>NC_134088.1:81599303-81937517 GCF_000715075.1 Nicotiana tabacum | reverse complement strand
TTAAGCTATCAGAACCATTAAACAAGAATTAGAAGCAAAAGATCTGATAGGCACTGCAGTGGGATTAAGGTTTACATGATACTATTCTTATATTAGGGACAAGTGTTCCTAGGAGTTTTCACTATGTTTAGAGATTTGTATGTCAATAAATGTAGAGAACCATTAGTGTTCCTGAATCCCAAGATATTGAATGTTGAAATGAAATGAGTCTAAATAGAGTGAAGTGGATAGTGAAGACTCATATGTTACCCCCCACCAAGCTTGGGATTGAGGCCGTGTAGTAGTAGTAGTAGTAGTAGTAGTAGTAGTAGTAGTAGTAGTAGTAGTAAAAGGTTGTTGTAGGAGTAAGGGGAGAAAAAAGGAAAGCCTCCAGCATATCCAAATGCTCAATGTCAAAAGCAGGAGAAGCTTGAAAATGATAAAATTAAAAACAAAAATTGTTTTGCATTATGACAAGCAATGCTATAAGCAAAGCAGTGGAGTTATTCGCGCTATCTATTACCAGAAAATTGTTCCACGTACTAGAATAGATTCTTACCTTCCACAAAAACCCTATCCTCAGCACAGATCTTGACTTTTTTAATTGAAGGGCACCAAAGACGCATTCCTTATCTAAATACAGTAAAGACTAAAACAACAAGTAACTGATATTATTAATAGAAACTGGAGAAAGAAAGCAGCAGAAGAATCTTGAAGCTTTAACATATTCTTTTCTACCCCAAAACAACTGGTATAAGGAGCAGAATAACTCCAAATTTTCAAAATAAGGGCCTTGAACATTCCTGACAATTCAAAAGTAGTTCTCTGCTTTTTTGCTAATAATAGTGCCGTCCTAGCTAACTTGCGCTCACCTTGACTATTCCACTAGGTACCTTCTATTTTCACCAAACACATGTACCGCGTGATTCTTCCCTTCAAGGATTAGGCAAATGGGAAGAGATCACCTACCATTTTTTTCTCTAATGGGACTTGAACCCTGGTCTCAAAAGTTTTCACCCACTTCATTGACCACTAGGCCACACCTTGAGTAAAGTAGTTCTATGATTTATTTTACATGATTTCCTGAGTTCGTAAAGTAAAGCCAAAAAACAAGCACTACTTGAATGCTGTACGTAATCCCAATATGCTGTCCGTAAAACATCAAAATTAAGAAGGTATTTTTTTTTTACTTTCATCTTGTCCTGGTGGAGAACTTATAAATACATTTCTATCTAGTTGTTCTATTATACCTCTTACCCTCCTTCTATGCTGATATTTCCGACTCTCGGTTATCTACTTATCTTTTAGCTAAGCTCTTTTCTTTGTACGGTTCTGTTCTCTATAGCTCAAAACTCATTTCTAGCTCCTTCCTATTGATTAATAAAATTCTCAAGAATGAAATGTGCTATATTCTTGTAACACTCTTTTCCCCGCATAGTAGATTCTAGTCCTTCTATCCTACTTTATTTATATTGAAGTTTAATCAATACATTTGGATCCAAACTTTCTTCCATTGTCCCAGACAGTTGCCCTTGGTGAATAAAATGCTTAGGCTCCAAATTCAAGTTAATTGTGTGAGGTTAAATATTTCAACTTAACAGATGAATTATGACATGCAGTAGCAAATATGAAACCCGCCCTGAAAATGTCTAATAGGAACGATGCATCAGATTACAAAGAATATTTTACAACTTTCTCCTTGAGTAGAGTAGCTGAATTTCAATGAACTTCGTACAAACTAGCAAAAGCACACCAATACTAACAAACCCTAGAAGTAGCTTAACTTCCTGAGTTTAAGATATTGTCACCTTCTTGCTTTTTCCATATACTGCCCAGAACAAAATCTTTGAGTTAACTTTGCACGAAACATTACCCAACTAACAACTGTTTCAGAAAGAAATATACATAATAACTAGCAGAAGAAGGTTCCCTAAAGGTATACAAATTCCAACAGACAAATAATACCACATAATTCTTTTCAGAGTTTAAGCTTCTGCTAAAACCAATAAAAGAAAGAAAATTGCACACATTTTAGCTAGCAAGCTTACAACTTTTACTTCGCAATTACACGAAGGAATCTAGTGAATCTTTATTCAAAAGAACACCATTTGCCACACAATATCCGTTCCCTAGCTTATATACTTGAAAAGCTAAATCAAGTTTCATTCAATTAACTATTCCTCAATCCTAAACTAATCCTATGTATCCAATCCACTCTATTCGAGCCCGTTTTCATTGCAATATTAGTACATAAATATTCAAGAATAAGAGGGAAAAACACAGATGGGAAAGTGAGCAAAATAGGAGGGGAGTAAACTAACTGATGGGGCAAGTGATGAGAAAGGCAGAATGGGAATGGCGAAGGAGGGAAGAAGAAGCCTTGTAATCGAAACGAGGGATGCTTATCACTGCTGAGTGCTGCTCCCATGGCTTCATCGCTTCTCCTTCCTCTTTTTCTTCTTGTTCATCACCATCATCTTTGTCTCTTCCTTCTACAATTGTGGTTCCCACTTCCTCCTTGCGTTCATCTTCAGCCATGTTTTCTGTTTTGCTGAGAGAAGAGGAGGCGCTTCACTTGGGGCTGTCTGCTAGGGGAAAGGTTAAACCCTTGGGCCTTTGCGAGCTAAGGAAATTCAGCAAAATTTTAATCTGCTCTTTGGGTTATAATCACTTTTCCCATTTGGTAAACAAAAAAGTAGTACTATTTGTTTATGCAAAATAGTGAAAGATCAATAAACTCGCAAAACCTCAACTTAATTATTTTGAGCTTAATAAGTGTTAAGTACCTTTTGATGTCAACTAGATTTCTACTACTTTGTTCCTATTATCGTTTCTAATTTTCAAAATACCTTTTCCATACAAACTCTAGTCCTAGCTCTCTCTTTATCTCATTTTGTCGTTCGGCAAAACTGCAAAATCAATTTTACTCGTGATGTTCAAAAGAATCGTAAAATAAATATTCAATAAATTTATTCAAGTGGTAATTTGACAGATTTATTCGATAAGATATTACCAACCTCAATATTTGAGAAGTTAATATGTAAAATTAAAATTTCGAAATAACAAGTGAAGTTTTTAAAATATGCGATATACTTTTTTTAACTAAGATTTTGTCCTATTGGATGTTCCTTTTATATATATATATATGTGTGTAAATTCTTTTTTTATTGAGTTTTTCCTAATAAGATTTAATGAGGCACATAATATATTATTGGACATCCAAGGAGAAATGTTCTAAACATATTTGATTTATGTGGATATTCATGCATTTTATTCAATGTGCCATTTAGATACATTTACCTATTGTTTACCCGTAAAACGGTACAGTTGAATTTATATGTGGTTTATAGACAAGCGAACCAATTCGATCCCAAAATGATAAATAAATTAAATAAGAATGTAAGACTGCGTTGAAATCGAGATAAGACAGCATAGATCTTGGTTTCGGGAGCAGAGCTTCTGAAGGCAGTAATAGCGATATTAATAAGCAAGAAAATAAAATATTATTGAGCTTTGAACAGTATATAGAATAAGTTTGTCAGAAAATTCATGTCCATGCAATGACTATTGAACTCGCTATTTATAGCAGTGTTTTAAAACGCATTTTTGGGGCAAGCTCTGGGGCGAGGCGTACCAAAAACGCCCCGAGGCGATGGTGCGGGGCGAAGTCTTAAGAAGCGTATGCCCAGCAATTTAGGGCATACGCCCGGGCGTTTGAGGCGCGTTATTTTAGTGAGGCTTAAGCCCCATAGACTTTTTCAAATTAAAATAAAATTTGTTGAATAAGTCATTCACATAATACCCAAATTTTTAAAAGTCAGCTTGGTAATTACTCAAAAAATTTTAAAAAAAATTGAAATTTATTAAATTTAAAAGTCAAGTTTTTTTTTTATTGATTGAAGCCTTAATTCATGTAATAGCAGAAAAAGTACTTTTAGTAGCAATTATTTAGTGACAATAAGTTAATTGCTGAATGAAAAAGTACTGGCTAATGAGCATTGGCCAGGAAAATATACCTTTTACCCGCAGTACAAAAGAATGACCACTAAAGCACTAATTGAAAGTGAAATTTTCAAATTTGTCCCTCTAATTTTTTCGACATCAATCACCTCTTCCCTCCAATTTTACTGATATCATATGTGTAATTTTACTATCGCCATATTAAATGCTAAACTCTTGCAATTGAAATCTGATTATTGTTCTTTGTACGGTGGTATTGAATCTGCTTGGTGCTTTTGCATTCTTGTGTTTGATTTAATGATATTTTTATTTGCTTTCATGGTTATTTTACTTCCCACACTGATGGTGCGAAAATATATTTTGTAATTTAAGTGTTCGATGAAATGCTTTTGCAGACTTTCTGACTCTTGCCTACCATTTTTATGTTGATTTCAAATGTTTCGTAAATCTTTGATTGTTTAATATTGTTTGATAGTTGAACATTTGTCCAATATTAAGTGTTTCAAACAAGGTGGAGGTGATAGGAGCTATAAAGTTGGCTAAAAGTACTAAATCTTGGATATTTCCTATTTCTCCTATTTTAATTGTCCATCTGTCTCTTCTGGTTGCACTGCTTTTGAGTTTTTTGGGTTAATGTATTTGATCATAATTTCACGTTGTCAGTAGGTAAGAATGCAAATTAGTTCTTTTTCATCAATCTAAAAAGCATGTTCACGCTTTCCTTCTTGGTCTTCTTACGGTTGGCTTTCATCTTTTATCTAACTATTTATTTACTTATCTTACATTTTCATCATTTCTACAAAATACTATGACAATTCTTGGGGCCAAAATTATTAGAAGATGGGGTAATAAGAAGAACATTGACGAGCAGGCATTAGATGCTGTTGAGAATGGTGTTTCAATGGGTATCTAGTTTGATTGAGGTCATCTGTTTTTAATTGTAGTTATCTTTTTTCTATTTAAAATTTCTTTGCCATACAGAGTGTATTTATGAATTAGAAGATTGTTATGGTTTAATTTAGTACTTATCATATGATATATATGGTGCTCCGATATCAAGAATTGGACTTTACTTAGCAATAGAAGAAGAATATTATTGACTGCTAACGTTATTTGCCTCTGGCAGCTCATCATTAAGTGAGTAGTTCCATTTTTGGTTATGCCAAGAAATTAATAACTGTATATTCCTGTAAGGCAGAGAGTCCTTTTTTCTTGGTTATTTGCTGCTTGTCTTTTATCTTAATTTTAGGAGCAAGAATTTCAAGAGTAATAAATAGCTAAAATATCATGTTTGACTGTGTAGAACAGGATTGCAGTATCCGAATTGAGAAATGTAATTAAGCTTTTACATGTAGCTCTATACATGACCTTAGTTAACTTTTAGACTAAGTTTTGAATCTTTTCGATGTCTTCTTCAATCTCATTTTTGTAGAGAAGTTTTCGAAAATAATAATTAAGAAATTACAATTTTCTTGTGTCATGTTTTCTTGGTTGTGCTGCTGGTAGTAGGATATTTCTGCAAGCAGAAGTATCATTATACTCAAATTATTTATTTCCTATTTTTACTTGACCTTCAAACATTATCCAGGTTATAATTTCACTGAAGAAGGGAGCTGCATCTACTGAAGTATGGCAAAAGAGAGAAGCCCAAATTCTGCCCTCTGAGCTTATCCTTAGTAGTGTATTTCATGGAACATCTCTTGTGCTTTTCAACCCTTAAGGAAATTCTCAAAATAAATAGTATCGTATTTGGAATATGTATCCATAGAATTAATTGAAAAACTTGTCATTCTCATTGGGAACTGAATAAAATGATCTTTTTACTATGCTATTGCTAGTTTCTGAGGGACCAACATTAGTAACTTGCCTATGATATTGTATAATCTCTTGAACTGCTAAGTAAAGTTGTCCTTCGCTGAATCCATTGAAAAGATTTTCTTATAAGCTGATTTCCAAATTCATATCTTCTTCCTCATGTTAATGAACTCATTTTCCATACTTGTAACATGGAACTGTTCACTTCAAAAGTATATAACCAACAGAACATAAATACCTATGGCAGACACGTATTGTTTATATAAAATGGTAGCATCTTGAATTCTTTGTCATATGTAGCTCTTTTTTTTTTTCACAATGTTACATCTAAGTTGTATTCTAATACTACAAGTCTCATTTGCCACATTACCTAACTCTTTTATCTTTCTTTTGTCATCCTTTGTTCTTTCTTAGACAAAATATTTTTGTTGTATTCCAATACTATAACTTGATGTAGGGAGCTTCAACTTAAGAACGATTTGTCTTATTAGAAACTACACTTCAATATCTTCAACCATGATGAATTTGGTACCCTAGTTCGCATGCAGCCTCATTTTTTACATTGTTTTGAGAATTCACATTATATTTAGATGTATAGACTCGTGAGGTTTCATACATTACATTCCATATTTTGACACGTTTATTTTATTTTTTCAGGTCATTCGTTCGCAAATTTCGCATGTGGAAGATTTCAATATGATGAAGAGTTGCCGAAACTATTTAAAAATACAAGTTTATTTTAAAGGTTGTGACATTAATATTTTTGATTAGTACTTCCTTTGGATTGTGTAGATTCAATGAGATATATTTTGTTTTATGAATTAATAATATTATGTTTTCTAGCATTTGCCTACCTTTGTTTCCACCAAGAGACACTCTTTTACTATTAGCGATATTTAGTTGAATTTAATTGCCATTAAAATAGAATCTAAAAAGTAAAAATAAGATATTTACAGGAAGAATACAATAGTCATTCTAATTGCCAGAAAAATGTGTTGTTAAAACTACTGACGTTTAGCGGCAATTTAATTGAACTTATCGGCTATAAAAATGGACGCTAAAAGAGCATAGTTAGTTTGTTATGGATTTAATTTACCGGCCAAAAGTATTGCCGCAACTAATTGCCAATAAAACTAACGATCTTTAGTGGCAATAAATCATACCCTTTACTAGCTTTTGTGCGAATAACCACCAAAGGCTTTGCCGACCACCCCCGCATTGCCGGCTAAATACCATTGGTAGGTAAAGGATATAGCGGCTATTGTTATTGCCGCTAAAGACATTTTGTAGTGCCGCTAAAGCCCTCTTTTGTAGTAGTGATGGTCTTTTTCAATGCTTTATCTTGTCTGCTAGTCTCCTAATATCTTCCAAAAGCAACGAATATTCATTTTTTTTTACAAATACAAAGAACTTCATTCTCCTTCGTAGCAGCAAGTTCAAAGTTCAAATTGCAAGTTAGTCATCCTTTTTGTTCCTCCATGTAGAAAACTTTATTATTTTAAACTCAAGTTACGTGTGCTTGTAAGTAGCGTATAATAGATTGTTTTGACTAGTGTTTTTGGGGCTCTCTCTCTCTCTCTCTCTCTCTCTCTCTCTCTCTCTCTCTCTCTCTCTCTCTCTATATATATATATATATATATATATATATATATATATATATATATATATTCAATTTTTATGCAATTTTATCTGTTTATAAATATTTACTGTCATTATATTATTTTATAAAATATTAAAAATTAAATACCTATGGGACTTACGCCCCGATGCCTTGGAGTTTACGCCTCGCTGGGGCATATGTAAAACGCCTCGCCTTACGCCCACACCTTTTAAAATACTAATTTATAGTTTCACCTAGGGAACAAGGTCCTAGGATCAAACCCTTCTTACATGACAATTATGGGGGCCATTAAAGAATGTGTAACGGCAAGTTATGAATGTCATATTCTCTGTAACGCCTATGTACTTAATGTTATAGAATATTCTCCATTAAATGTTACCGGGTGACAAGTACTTATTTGTCTTTATGAGCAACATTCCCTTCGGGGACAACCGAGATTGCTGCCTCCGGGCTTGATTTCCACCTGTCCCGCTTTCCATCTGTCTCTGGTTCCATGTATTGCTTAATTATGCAAGTATTTAATATGAACATATTTTGCCCTATACAGATAGTCTCCCTCCTTTCGGTGGCACATCCTTGTGTTACCGAGAAATTGGTGAAGATACCTTTCTTGGAGGGAAATTCTCTGACCCCCTTTGAAAAATTTCTAACGGTTGATTAGACGCACGTCTCTCTGCATTTAATGCCCCGAACACGCATCATCCCATGATTAAGCAACACTTTCGCCGGTTCTCGAGATAATTATGGCCACGATTTTAGTCGCCTATTCCTTTACTTATACGCATCAATCTTCTTCTTTTACACTTCATAATTTTTCTAACTCTCTCAAACTTTCTTTACTCATCTCACTCTTGCTTTCAATCTTCTTCTTCAAAGAAACCCTTATTTCCCTTTGTTAACTATGGCTTCTTCTTCCAAAAACTCTAGTTCTTCAAAGAACAAAGAGAGTATTTATGATGTTGCTCCTCCTACGGTGAGCACCATTAACCCTAGAAAACTTACTACGACTAAGGATTTCGAAGAAAAGCTCCCTTCTGCTAATTCTTGCACATAGGTTGTTGTGTATATTCTTATTCTATCCGTCCTTCTAGCCCTGTTGTAAAGGAAGACTGTGGTTGCCCAGATTTGAACATCATCGCTCCTGACCTAGCGGAGCGGGTAATCTTCTCCAAGAAAGGTTTTACGTACGTTTACACGTACCCCTTTACTTTAGGCATGTCCTCATTGAGCAGGGGCTTGACTCCGTTATCTTAGAATTTTGCTTCTGTTACCAGGTCTGTTTGGCACAGGTGAGCCCTTCTGTATGGCAAATGGTCGCTTGTCTTCGGCGTCTATGCCAGGAGACGGGGGAAGAGCTCTCCCTGGCTCGACTGATGAACCTTTATTCCCTCAAGATTTTCCGTGGGGGGAATGATAAACTTCAGGAAACGTGGTCACCATGCTTTGTTTACCAGTATGGATGATGACAACGACCATGGATAGATGAAGCGGTTTGTTGTAGTTGCCACGAGGGACATTATCTCAACCACAACTTCATCCTTTCCTGAATCATGAAACCGTACTCGTAAGTTCAACGTTTGTCTTTTCTTCTGGTTAAAGGTTGTCCCATGTTATCACTGATCCTTCTATTTTTATTATTTCAGCAACTCGGTGGACACTACCAAGGGTTGAAGGCTTGGACTAGTGAGTCCAGAAGATTTTGGATGTTACTACGCCTGAGACCCGCCGGTGGAAATAACTGGACCTTAAATACGGGTGGAAGGCCAAAAATCATGGTAAGTTAATTCTCAAACTTATCTTGTTTTCATCTCAAATATAAGAGAACCGTCTAACTTTTCCCTTTGTTGAATTCAGATCTTCCACAAGGCTCTATTACCGTTCCCGAGGAGGATGTTTTGGCTGACCCTACAGATGCGGCGAGGTTGCTACAGGAGGCCTTCACTCGAACGGGTGTCGTCAGACCTGCTTTCGGTGCAAGTATTTCCTCTCGGAGTCCCCAGCCGGAGAACAAGCAACAAAAAAGGCGACGTTCCTCTACGACCGAGGGCAAAAATAAAATGACGAAAAGCGCCGCGCTCGAGCCAGCCGTAGACACTGTGGTGATCGACGATGATGGAGGAGCCAGTGATGAGGCGATTTCTCTACATAGAAGATGACGACCTTCATCAGCTCAATAGAACATCAATTTGTTGAGCTAGTTACACCAACCGAGGACCTGATCCTGCCTCAACTCCGTCATGACCTGATCCTATCATGAGAGGTGGCCCATAATAGCCTTTTGTTGCTCCCTCAAGATTCTTACTGTTTCAGCGACGTGCTCGTCTTAAGCATTATCAGGAGTTCCCTGTTGAACATGTCGTTAATATTGCCCGCCATGGACTGGCGTGGCCTCATCCCCCTCGTTGCGGGTATCACCGATCGAGTTTTCGTGCTGAGGCTTATTTCCTTGGGCCTCAATATTGTGTGCAACGTTGACATCGTTATCTGCCATTTCTTATGATTTGTGCTAAGAACAAAGAATTAAACAGATTAGTAATAAATGCAAGGATCAACTCAATTACGCAACTGTCTAAGCTCCATGGTGGGCGCCAAACTGTTTACCCATAAAATGGTATAATTTAATTTATACGTAGTTTATAGACAAGCAAATCGATTCGATCCCAAAATGATAAATAAATTAAATAAAAATATAAGACTTAGCGTTGAAATCGAGATAAGATAACATAGATCTTGATTCCGGGAGCAAAGCTTCCGAAGGCAGTAATAACGATATTAATAAGCAAGAAAATAAAATATTATTGAGCTTTGAACAGTATATAGCATAAGTTTGTCAGAAAATTCATGTCCCTGCAATGACTGTTGTACTCGCTATTTATAGATGCACCTAGGGAACAAGATACTAGGATCAAGCCCCTCTTAAATGACAATTAATAGGGCCATTGAAGAATGTGTAACGGCAAGCTATGAATGTCATATTCTCTGTAACGGCCTATGTACTTAATGCTATAGAATATTCTCCATTGAATGTTACCACGTGACAAGCACTTATTTGTCTTTATGAGTAACATTTCCTTCGGGGACAACCGAGATTGCTGCCTCCAGACTTGTTTTTCACTTGTCTCGCTTTCCATCTGTCTCCGATTTTACGTGTTCCTTAATTATGCAAGTATTTAATATGAACATATTTTGCCCTATACACCTATATATGTTGTCACTTAATTGTTAGGATGTATCTTGTGAACTTTGAATGTACTTTGTATCTCATAAAAAGAGAATTACCCTATGGAATATACACTTGAAGATAGAAGAAACTTCTCTCGGCCTCTTTACATTTTTTATCTTAATCTTTCAGTACTGCTGCTCTTTTATTGTTAGTTTACAATACTTTTAAATAAATTATGTATGGTTTTTAAATGATTGGTATTTAATGCCTAATTATCAAGATAAGGATTGTCACAAAGAAACGTACAGATGGTAGGGTTGAGGGGTGTTATGGAGATGATGTAAGCTCAAAAGAGTAAACTTTACCTAATATGAAGTGGTGAGATCCGATTCCAAGCCTTCTTAGGTTGTATATAAGAAGACCAAGGTCTATGGTACAGAGATCAAAAGGCAAATTAGCAAATGATCATACATTCATACTTCTTTTGAACTAACACGGGATGGAACTCAAAAAAAAAAAAAAAAAAAAAGGAACCCGAGTAACAAACATCATACTTTTTTTTTCCGACAAGATTAAACCTTATTATACACCATTGACAGTGTACCAAGATTTTTATGTTATCAATGTATTTTAAGCTTATTGTACTTGCGGGTCTCAATGGTTCGGTTCGATCGGTTATTTTATAAAATGTGTACCATATTAATTTTTTGATTATTCTATTTTGTATAATTAAGATTAGACTTTTCGAAACCGTTCCAATCATCTCGGTTTCTCTTCGTTATCAGTACGGTTCGATTAATTTTTGATATTTTTCTTAAAATGTCATGTAAGAGTCACTAATTATAGAAGTTAAAATGTGATAAAATACGAACTTACTTAAGACTTCAACAAAACTCTCTAAACATTCTTACAGTTTAAAAGATTGAATCAAGAGAATATGAAAGATAGCCATAATAGAGATTTGCCCCACTATTCAACTACAACGTAAAAGAAATTGAGCAAAGCCAAAAGAAATATAGATCACACGAGTTGGAATATACAATAAAAAAATATATAAATCATACGAGAGTACTCAAGATCGATGGAATATATGTGGTTTGCCACTCAAGATGATAGCTAGAACTAATATACGAGTAGCATAATAAGTTTGAGAGTTGACTTTGGACTTTAATTACTTGTTGGCTTGTAAACCTTTCCATAATCACAAGGTCCAAGGAAAAAATTAATGTTTTATTATTTTTAAACTTAATATATAAAATAAACTTTTATTACATAAAATTATTCGGGACAGTATGTTTTTTGATTTATTTAAAAAAAATTAAAGACCTATCCTAATCATCGGTTCGGTTATAATTTTATATAAAAATCTACGGTTTTATAAGAGAAATCTAATAATCGGTTCGACACACTTCGATTGATTTAGTCGATTTTTAAAAATCCATTGACACCCCTAATTGTACTTATTAAATTATGTATTTAGATCTATTAGTATTAGTTGAAATTTTAATGAATATTCACGTAAATATATTGTAGGTTGAAAAGATTGAGTTTGGATGAATCAGTTGCCCATTGCTGCATACGCTCCTGAGCGACTAGCTAGGAGTAGTTACTGAACGATTCTTATACTCTAATTATTTGACACAAGTACTACTATATCATCCACGCTAGAAGTTTACTTGTGAATACATATAATACCTCGCGTCTAATCTGGCGGATTTAGGTTATTTTTGCGGGTGGACGTGAACCCATGATATTTCTGAAAAATTAGTTATTTTATGTATATATTTCATAAAATTGACCAAAGAAATATAGATTGATAATTTCCCGTTAGTACTTTTTTTTGCGTTTTTAATAGTGCAACTATGTTCTAGAAATTCTGTACGTGCAACACTGTATAATAGTAGTACTAATAGTAACTGAAAATGTTGGCAATTAAAAGTTGCCAGGAACAGTAATAGCAACCATTAACTCCCAGGAAACAGAACGGAATTAACCATTCTGTTTCTGAGTTCAGATGGTGATTCTTATTTCATGACAAGCACAAGAAGAAACGAGAAGATGTTCGTACACATAACAGAAACTCCAGTAAAGTTAATTAACAGTGTCTGGTGCAGAAGCAACGGCGACGGAATCCACGGCAGTGGCCACCGTAAAAGCCCTCTGTATGGCAAACAGAAGCACAGTTGCTTTTACTGAAACACAGTCCTTTGAATCGGTGACTCTGCGACTCACAGGTCCTCGCCTCAGCCACCATCGGTCCCATCTCTGTACATTAACATAACTCATTAAGTTTAAAACTAATATATGCACTTTATATGATACTATTATTTACTCACTAAGTTTAAAACTAATATATGCACTTTATATGATATTATTTTATGTACTTTTTTTAAGTTTTTTCGAAAGCATTAAGTTCGTTAAACTTAAAACTTATGGTCTGGTTGTGCACCTACAAATTGTACGGTAAGACAAATTCAAGAAAAGAATTTATAAATCAACAAGAAACATGTCCCCTTTTTTTATAATGGTCTGGTTCTGCACCTACAAATGGTACGGTAAGACAAATTCTGCGAGATCAACCAGAATAGCTTTGTTGCATATCAAGACCAAATAAGAAAGAAAAGAAATTAATTACCAGTAGCAAAAACCAGCATCATCATAAGGAAAACAGTTGCAACAACTTTGGGATAGCCAGCCATTTCTTTTTTCTTATTTTCTTAAAATTCTTTAGTACTGTATTTCTTTTCTGTAGCGAGTGAAGATGGCACTACTAAATAGGTCTATTTATAGTAGCATAAGCTAAGCCACGGTGTAAGAGGATGAACTTGAACTGTGGGGTGTGTTACTTTGACTAATCTTGAAAGAAAAAGTAAAAGAAAAAACACGCATTATCTATAACAAGTCACAAGCACTCGATCTCCACTAATCTTTACTCCTCTAGCTTTTCACTTATGTTTTTCTTTTTTAAAAATTTAAGTTATATAAACTGATTTTGATCTTCTATTGAAGATTGCTTCCCATTTTTTAAGGTTAAGGCCAATTAATGTTAATATAAAGAATTATTTGCTATCGCCTTCAAATAATCAGATGGTATAAATTATTTTTACATCGTCAATATATGAAATTTATAATTTTTATTTCTTTGGCGATTGAACTGTATAATTCTAGCACATTCTTCCTCAAAGCCTAAAGAAGTAAAAAGAAAATAAAAGTACTAAAAGAAAGAAAAAAATATACTTACTAAAAAGAAAAACATGAAGGTGTGAACATTCACTTTAGATACCTTTGTAAAGGGGCCTCGATTGCTTATGAGTTGTTGGAAAGGTCAGATCATTTGTATGAACGGAGGTGAGTATATCCATCTTTCTATTTGTTTCCTAGCCTAAATTAAGACATACTTTACAAGGGATATCATTTACTTTGAATTGATCATATCATGGATATAATATTTAGATGGTATCATCAATAAAGTTTCAAATAAAAAACTAAAAATCAGTCTATCAATTTCATTGAATTTTATACGTTCTTTGATTGGGCACAAAATCTAAGATTTTTTAAAAAGAAATTATGGTTTTAAAAATATCATGACATTCATGGGACTATAAAATTATGTCATTGTGCAGAAATAAGAAGTTTAAAGACAATTATTTCCAAATATGGCAAAATATAATTCTTTTATAAACAAGCTAAAAAGAAATAAATATCATATAAAATGGAACACAAAGGCCAAAGGGTAATTCTTTTATTATAGAGAAAAATGGTTTAGCATAGAACTATATACAATCCCTTCAATTTGTCTATTTCTTTTGTATTGTCAAATCAAATATAAATGAATGTTTTAAATATTTTTCTGTTCCTTTCCTTTCCTACTCGTAGTTTCAAAAAAGCAAAAAACAAAAATCACTTTTCTCATATTTTTTCTTGGTACAAACAAGAACAATCGAGATAAAACTGGAATTCAATACCAGTTTCTACTTATAACTTTCAAGGTGGGTAAAAGGGAGAATCAAATTTGTCAATAGTGTGAATAGCTACTTTGGAGAAATGCTTTTTGACGTTCACAACTGTTCAAGATCTGCGTGCCACAAAAACTAACGAAAAAAGAAGCCTCTATTATTGCATTTTTCTTTTCTTAATTTGTAGATATTTACAAAAGAAGTTTTGCCGACGCATGGAGAGGGAATAGAATAAATGTCATGACCTTTGTTCATAATAGTGACTCTATTGAAGAATTTAGACACATCTCTCTTTTGAATTGTGTTTAACCTGATTCTTTAAAATTACTTGAAGCTATCTTTAAAAATTGCTTATGACTAAACAGATTATCCTATCCCTAATCTAATTTGCCGACAGTAGGCAAACATTCGTGGGCCTACAAGGAGCTAGGCTGAGGTATACACGTTCTAATGAACTCTTTTGTCTTATTGTTCCACACTACTTACTTTAAGTTATTTGGATTAAGGGGAATGTTCGTTGGTGTTTTTGTTGCATCTATCTTAAACACGGTTAGATGTGATAACAATTGTTTTACCACCGAAAAATATAACTTTCGGCTAAAACAATTGAGTTTATATAATAATGGGTTAAACTTAATTAAAAATAATATCTCTAGATGTGAGTTCCAGAAACGTGAATAGCATTAGACAGATCTGGTAGTGGGTTGACTACAACATACATTAATTGTTCTAAAAATTGTGAGCAGTAATGGAGGAAGAACTAATAATAAATAACATTAAATGATATTTTAGTAAATGGGAGAAGTGGTTCACCCAATAAAGGATGAACTAGATGATTGTCCCTCCTGACAATGATGAGTGACAGATAAATCCTAGAATGTTCGAATTATTTTCGGATATGATAGAAAAGTATAGAATAATATGAACAAGAATCTTGATGAAAGGGTAGTGTTTGTATCTTTATAAAAGAGAGAGAATCTTTTCTCAAAAGTCTATTCTTATCAAATGAATGTTACATGCCTTACATCAGTGTCTCTTTTTCTATATATATATGAGACATACTCCTAATACATCCTAATAATACAAGTGTAGAGAATATCCACTAGAATATTCTCTTTAATATCCCATTTTAAAAACGAGCCGTTACAACTCTACTAATGGTGCTCGATCTCGCCCGTTATTGATATCTCGACCACAAACCTCGCTGCTTCCTGGTCGACCTCGATTGACCCATTCCTTAGTGTTATATTTCCCTAAATATTTTAGGGCAGATTTTGACCTATACAGTTAGTCCCTTCGCTTATTGAGGCCGGCCTCAAACGGCCTTGATGAGCGGATTCTGTTTGTCGTGGTCGAGAAGATTGGACGAGATGGCGACATGGCCTTTCGTGAGCCGCAACTTTTGGGGTTGCGTCGTTTCTGGATCAAAGTGACATCATGACATCATGCGTCATTATGGTCCATTTTTCTGATGCTTTGCGTCATTTCGCGTGCGTCTGTTGATTGGATCTACCGCTTCGATATCTGTGCTAGGTAATGATGGCATAATTTCTTGGTTTCGATGTCTGAATTCTTATAAATAGGGATGTGAGGGCACAAACTCGTGTTTTACATATTTCCCATATTGAAACCTTGTGCCTCTTTCTTCTTATTCCATTGTTGTGTATCTTCCTTCCCTGCTCTAGAGATCCTCTTTGCGTTTAACTTTTCGTTATTCGAATACCCTCTATTTCTTTAGAACTATGGTTAAAGTATCTTCTGGTCCCAGTGAGGGAAATGACCCGGTTCCCCTGGCGATGGTCTTGCCTCCTTACGTGGAGGGCGTCTTTGTGGCCGTGGAGGATGAGAACTTTCCCACGGTGGAGGAGATAATTCCTCGTGGTAATAAAGTCAGGTCTGACTTTATAAATGCGCCTGAGGCTGAGCCCGAGATCTCTGAGGCGGCGATGAAAGAGGCCGATTTATTAGAGCTTAGGGCTAAATATGACATTCCCGCTCATATCGAGTTGGTCCCTGCAGGGCAGGACGTGGTACAAGTCCACCTACAGGGCAGGACGTGGCACAAGTCCACCGCCCCAAGGTATTGTGCGTTCTACGCCTACCCCTTTCATGTTGGCTACACTCTTCCCCTTCTCCCCTTGGCGGATGAGTTCTGCCGTTTCTATGGCATTTGTCCGGCCCAGCTCGCGCCATATATATACAAGCTCATTAGGATGTTTACTAAGTTCGTAGAATTGGCCGGGGTCGAGATCACCCTTCGACATTTGATGCATCTCTTCGCCCCTAGTTTCTATAGGGGGACAATGTTGAACCTTTACCACCGAGGGGGCAAGTTCCTGGCGGTGAAGATGGACGATAAGATGAGCCGGTAGTTCTGGCACAATGTTTTCTTTGTCAGAATTGAGGACGTGGTGGCCAACGTAGACGGCTTTCCCGAGATGTGGAATTATACTCGTAAGCGTCTAACCCTTCTTCGTTGGAACATTTGATTGGCTTGTTCTAGTCGTGAGTTCTGAACTTTTGTTCCCTTCTTATGCAGCCAAGACTACGCCCCCTCCTTTGGTCGGGGATATTTCTGATTGGGTTGGTCGGGTTCTCCCTCACATCGTGGGGATTCACGAGTGGCTGGGTTTCTTTAAGAAGTTTGGGCTTGCTCTTTCCTTGACCGGTGAGCTCGCCTATTTTTGTTCATTTTGTTTTGGCCTATTAAACACCTATTTCTTATAGTTTGCTTTTACTGATAGTGATAACCTTTTTCGATTCGTTCTTTTCCAGCCCGAGGATCTTCGAGGAGGCCGAAAGCTCCCCCTCCTGCATTCAGTAAGAGGAAAGCTGCCTCCTCTTCGGCGTCTATCCCCATATGACCGCGACTAGGCCTAATTGCTCTTCCGTTTCTGTTCCCTCCTCGACCGCGACTAGGTCTGATCGGTCTTCAGCTCCGTCTATCGCTACCTCAGCTCGCAGCCTACAAATATTTTGATAGTTGAGCTTCCGGCTTCACCTTTATTCCATCTTGTGGACGAGGAGTAGGAATCATCGCCAAGCGATGGGAATTTGGTACCCTGCAAGAGAAGGTCAGTGGATGCTGATGACAGGGTTGCCCGGGCTGTAGATTCTGTGATGGATGATTTTACCATCTACGGGATGGTGACCATAATACTTGAAGACGATGTCAAGCTGGCATATGAGGTCCCGATATCGGCTGAGGCCGTAGAGGGTGCCTCCCTGATTTATGTGACAACGAAAGCCGAAGGGCCGTCTGCAAGGGTTTCTGATACTTCACGGCAAGAGGGGACATCGACCTCGCGACCAGCTGACGGTGCTTCTTCACCGACTAATAGAAGGGACAAAGGCGTGGCCGAGGATGGTTATGAGACGAGCTCAGACCTTGACGCTGCAGAGTTGAGAATGGTGGAAGAGGGATTTACTCAGCTCGAAGTGAAACTAGAAGGGTCTACGCGGACCATCGTGATCCCCATGGATCGTGACCTATTAAAAACACAGAGAATGTGGTCCCTGTCCTCGGTCCCCTTTGTTCCGATATAGAGGGTGAAACCCTTGAGGAGTTGGACGATGCCACCTTATCGAGGAGCATAGCTAATCTCGCTCTCAGGGTAAATTTTTCAAGGCTTCTTTTTCTTGTCTGCTTTGCTTAGATTTTTGGTCTTCGTTTTAGTGCTTTATTCTCGTCAGCATATGTGTTCTCGTGTTTGAATCTCTTTCTTTTTGTGATTGCAGACCGTGATCTTGGAAATCTAAAGCGCCCGAAGGGAGGAGAGGCGTAAGGCTATCTTTAGGAAATTTCAGTGCAAATACTTTGAGTACTGTGGCAAGTATCAGGAAATCCGCAGGCGTTTTGCCGAAGGCGGCAATTTGTAGACATTTCTGGACGAGTTGAAGCAAAAAGATGGCGAGCTGGTGAAGGTCATCGAGAAATTCAGTGTCCTTGAGGGGACGTTGAGAATTAAAGAACAAGAAAAGCTCGAGGTCAGTAGGGTCGTGGAGGTTCAGTGCGGCGACCTCCAGACACAGGTGATCGAGTTGCGCGGGCAATTGGATGAGTGTTGCCTGTAGATGGAGGTTCTTCATAGCGAGATCATCAAAAAGGCAAAACAAGCTGGATAAGGGCTTCGAGGAAGACGAAGGCCCTTGAGGTGGTGACCCGGACCCTCCGTTCTGAGCGGGAGAACGACTTGGAAAAGACAATGTTGAAAGAGGAGCGGCTTGATGAGAGGATCCGAGAGATGGAGAAAGAGAATTCTGACCTCTACGACCGAGTTGCTGCCCTTGAGTCCGAGAAGGCCCAATTACTGGCGCGACCGTCCTCTTCTCATACTTTGGACTTTCCTAATATTCCTCGGGAATTATACAAGGAGTGGATTCATGCTGAGGCCCAGTTGGATGTGATCCGAGATTTGCATACGGCGAGATCTATTTCTGGCGTCGCCCTTGAAGATGCTTGTGTCAAGGCTCGTGAAGCTCGAGTCACTTATTGGTATGATCCTACTATGCTAGAGGCCGGCGAGGGCGAGGGGACAAAGATGCAAACCCTCTTGAGCAAAATGCCTGGTATGATGCTGCATATCCTGAGGGTGAAGGCGGTGATGTCGAGGGTGTTGAAGGTCGAGAAGGTGACGTAGTTGAGGGCCAGGTTGGCAAGGATGCTGCGGGCGATGAAGGTGGTGGCCAGTAGTTTTCTTTTTTGTCTTTTCTGTATATCTTTGTATGTAGTTGATGGCGATTTCATGAGCTTTTGTAAAGATGTTCCAAGTATGAAATGTCAACTTTGTTATTTGCATCTGATTTTCTTCCTGTTGTTCGTACTTGTATTTTTTTTGTTGATTTCGTCGCTTGGTTGCCTTGATTTTCTAGCCGTAATCACTTAGTTCGAATAAGGTCGAACATATCCTAAGTTTAATTATTGCCGAGGATCAGTGGGTGTTAGTTCAAACATGGTCGAACATAACGCATGTTTAACTATGGCCTAGGGCCAATAGGTGTTAGTTCGAACAAGGTCGAACATAACCTACGTTATAATTATGGTCGAGGGCAGGTGAGGTCGAACATATCCTAGATTTAATTGTGGTCGAGGTCCAGTAAGTGTTAGTTCGAACAAGGTTGAACGTAACCTACGTTTAATTATGGACGAGGTCCAGTAGGTGTTAGTTCAAACAAGGTTGAACGTAACCTATGTTTAATTGTGGCCGAGGGCCGGTAAATATTAGTTCGAACAAGGTCGAACATAACCTACATTTAATTATGGCCGAGGGCCAGTAGATGTTAGTTCGAACAAGGTCGAACATAACCTACATTTAATTATGGTCGAGGGCCAGTAGGTGTTAGTTCGAACAAGGTCAAACATAACCTACATTTAATTGTGGCCGAGGTCCGGGTAGGTGTTAGTTCGAACAAGGTTGAACGTAACCTACGTTTAATTGTGGCCGAGGGCCGATAGGTGCTAGTTCGAACAAGGTTGAACATAACCTACGTTTAATTATGGTCGAGGGCCAGCAGGTGTTAGTTCGAACAAGGTTAAACGTAACCTATGTTTAATTGTGGCCGAGGGCCGGTAGGTGTTAGTTCGAACAAGGTTGAACATAACCTACGTTTAATTATGATCGAAGGCCAGTATGTGTTAGTTCGAACAAAGTCGAACATGACCTACGTTTAATTGTGGCCGAGATCCGGTAGGTGTTAGTTTGAACAAGGTCAAACATAACCTATGTTTAGAAAGATATGCTTCTAGGTGTGGAGTTTGTCGACATCGTTAACTTTAAGCATTGTTGCTTTGGTTGTGTATTTGGAGAAATAGAAATAAACTTCATGAATTGTTGCCTTGTTCATACACTTGGAGAGATTTACAAATTTTTGGGCGTTGGCTGGTGTTCCAGTCCTAGTATCGGTCTATCTAGTCCCTTCATTGGTCGACCTGGAGAAGGCTTGAGAGGTCGAGCAATGAACTGACCGTCCTGTGCCTCCGTCCTTGCGTACTTCTACTTGAAGTGTCCCCTTCATCGCCTCGTTAAAAACATCCTTGAGAAAACCCAATTGGAATAAAACTCAAGTGAGGGAAAAAAGAGTACGTCTTGGGGGACGCTTTATCTCTTAGAAGTTGAAATACTTGAGTTGGGTAATATTCCAGTTGTTTGGTAGTAGTTTTTCTTCCATTGTTTCTAGTTGGAATGACCCTTTATTCGCTGTTGCTATGATTTTGTACGGACCATCCCAATTTGTTCCTAGTTTGCCTTCCCATGGGTCTTTGCTTGCTTGTGTTTTAGCTTTAAGCACGTAGTCCCCGACTTTGAGCGGCCTGACCTTTGCCTTCTTGTTGTAATAGTGTTTTGCTTTTTGTTTTCGGGCAATCATTCTTATTTTGGCCATGTCTCTTCGTTCTTTGACTTCGTCGAGTTCCTGCCTTCTACTTTCATCGTTTCTAGGTCCGCTCTCGTGAGAGTATCTTAGACTGGATTCCCCGACCTCGACCGGTATTACTGCATCAGTCCGATAGACTAAAGAGTAGAGTGTCTCTCTTGTGCTTGTCTTCGGCATTGTTCAGTAGGCCCACAAAACTTCTGGTAATATTTCCGACCACAGTCCCTTGGCGTCTTCGAGTTTATTCTTCATGATGTTCAATATTGACTTGTTGGAGGACTCCGCTTGCCCGTTGACCGCGGGGTGGTATGGCGTCGAAAGTATTCTTTTGATATGCCACTTCTCAAAAAATTCAGCGACCTTCTCCCCCATGAATTGTGGTCCGTTATCGCAGCTGATCTCCTTGGGGAGGTCGAACCGGCATATGATGTTTTTCCATATAAAGGCTATCACTTCCTGTTCATGTATTTGGGCGAATGCTCCTGCTTCCACCTACTTAGAGAAATAGTCAGTTAAAACTAGAAGGAAGCGTACGTTACCTCGCCCTACTGGGAGGGGCCCACCATGTCCATCCCCCATTTGATGAACGACCAAGGTAAGGTAACCGAGTGGAGGTGTTTGCTTGCTTGGTGAATCATTGGGGTGTACTTTTGGCATTGCTCGTATTGTTTCACGAAGTCCGCGACCTCATTTTTCATGGTGGGCCAGCAATACCCTGCTCGTATGAGGCATCTGACCAAAGCCCGATTGCCGGAATGAGCTCCACAATGGCCTTCGTGGACCTCTTCAAGGACGCGCCACGTCTGATTTGGGCCCAAGCATTTTGCCAGAGGGCCGCCGTATGTTCTCTTATGAAGGTAGTTGTGGATGTTGTTGTACCTAGCCGCTTGTATTCTCAGTTTCTTGGCCTTTTTATCATTTAGTAGTACGCCGTCTTGCAAGTAGGTAACAATACGATTGCACCAATCCCAAGTCAAATTTATGCTTCTTACCTCGATTTGGTGTATCGAGGAATTGAGAATGAGAACTACACTTCTTATCACGCCCCAAACCTGAAGACGCGTGGCCGGCACCCGGTACCATACTCGGCCCGAGCGTACCACTCTATAACTGTGAACTTTAGAGGGATAACCCTCAACCTAGGCTGATGAGGCCATATTCTGAATCATCTGAAAATATCGTCTCTCTCATCTGAGGGGTAAACATACCCAAAAACTCATATATATTTAAATATATATATCTATATATAAATGTGCAGGCTGACGAGGCCGCCATGAATATCTACTGATATACAAACTATACAGGACTTGTCTACAAGCCTCTAGAGATAGTTGAACTGTATCATGGTTGGGACAGGGCCTCGACCTACCCATCAAACTTGTATATATAAAACGGACTCCAAGGTCTAGACCTGGTAACTCCGGGGAAGTGAAACTTACCAACCAAGCTGATATTTGGCTCTGTCTATTGGGAAGGTCTATCCAGCTGTCTATCAGGACCTGCAGGCATGAAATGCAGCGCCCCCAACAAAGGGACGTCAGTATAAAATAATGTACTGAGTATGTAAGGCAATAGAATAACTGAAAGCTGAAACTGAACTGATGATATAATAACTGAATGTAACTGGGAGTCAAAAATAATCCGAAGATATGCTTACCTGTTGATACTGACTCAACTCTCTCCATATAGTATGTAAAATAGTTGTTCGGCCCTATAAGGCTCGGTATGTGTAACTGCCCTGCCGTAGTAGGCTCGCTCATAGGCGCTCGGCCATACTAGGATCTGTATCTCAGCCATTCTGGGCTCACTCATAGGCGCTCGACCAAAGTAGTGTGTGTGTGTGTATATATATATATATATATATATATATATATATATATATATATATATATATATATATATATATATATATATGAAGTCTTGATAAGAGAGAATACTGTAACTTCTGAGACTAGGATAATGTGAATAAATTCATGAATACGAACTTCTCTTTATGCCTCGTTATCAAACTCATGTAGTTACAGAATCATGCCAAAATGAAGAAAGGTTTAGCCTTAATATACCTTATCACAATCATTCCAATCGTCAAGTTGAACTCGCCTCTTCGTACCTTAATCTATAACAACGATAATATACTATCATTAAATTACGAAAGGTACAACTATCGCACAACGAACGGCAAGCTTATTTTGTATTAAAACGGGCAGCATCTCCCCTATAATCCTTACTTCCTCCAAATTCAAGATAACACCAACAACACAAGAATACAAAAATATCAACATGTATACATTATTTTTCAATCTTATATACACCACAAAATACTACAAAACAGCCCAACACACCCCAATCTCTTCATACACAAAACGACCACCGTAGTAGTGTCAAACAGCCCGAAAATGTTACGATGAACGATCAGCCCACCACCTTGTATTTATGTGGTGTTTCTCCACACCCTTCCTCCTCCAAAACTCCACAAAACAATAGCAAAACACGCAGCCCAACAGCACCACAAAACAGTCCACAAAGCAGTCCACAAAATAGTCTGCTACAAGTGAATAACTCGAACTCACGACTTTCGATCACCGTCCCGTGAGTTCTTACAAATATAGAACGACTTACTATGCATCTACAGCAGAAAAAAAATGGATGAAAGAGAGCAGTAAACTTACCTTATTTGTTGGATAACTCAGCTCCTATCTTGGTTCTTCAAACGCTAGGCTTTACCTCCAATTAGAACTTGAAAGGGAGAGAAAATCAATTGGGGTTTGTGGGCAATATTTGGGAGGATTTTTGCAGAGATTATATTTGGTTATTTTTCCCTATTATCAGTCTAATATATGAAGGGGATAAGCCTTTAAAAATGCCTCTTTGGACGACCCGAACTGGCCCATTTTTGGATTCTCGTTTAAGCAAGTAGGTGACAGTCTGCGCAGTCTCATAAAAATGCCCATATCTCTCTACTCAGATATCGTATTGACAAAAAGTTTAATGCGTTAGAAAATAGACTAATGTATCTTTAATATGATGGGTGTAACAACCCATAACTCTAAGTATATTGGGAGAAAATGGCAGTTACATTTGACCCAAAGTTTCAGTAAAACTTATGAACGTAACTTGTGATGACTTTCATCGACTTTTGTTCCACCACTCGCTTGACTTCTAAACATAACACACGACTATCATACGTCTAATATAACTCATAACATAACCTCCTTATCATGTTAAAAACCCTGGTCTCACCCCAAAAGTATATGCTATAACATTCCCAACTTGTCAACTTTCGACGAAATATTATTTTCTTCAATTCCTTTAGCTTCTGAACCTTCCAATCCTCTTTGTACTTGTTGATCATGATCTTCAATATTTGTAACCTCTGAAGTAACATGATTAACTTACTTTGTAAATTTTTCAAATATGATTTCATTTCTGAGCTTACATCAATTGACTTACGACGTACTCGTACGTACCAAAACATGGGTTGTAACATCATTCCCCCCCTTGGAATATTCGTCCTCGAATATTGACTGGTGCACTTATCAGTCTCATAACCTATAGCTCTTATAAATACTTTATTGCTAGCCTTTCCATATAGGCAACTGTTCTATGAATAAATCTATAGGCCAGGGCATTCCTCCCCCCCCCCCAGGCCTCTTTCTCACACCACGACTTGTAGTTTGAATCCTTCCAACCTCGTAATTATTGCGACCTTCTGTCATGCAGCCTGTACGACTTTGTCCTTGTATGTGCGCCTATGCGACTCTTCTATTCCTTTTCCTCTAGTTTTTAGCCAATCTCTAGGCCTCACTTTGGGAACATATACAAAACTATGACAAGTTGTTCCTCCCGTTGTATATAGGTGTAGTGAAGTTCTTCGCTCGGTCCTTTGTCAAACTTACGACTGTTGCGATATCTTGTTTCGTAGCCTTCTAAATATATCCTTATGGCTTTACTACATCTAGGTAGGTTATACTACACCATCACACTTACTTCGGTTTATTATTGCCGAGGTTTGCTACCCAACTCCAGGTTACCCTCTCGCTGCTTATCCTATATGTATAAATCTAAGTCCTTTAGTTCTTCCTCATTACTGTTCATCTTAAGAATGGCGGCCTAATATCATCTCATACTTTGGAACTTTTATCTGCCTATTGGTGATTCACCTTAATGTTGATCTATAATCTACCACTAATAAATTTAAACCTCTTACGTAATACATTGTCCTTAGGGATCACGTCTCATCAGAGAACATCTGAAGTTATTTGCTCGATCCACCTAGGGGCGATACTATACTTCAATAACTGTATTTCATCGCATCCCAACGTGATTCATCTTATGAGGGGTATTCTAATCTCATACAATTCATGAAATCCCTTATTTTTTAATCATTAACTAATTAATGGCCTTAACATCATCCTCTTATCTATCACAATTACATCCTTATTCTACTACCAGGGAAACATTTCATCTCTTCAAATTGCTCATAGTCTTAGACTCCTCTGAGTTCATTCAGGCTATACTGAGTTTTTTTTTATAACTTACAGAAACCATCAGCTCTCTTGTTTTGATGGGCTTAATTTTGAGGCCTTACCTATTCTCGTCACCTTCTCAATTACCTCTGCTTATCCTTACTCCTGTCCACCTAAAACCTTGTTGCTCTACCATACTTTAGCTTGCGACCTACACATATCTATTTATAGTACTCACAACCTTTCTTTAAATTTCTAGATCCAAACATTTCATTATGTTATTCTGGAACTTCAAGCGAGACATCAAATCGTCTCTAACTCTTCTTTAATCTATTAAATAGACCTCTCGGTACTTGGAAACTATAGGCTAGAAGATATGTCACTGACAACACTACTATCATTTGTGGATACTGAATCACAGCGCTTCTAGCCCTCTATATAATGTATGGACTATTCACAACCTTCTATACTTGTGCATCTCGTACCTTCTTAACCTTTACATTACTTAGCTTTTAATCTCGCATTGTATCTTCTGTCTCTTTCATAACCTCCCTTCCACATAGGTAGAATTCACATCCACTACTTGAAGCTCTACTATAAACTTACACCTATAGTGCGTACACAATCCAGTGGGAGCTTCATACTTACTCCTTATGAGGCTGGTACTTTTTATTTAATCTGGCTTTATTGTAGAGCCGTTATAGAATATGGATGTTGTACTATCTTTCTTGTACCACTAATGTTAAGAGTGATTTTGAAATGTTCAGAATCATGATTTCTATAATTATATAGGTCTAATAATCAGACTCCTGATTCACTTACCCGATGTAACTCGTTAGTTTCCTCTTCTCTCCCAGCCTTTAAGTAGGCTTAAACTATCTTCCGATCTGCTACTTAGGGTATTATTACTTTCGCCTTTGGTGGACGCCATGGAACATCCATAATATAATCTTCTAACAATTCAAGCCTTTGTTTGTGAGGTAGACTCAATTCTTTCTTTTAACTTTATACCAGAGTCTTCTATAGTTGTAGGAATGTCAACATATATGCTGCATGGATAATACTCTGAAATGTTAAGTGCGATAACATAACTAACCCTGGGTCATTGATTGAATAATTCCTTTCGTGCCTTCTCAGTTTTCTTTAAAAGTGCGCAATTACTTCTCCTGGTCGTTCTGCCACTTGTTGCATGAATACTTGGCTTATCTTAGTGCCCACACCTATTGGAATTTTGTGCAACTCGTATGATCTCAAATATTACTTTTGATTTTTACTTCCCATTCATTAGCCACGATAGGTGCCACTTTCTTATAGAGTGTATACAATATTGTAGTGAGACTGTTGTTACAAGATCATTTATTCTTTAGGCCACTATGCTTATGTTGAAGCCTTCTTCCTTATTTCCTCAGCTAGTCTTACATTGTAGCACTTAGGGAAGACCCTCTGACTCTTGTAAAGCTAGGAGCTTTTTACATCGTATACCCGACGAAAATTTTGATGTACTGACTCGCCAATAATTATCCTTAGTTACTTATCTCTGAACCCTTATGCTCGTAGGGTTACTTCTGCACTCAATTTTTTATTATCTCCTTAGTGGCACTCACTTTTTTATTTCCATAACACTTATACGGTACCTTCTACTACCCCAACTCCTATTAGAATATTTCTCAAGGATTACGTTGTCGTATCTACGAGACCAAATTTCCTATGCTGGGTTTCACTTCGTTTATCTTGCATGATCTACTGATTTATCTGAGACCTCTTGTCTAGCCATGACTAGGCTCTTCCTGAATTCCTGAATGAACTACTAACTACTCGTCAGTCCATGCTCATATTTACATTCTGGGTAACCTCTCTTGGGTTATGTCTTCTGTATTAACTTAACTTTTGCATTGGCTCCTAATGTATCAAGTGTTCATTCGCACTTATTTATCAATAACATCTGGTGTAGGAACCCTTACTGCCTCTCCCCGGCGTCGTGCTTGCATAATGTTCTGGAGTCGTATCATGTCTGTAGAATCTGAATAAATGCAATATCATTCCTTTCGCCATTTACTGCATTCTTCCTTTACTATTCCATAGTTACCTAAACCACTTAACTCCGACTTAATTCCATATTACATCATCTTCCTTCCTTTAGGGGAGTATTAACATTTAATGCTATGAAAACTTACTTATAAATATTTTACCTCTTCATCTTCGACGTCTTTTCACGTCTTTATTGACTCTTACTTGCCTTGCTGTAACCCTTATGTACCAAGGATAATTGAATATCTTACACACGACGGTATCAGATACCTAGTGTAACTGGAACACTTAGTCCCTTAAGCTTAACTTTGCTCAAAGTGCTTGCTTTAGGAAAGCGTTTTCTTGAGTGACCTTTAAAGGTTATTCTTCTATTGTCGATTGTATTATTGCTGGAATGCGATCTTTGAAATTCTCTTGATGTCGACTATCATCACCTCATTTGATCCCTAATTGATGTTCAGTTTATCTTGTTCACTAGACCATGCTGATTTCTATTACTCCGGGGGTCTAAATGTTTTGTTTTGGTAATCGCGTTGGACGCACCAACTCATTTCTCGAAATGAGGATATGACTTTTGGCCTATACTCTTCTATTGTCTCAAGGCCTGTCAACTCTTATATTTTCCTTCACTTGACTATAGACTCTGTCATCATACCATAGTTTGATTAAACATTATCACCCATTTATCACATCTTACTCATAATACTTCTTTTACTCTCTTCTTATTCTCCTGCTAATACTTCTGTCTATCGCATTATTCTAAAAACTTCAACAAAACATTGTTTCACTTTTAGGTCCCCTGGCTCAATCCACCATTTCAGGTTACTCTAACCCAAGCTGGATCTTGGTATCCCATCCTTCTCTTAAACTATATATGTTAGCTCCCATAGGGGAATAACTAAGATGGGTGTGGCCAATTGTACATACCTCTATTTCTGTTGAAGGTAACTTAGATTCCTTTTATCTCTCTGCCTGACGTGGAAATTCGTATAATCTTCATTATCTAGGTACCTCGTACCCTTCTTCACCTTTCTTCTGTTACCTGTTGAAACTTATACTTTTATCTTCTGATACTCTCATGGCCTGCTATTCACGGGGCATGTTAGATATTCCCGTCTTAGTGTAAATGGGAAATCCGCACATATGGTAAGCACGATCTAATAGGGTCTCAAACAAGGCCACGTAGTCAAGACTTCTCTCTCTACTAATGCCCTTACCTGCTGTTGTGTTAGCCCTCTGGCTAGCTATAATTTTTCAAATTGAAAGCATCTATATATCATTAGCAAACATAAGCTTTGCCTCGAACTCTTATGACTCAACTCTATAGCACGATTTGGATTTGAATAAAGGGTAATCGACTCCTAAATGCCTTGTAGCCTCCTGCTTATAAGTGTAGTGCATATAACACCCATAAACAAGACTATACTAGACACGACTTGTAGACTCCCTAGGATAGAACTGCTCTTATACCAAGTTTGTCACGCCCCAAACCTGAAGACGCGTGGCCGGCACCCGGTACCATACTCGGCCCGAGCGTACCATTCTGTAACTCTGACCTCTAGAGGGGTAACCCTCAACCTAGGCCGATGAGGCCATATTTTGAATCATCTGAAAATATCTCTCTCATTTGAGGGGTAAACATACCCAAAAACTCATATATATATATGTGTGTGTGTGTGTGTGTGTGTGTGTGTAGGCTGACGAGGCCTCTATGAACATCTATTGATATACAAACTATACAAACCTTGTCTACAGGCCTCTAGAGATAGTTGAACTATATCATGGTCGGGACAGAGCCTCGACCTACACATCGAACCTGTATATATAAAACGGACTCCAAGGTCTAGACCTGGTAACTTCGGGTAAGTGGAGCTTACCAACCAAGTTGATATTTGGCTCTGTCTACTGGGAAGGTCTATCCAACTGTCTATCAGGACCTACAGGCATGAAATGCAGCGTCCCCAGCAAAGGGACATCAGTACAAAATAATGTACGGAGTATGTAAGGCAACAGAATAATTGAAAGTTGAAACTGAGCTGATGATATAATAACTAAATGTAACTAGGAGTCAAAAATAATCCGAAGATATGCTTACCTGCTAATACTGACTCAACTCTCTCCATATAGTATGTAAAATAGTTGTTCGGCCCTATAAGGCTCGGTATGTGTAACTGCCCTACCGTAGTAGGCTCGCCCATAGGCGCTCAACCATACTAGGCTTTGTATCTCGGCCATTCTGGGCTCGCTCATAGGTGCTCGGCCACAGTGGACTCGGTATATAACTTACCATCTGATCAGAGGTTGCCCAATAGAGGCCTGCCCACCGATTATAGCTCGTTGGTGATGAAAATACTGTAATACTGTATATATATACACTCTCTGCTCTCTTGGCTGAGAGAAGACAATACTAAACAGAATATGAAGTCCCGATAAGGGAAAATACTGTAACTTCTGAGACTAGGATAATGTGAATAAATTTAGGAATACGAACTTCTCTTTATGCCTCGTTATCAAACTCATGTAGTTACGGGATCATGCCAAAATGAAGAAAGGTTTAGCCTTAACATACCTTATCACAATCTTTCCAATCACCAAGTTGAACTCGCCTCTTCGTACCTTAATCTACAATCACGATAATAATACTATCATTAAGTTACGAAAGGTACAACTATCGCACAACGAACGACAAGCTTATTTTGTATTAAAACAGGCAGCATCTCCCCTATAATCCTTACTTCCTCCAAATTCAAGATAACACCAACAACACAAGAATACAACAATATCAACATGTATACATTATTTTCCAACATTATATACACCACAAAATACTACAAAATAGCCCAACACACCCCAATCTCTTCATACACAAAACGACTACCGTAGTAGTGTCAAACAACCCAAAAGTGTTACGACGAATGACCAGCCCACCACCCTGCATTTATGTGGTGTTTCTCCACACCCTTCCTTCTCCAAAACTCCACAAAACAGTAGTAAAATACGCATCCCAACAGCACCACAAAATAGTCCGCTACAAGTGAATAACTCGAACTCACGGCTTCCGATCACCATACCGTGAGTTCTTACAAATATAGAACGACTTACTATGCATCTACAACAGAAAAAAAATGGATGAAAGAGAGCAGTAAACTTACCTTATTTGTTGGATAACTCAGCTCCTATCTTGGTTCTTCAAACTCTAGGTTTTATCTCCAATTAGAACTTGAAAGGGAGAGAAAATAAATTGGGGTTTGTGTGCAATTTTTGGGAAGGTTTTTGCAGAGATTATGTCTGGTTATTTTGCCATATTATCAGTTTAATATATGAAGGGGATAAGCCTTTAAAAATTCCTCTTTGGACGACCCGAACTGGCACATTTTTGGACGACCCGAACTGGCCCATTTTTGGATTCTCGTTTAAGCAAGTAGGTGACAGTCTGCACAGTCTCGCAAAAACACCCATATCTCTCTACTCTGATATTGTATTGACAAACGGTTTAATGCGTTAGAAAATAGACTCACATATTTAATTTGATGGGTGGAACACCCCATAACTCTAAGTATATTGGGAGCAAATGGCAGTTACATTTGACCCAAAGTTTCAGTAAAACTTATGAACGTAACTTGTGATGACTTTCATCGACTTTTGTTCCACTACTCGCTTGACTTCAAAACATAATACACGACTATCATACGACTAACATAACTCATAACATAACCTCCTTATCATGTTAAACACCCTGGTCTCACCCCAAAAGTACATGCTATAACATTCCCAAATTGTCGACTTTCGACGAAATATTATTTTCTTCAATTCCTTTAGCTTTTGAACCTTCCAACCCTCTTTGTACTTGTTATTCATGATCTTCAATATTTGTAACCTCCGATGTAACATGATTAACTTACTTTGTAAACTTTTCAAATATAATTGCCTTTCTGAGCTTACATCAATTGACTTACGACGTACTCGTAAGTACGAAAACATGGGTTGTAACACTTCTGTCTCCGGTTGTAATGTTTTTTATGGCTGTGGCTAGTTTGGCGAGGTCATACGCCTTGACATTCTGTGCCCGTGGGATCTGGTCGAGTTGACATTCATCGAACTCGGGCAGCAGATTACAGATTTCGATATGGTATTTTTTTAACCTTTGTTACTTGATTTGGAAAGTCCTTGTAACTTGGTTGACAAAGAGTTGAGAATCGCAGCGTAGTCTTAACCATTTTGCCCCGGATTTGAGTGCTAGCCTTAACCCTACAATTACAGCCTCATACTCTGCTGCGTTGTTAGTCATGTCCGGGCACCTTATGGACTGGCGAATCACTTCGCCGGTTGGGACTTCGAGTACGAGTCCCAGTCCGAAACCTAGCGCGTTAGATGCGCCGTCAGTGTACAGGACCCAGAGGTCCTGTGTTTGGGGAGAAATGTGGACGACTTCTCTTTCAACTTCGGGCATTATTTTTGCACTGAAGTCGACGACGAAGTCAGCAAGAACTTGTGACTTTATCGTTGTTCGCGGCTGATATGTGATATCGTGCTCGCTTAGTTCGATGGCCCATTTGGCCAACCTGCCCGATAGCTTGGGATTATGCAAAATGCTTCTTAGGAGAAATTTGTGACGATCGAGATTAGGTGGCACTGGAAATATGGTCTAAGCTTTTGTGAAGCTACGACTAAGGCCAGGGCCAATTTTTCGAGGTGAGGGTATCCCGTCTTGGCGTCGACCAATTTTTTCTAATGTAATAGATGGGAGACTGTGTACATTTATTTTTTCGGACCAGGACTACGCTCACAGCTACTTCAGATACAGCAAGGTAGACGATGAGACGTTCCCCTGGCTCTAGTTTCGAAAGCAATGATGGCGATGGCAAATATGCTTTTAATTCCTTCGGGACTTGGACGGACTCAGAAGTCCGGAGGTCGTTATCCTTCTTGAGTACGTCGAAGAATCTGTGACACCTATATGATGATCGTGAAATGAACCTTGAAAGGGCAGTGATACGGCTAGTCAACCTCTAAACGTTTTTTTGGTGGTCAAGTGTTCTGGTATCCCGTCGATGACTTTGATTTAATCGGGATTGACCTCGATTCCTCGATGTGATACTAGGAATACTAAATTTTTTCCTGAGGCCACACCTAACGCACACTTTTCGGGGTTCAGTTTCATTCCATATTGTCTGAGTATGTCGAAGGTTTCTCTTAGGTGGTCGATGTGATCTTCTTTCCTTTTGGACTTGACTAGCATGTCGTCTATGTAGACTTCCATCGTTTTGCCGAGCTAGTCTTTGAACATCCTCGTCACCAACCTTTGGTAAGTTTCCCCTATGTTTTTTTAGCCCGAAGGGTATGACCCTGTAGTAGTACGTCCCTTGATGGGTGATGAAAGTGGTTTTCTACTGATCCTCTTCATCCACGAGGATTTTATTATAGACCGAATATGCGTCCAAGAAGCTCAGTAATTCATGTACGGCCGTTGCGTCGATGAGTTGGTCGATATGGGATAACGAAAACGAATCCTTGGGGCATGCTTTGTTCAAATCTGTGAAATCTACACACATCCACCATTTCCGATTCTTCTTTTTCACCATGACCACGTTGGCGACCCACTGAGGGTATTTTGATTCCCTGACAGAGCCATTTTCTAATAGCTTTTCCACCTCTTCGCGTACTGCGTCATTGATCGATGAGTTGAACTTATGCCTGACCTGCCTCACTAGGGGGTAGAATGGGTTGACGTTCAGCTTGTGCGTGAAGATTTCCTTCAGGATACCCGGCATATCTGCATGGCTGAAAGCAAATAAGTCCGCATTAGGGGTTAAGAATTAGCTGAATTTACCTGGTTCCTGAAGTTTGTAGCCGATGTAAGCTTTCTTGCTGTGATTGTTGGTGTCTAATTAAATGGGATCGAGGTTTTCTATGGTCGATTCCGCAGTTTCGACCATATCGGGGTCTCTGATGACGTCTTCGCTATCATCACATATCAATATCGACCCTGTTGATTGCTATGCCTCTTTTTCTTGGTCCTTGGCTTGTTGAGTGTCCATGAAATCTAGGGCGATGTGGTTGCATTCTTGGGATATGCGTTGTTCCCCTCGTATCCTGAATATCCCCCTTGGAGTCAGGAATTTGATGACCTGGTATAAGCTGGAGGGGATGGCCCTCAAGGTGTGTATCCATTATCGCCCTATTATGGCGTTGTATGTTATGTCTTGGTCCATGATGTGAAACGTAGTCTCCAAAGTGACACCAGCGGCCAGAATGGGGAGTGTGATTTTGCCTGATGTTCACTCAACTGCATTGTTAAAACCAGTTAGCGTGATGCAACGCGACACTATCCTATCTTGGAGTTTTATTTGTACAAGTACTCGAGGATGGATAATGCATGCGCCACTCCCATCGTCTACCATAATGCGTCTTACATCAGTATCTAAAATTTGTAAAGTAATAACAAGGGCATCATAGTGAGGGAAAACCAAACCATTGGTATCTGACTTATCGAAGATTATACTTTTTTCGAGTTCGTAGTACCGCTTGCGGCTGATCGATCGTTTGAGCATGTGGGTAGTGGTGAACTTTACGTTGTTGATGGAAGCATCTTCGCCGCTGCCGATGATCATGTGGACGGTGCGGGTTGGTGAGGGCGATTTCGGCGACCCTTGATGTTGTTCGCATCCTCTGGCAAAGTTGGTCCTTCCTCGGTCACTCAATAACTCTTTGAGGTGTCTCTGTCGTAACATGTTTACGACCTCCTGCCTTAGGGGCGATGAAATCTTCAGTTTTGTGCCCTCATTCTTGATGGAACTCACAAAGGGCGTCCGATTTTCTGGTACTCGGATCTGACCTCATCTTTTGTGGCCACTGCACCTTTGGTCCGAGCTTTTCTAAGGTGTAGACTATTTCTGTAGGTGACACACAAAAGTTAATAAAAGAGGCATACCCCTTTCGTTCCGGTGAGTCCTTATCCTTGATCTGGGCGGGCCTTCTTCGTGGTGGGAGGAGGGGGTGCAACGGCCGCTCTAACATATGGTTGATGCCGTTCCCTATTGGGTTGTGAAGCAGCGAGGTCCCTTCGAGTATTATTTCTTCGATCTTTTCTGGATTCGGCCTATACCGAGGTTAGTCGATGAGTTGGTCCATTGAGGTCGTCATCGTTTGCTCGGACCTCGGCACAATGTGCATTGTGTATTTCATCCCAAGTGGTTGGGGGATACTTCATCAGTCGACTCAATATCTTTCTAGTCGCCCTCGAACCGTCCCTGCTCAGCTCGTTCTGGAAGGTTGCGACTGCCATCCCTTCTGACACGTTCGGTAGGGTTATCCTTACTCGGTTGAAACTGGCGGGGAATTCCCTCAGTCCCTCTCCTGGAGATTGCTTAATAGCAAATATGTCATTCACTCTTGCCTCGTCTTTCTTGGCCCCAGCATGGGCCATTACGAACTTGTCGGCCATCTCTTCGAAAGTTTTAATGGAGTGCGCAGGTAGTTGTGTATACCATGTCAATGCTCCTCCTGTGAGGGTTTCACTGAATTTCTTCAACAAAATGGAGGATACTTGTTATTTGGCGAGATCATTGCCTTTCACGGCAGTGACGTAGTGAGTCACATGATCTTCAGGGTCAATCGTGCCATCATATATTTTTAGGTAGGGTGACATTTTAAAGGTCTTCAGTATGGCATGCGGGGCTGCATCATCATTGTATGGTTGTTTGAAAAATCAGTCGGCGTCTCTCTTCGGCAACAATTTGGGGGCGCCCGGTATTTTATCGACCCTTTCCTGGTGTTCTTTCATTTGATCTCGGAGTTCCTTGTTCTAGTTCTCCATTTCCTCCATCCTTTTCAAGATGGTTGCAAGAGCGTTATCACCCGCATTATTAATGACGTTGTGAGTAATACTTATTGTTGGAGGTGGTGGGATTTGATCGCAATGTTCATTCGCCCGTTGCACGGTGCAAATCCTTGCATTTTCCACAGTCGCGCCTTGGGTAGATTTGTTGAGGACGCCGACTAGCGTATCGGTTAGCCTTGCTTCGAGGAGCTATTTTACAACTGGGGGCGTTTCTTCCCCCACTGATGTGGAGGCTCTCCTACTAAGGGATTTTGTGATGCTGCAATGAAGAGGGGGTGACCCATTTCGCCTAGGGGAGGCATTGGGCGCTGCGTCCTCGTCCGCTATTTTACAATTCTCATTGATGACGTTCATGAGGTTGGTTGGGAGGTCACTTATTATTCTCGTCCTTTCTTCTCTGTTACCTACCATATTGGATTTGTGCATACAAAGAAAGGAGATCTTGTTCTTGTTTTTTTTTTTTTTTTTTTACGTTAGCGATCCGTGTTAGTTATAGATCTAGAAGAAACTAAAAATTTAACTAGAAAATCCCCATAGATGATTGTTTGACCAAAAAGTATAACTTTCGGCTAAAACTGTTGAGTTTATATAATAATGGGTTAAACTTAGTTAAAAATAATATCTCTAGATGTGAGTTCCGAAAACGTGAATAACATTAGACAGATCTGGTAGTGGGTGACTACAACATACATTAATTGTTCTAAAAAGTGTGAGCAGTAATAGAGGAAGAACTAACAATAAATAACATTAAATGATATTTAAGTAAATAAGAGAAGTAGTTCACCCAATAAATGATGAACTAGATGATTGTCCCTCCCAACAATGATGAGTGATATGTAAATACTAGATTGTTCGAATTATTCTCGGAACTGATGGAAAAGTGTGGAATAATATGAACAAGAATCTTGATGAAAAGGTAGTGTTCGTATTTTATAAAAGAGAGAGAATCTTTTCTCAAAAGTTTGTTCTTATCAAATGAATGTTACATGCCTTACATCACTTTCTCTTTTTCAATATATATGAGACATACCCCTAACACACCTTAATAGTACAAGTGTAGAGAATATTCACTAAAATATTTTTTCTAATATCCCATTTTAAAAACTAGCCGTTACAACTCTGTTAATGGTGCTCGATCTCGCCCGTTATTACATCTCTACCACAAATCTCGATGCTTCCCGGTCGACCTCGATTGACCCATTCCTTAGTGCTATATGGACCTAAAAATTACTGGGTTCACGGGAACCTATAACTAATGCATCGAATCCGCCCCTTGATTGCAATGGATGGGTTAAAATGGACGATATCTTAACAGTTGATGCGAGCCGTGACTATTTATTCGTTCAACTTTTTAAAAGTCGATACCACTTTAAAAAAAACCATGAACATCACTTAATATATTAAATTTTCGTCTTTATTTTTGACTCAAATATCTTAAACCAACAACAATGTCGACGTGGACCTTACGTCCTTACCGATGAGAGAAGGACAGCATAATTAATAAATATAGGAAAAGGAAAAAATGAACAAGCTGGGAAAGTAAAAGCTAGCAAAGGACCGGACCTCCTCTTGAGGTTACAAAGAGGTCGTAGGTCGTACGCACGGCAGGTCTAAGATTAGGAAAAGACACAGCAAGCTTATTGGTGGTGGTCCATATCTTATGATAAAAGAAAGGATCTCCTAGCTCGTGAAGTTACAGCTGACAAGTGACAAGAGCTTGTTGGCATCCATGATTAACACATGCAATTGGGGCGGAACTGTTTTCCTCACCATCTATCCCCACGATCAACTTTCAAAAAGAAGATACAAAACTTTTTAAATTGGGAAAATACACCTCCTACCTGTCCCGAAAAATCAATTTCATGCAACTTATACGCACGTCCTAGTATCACCTAATCCTTATTTAAAGTGAAATTAATACCTAGTGAGGTGACAGAGAAACTAATTTCACTTTAAAAAAAATATAAAAAGATACTTAAATTTTTCATATGTTCATTTTCCCATTGGTTGTTACATTTAAATACAATTAATTAAGTGTAACAACCAATAGGAAAATGAACATTTGTAAAATTTAAGTAGCCTTTTATTAGTTTAATTAATTGTATTTAGACAAGAATGTGTTGTTCTAGTGGTGAGCACCCTCCGCTGGAAAATAGCCTTTTATGTGTTTGCTACTTAAATTTTACGGATGTTCATTTTCCCATTGGTTGTTACATTTAAATACAACTAATTAAGTGTAATTAAATGTAACAACCAATGGGAAAATGAACATATGTAAAATTTAAGTAGCCTTTTATTAGTTTAATTAGTTGTATTTAGACAAAAATGTGTTGCTCTAGTGGTGAGTATCCCCGCTTTCAACCAAAAGATTGTGAGTTCGAGTCACTCCAAGAGCAAGGTGAGGAGTTCGGTGAGGAGTTCTTGAAGGGAGGGAGCCGATGGTCTATCGGAAACAGCATCTCTATCCCATGGTAGGGGTAAGGTTTGTGTACACACTACCCTTCCCAGACCCACTAGTAAAATTATACTGGATTGTTGTTGTAATTAGTTGTATTTAGTGTAATATTAACCCTTTTTATTTTTATTTTCCTTGTTCTTTTTCATTTTCCCGTTTTTCTTTTCTTCTCTTTCCTCTTTCCTTTTTTCTTTCTTTTTCCTCCATTGTCACGAGACAGCAACACCGTACAATCATAAATCATATCAGAACAAAAATTAAAGATTGATAGTTCTTTCTCCACCTATTTTATCACCTCCTCTACCCTCCAATTGTTCTTCACAGCTTGGCTGGAGCAAACAATTACCAAGGTGGAAACAAAAACCCAGCACTTTATTGGATCTTTCTTAGCTTTCTCTTGCTTTGCGGTTGTGCTCTATACATTAACTTCGCTTTACATTTTTATATTTTGATCAAGATGGAAAGAAGAAAAAGGAAAAGTTGAGCGTGAAATTAATTTTTCGGGACAGGAAGCTAACTTATGTATTTTCCCAAAATTAATGTGAAGTTTGGAAAAAGGAGAAAAGGAGGAATGACAATGCGTTGCAATTAATTTTCCCAGTTGAAATGACTCAAAATGTCCAAGCCGTGACTAGCACCTAATAATATCTATCTCGAGTTAATCATAACAAAAAAGTTCATAGTCTCAATTCAAAATGATAAGAAGCCTAATAATAAGATATGAATATCGTAAAGTAAACTCTGAATTTTTTATTACAATGCGGAAGCAAAATTTACAATACAAGATCAAGTGATACAAGTCATGAGTTTGAATGAGTTCATACAGTGATAGGAACTATATAAACGGAATAACTAATAGTAAAGAAAACTCCAAGCCACCATTGAACTAGAAAGTTGACTCACACAGCAGTGGCGGCTCAATGAATTTGGTGGCCTAAAGCCAAAATGTCACGATCCAAATCTCATAATAGGTCGCTATGGTGCCCAACGATGTGGTAATTAGGCAAGTCAACGGTGATCCTCCAATTTAATTATTCATTTTAACCTTTAAACTTAGAAATATCATTAGATAAATAGAAATCAAATCTAGAACTCAAGAAAACATACGCACTGTTTTACCAAAATAATTAGTACGAATAGTACATAAAGCAAAGTGATAGTATCAATAAGTACAACTGCAAAAGTCCACTAGAAACTTCTAAAACCTTGTGTCACAAGTGAATGAGCAATCTAGGGAATATACAAAACTACTACATCTACTGTCTGAAATGAAATAGACAGAAACAGTAAATAAGACAGAGGGAGACTCTGGGTGCTGCAGATTGAGGCTGGGAAGGCATCTCACCACTAAGTCTCCGTGAATGCGACTATGCGCTCGTGTGGCTGCTGGAAGTACTCGTCTCAGTACTTGCATAATCAGTGCAGAAGTGTAGTATGAGTACGTAAATCAACGTGTACCCAATAAGTATCCAGTCTAACCTCGAAGAAGTAATGACGAGGGGTCGACTTGACATTTACTAGTGGTCAAAATAATAAAATACATAAAGTAGACAGGTAAGAAACACAACAAGTAACAATGAACAAATAACTTTAATAATAAATTTTCAAACATGGATCGTTACAAAATCACTAAGATGTCATAACCGTCCTCGAAGGCACAAAATCAACTAATATTAATACCAAATCAAATCCCAAGTGTTACACACGAGTCTACCGAGGCGAACAACCTGATCCCATAAGAATAGTGTTACATGATCCTGCCGAGGTGAACGGCTCGATCCCATAAGAATAACTCACAATACTACCGATGTGAATGGACTGATCCCATAAGAATAGAGAAACTCTCTCACTCGCGAAAATACATGTGAGTCAAGAAGACACAGAACTACCATTCATTAATATTTCATTATTTTCAAAGTAAGAGGCTCGATCATTATTTTTATTCCAGTCTCAATCTCAGTCATGAATTAATGAAATCAAACAAACAAGATTAATCTAAATAACACATTTAAATCTAGCTACATACGGACTCTCGTCGCCTCGTACGTACGTAACTCCCACAACAAGTAGCACACAATAAAAAATATACCTACACGGATAATTCCCTCTTACAAGATTATGCAAGAGACCTACCTCGCTACCAAGTTCTCTACTCGGCTCTTAAACCTCGCTAGAAATTCCCAAACGATGTCGAGCAATCCAAAACTAGTCAAAAGTCGTACAAATCAATCAATATATGTTCAAAAGTTCATAGTTCATCTATTAGAGTAATTTCCCAACCCAATCCGGAAAGTCCTTAAAAATCACCTCCGGGCCCACGTACCTGGTTTTCGAAAATGTTTGAAGATATTTGTTACCTATGATCGCACAAACTCAAATTTATAATTTATTTCCAATTCCATAATCAATTTCGTGGTCAAATTTCATTTTTACCAAAACCTAGGTTTTCAACAAAATCTCATAATTTTTACTACTTTCCATGTTAAATCTACTCATAATCCATGTATTAAAATCATAGTTGGTAAAAACCACTTACCTTGTGATGTTGATAAAAATTCCCCACAAAAGTGCTTTCAATTTCGTCCAAGACCAAGTGAAAATGAGAGAAAAGAGAGATAAGTCCCGCATTAAAATTAAGTCTACCCAGGTCTCCCTTCTTCGCGATCGCGAAAATCAACTTCCCAGCTAACTAATTTTACCCTTCACGTTTACGACCTCCTGGTCGCGTTCGCGATAGACCATCTCCCATTCTTTCGCATTCGCGAAGGCCAGATTCATTCTAGCCCAGCTTAGCTTCTAACCCTTCTTCGCGTTCGCGAAGAACTAGATCCTCCATTGCATTCGCGAAGAGTAAAATCCCAGACCTCCTTCCACGCTTGTTCGCGATCGCGAAGCACACCAGCAAAATTTCAGCCAACACAACTTTGCTCCGGATAGTCCGAAAAATACCCGAGCCATCCGGGACCCCGTTGAAATGTACTAACAAGTCCATGAATATACTACAGACCTACTCGAAGCCCCGGAACACATTAAATAATACGGACCCAAGAATCGCACTTCAAACTAAATTAATCAACTTTTAAGCTTTAAACTCATTTCAACTAACTTCGAAGGCGACAAAACATACTTAGACAACTCGAAATGACGCTGAATTTTACGTAGAAGTCATAAATCACAATACGAACCTATTCCAAGGCTCGAAATCCCGAATGGACAACAATAACATCAAAATCCACTTCAAATCAAACTTAAAAAATTCTAAAACCTTCAAAATATCAACTTTCAACATTAAGCGCAGAAACGCTCCCGGTCCACCTATATATACGTCCAAGTTTAAAATCAACAAATGAACCTATTCAAACCTTCAGATCTCGATTCCGAAGTCGTTTAGGAAAAATATTGACTCAAGTCAAACTTAGCTACCTTAGGCCACCATTATGGAACTAAGTATTCCGAATTCAACCCGAACCCTTCCAAAACTAAATCAACCATCCCCGCAAGTCATAAAACAGTAAAAGCACATATAAAAAATAGTAAATAGGGGAACAGGAATCTAGAAAGCAAAACGATAGATTGGATTGTTACACAAAATATATCAAAAGACCCTTAAACTTCTTTATAAAAATAACGAGTCACAAATAAAACATCCCACATGGCGTGCTAAGAGTGGAACGCGTGATGTATATCTTAGGCACACTCATGATATCGAACTATCCCATGTATAAAAATATAGTATTTAAGTGAAAAAGTATAGATAGATAAGACCATTATCTATCGCGTATCGAACCTTGCAACGCTTGTCTCAAGAATTTCTTAGTTCAAGAAGATGGAACACAAAAACACTTACTTTCTAATGTATGGATCAACCAAATATATATATGACAAAAACAAATAGCTAATTTAGAGAAATTGAATTGAAATTAGAAAGTGAAATCGTCAAAAATATTTAAACTAATATATATGTGAAGGAAGAAGAAATCAAATTATTAAAAAGGTATACACGTTATTTAATTTAATGAGAAAGAAAATTTATCATTATTTTCTCAGTCAATCATACAACCTCTACCAAATTAGAAAAATGTTAAAATTTATTTATTTTTAATTAATAATTAGCTAAAATTTCTCTCTCTATATATATATATATATATATATTCATATTTTTCGGGCCTTTAATATTTGGGACCTAAGGCAAAGGTTTCACTTTTTTTTCTTCTTCAATTGCCTTACCATGGAATCGCTCTTGCACTGGAACAACAACAACCATAAAATGCTGACTCACAAACTTCGCTAAAGCTCGTATATGAATCTGCACATGGAGTGTAGGAAGGGATCAACTGTTTGATATAAATTTTGTGCTTAATAGTGTCGGGCAGTTCGAAGGACCCGTATTAATTAAGGTCGAAAGAATTTGGTTTGCCAAAGAAGCCATAGTTCCAGCTTTTATGTATGCCGCACCTGTCTTTCTTTTGGATTTTGAAGGTCTTTCTTGACTTATGTTTATCGGAATCTGTAAAGAACAAAAATTAAAATAGGGGGAAAGACTTAGATATGAGTACCAAACTGATATAAATGTCAAAATGAGAAGGAAAAATGAGCATATGCTAGCTGCTAGTTCATTGTTTATAGTATTTCTTTTTTTAAAAGAAGCAGCCTCTTTAAGTAGTATACTTTGGTTCCTTTCTAACAACAAGAAATGTTTTCGACTACATGTTTCACATAGAAATAGAGAATATAACGTTATATATTATCAGGCATCATCTAACCTGTAAAGATGCAATACTACTTCAAATGTCAGAATAAGAAAGAAAAATGAGCAAATACTAACTGCTTCTTCATTCTTATAAGACTACAAAGTAGATATAGATTCAAATGGAGTTCAAACACCAAGGTCATATGCAAGAACTGCTTGGATATAATAAAAGCTTGGAATTGAAATAAACTAATCTTGAACTGAAACATATTAAAATAGCTCCATGTATCAGACTATTGCATCAAATACTTAGCATATTACAAAAGCATGGAACTGAAACAGACTACAAATGCCAAGAACATACAAGAACAAAAATTGTTCGAAAGAAGGCAATAAAGTTCAAAATACAAATAAAAATGAGAAGTTCCTTCTTCAATCATCAGCATCCATCCAATTCCAATCAGTATCATCAAAATCATCCTCATTTTCTGATATATCCATAATTGTATCTTGTGAATGTTGTACAACAGCTGGCATATCAATGACATCAAGAGGTAAATCTTCTCTCGACCATCTAACATCAATATCGGCTACTCTAGTTGATGGACCGACTTCATCATTAGGCTCCCTCCAAAAAGTCTCCCCAACATTAGGAATATTCTCTTCCTCCAAATCATACAAATCAACATGGGCTTTATTCCTTGCATAATAAACATCTTTCTCAATTGGATCCTCCACATAAAAAACTTGATTTACTTGAGTTGCCAATACAAAAGGGTCATCAGTACTACATAGTCGGTTAAAGTATACCCAGGATAACCTATATTCATCTACTTCATTACGAAACCAATCACATCTAAACAGTACAACACTAAAGTAACTCCAATAATCAATCTCAATGATATACTGAATAGCTCTATAGTAGAGAACCTCTCCATCGATGGGATTTTGGTCCCGAGCACTAGTAAAACTATCAGTTGTTGCTGACAAAGTCACTCCACTATTCTGAGTCTTTAACGGGGCATCCCGCGTCATTGTATGAAATAATTAACTATTAATAAAATATCAAGTATATCATTTTTCCAATGTATTAGGCCCCTTAGCTAGCCCATTGCAAATGATTGGGCACTTCACTACTTTTAACTTCTCTTTAAACCAATCGGCGAAGTTCCGACTATAATTCCTTGCTCTTACCCTATGCATTTGATCTAGTACGATAATCAATTAAATTTTTATGTTCCCTGCAAGCCATATATTTCAAATTTAATCATTAGTCCTATATGAATTAAGTTTAGAAATTATAAGATATAAAATAAATGAAGAATATAATACAAGTGATGGTAATATATTTTATCTTACATGATAAATGCCTCCACTTATTCATCTCCAGCATTGAATAGAGCATATCTATGCGCCTCAGAACATAACTGCAAATCCATGGAAAAAATCTTTCTTTTTCTCTTATTCTTACTTCCAATTAGATGGCCTATTTTAGGAAATATAGGTGACAAATTTGCTCCCTCAATGTCCCCATAATCCTCAGTTTGGTACCTACTGAATCTTGTCTTCATCCCATCATGTAGATATCTCGAACAAAAAGTCAAGCACTCTTCAGCCAGAAACCCCTCTGCAATTGACGCTTCTGGGTGAGTTCGATTAAGAACAAGCGCCTTATACTTGCATAAGTTTCTTTCAGTGGAATACATCCAGCGTTAATGAGTTGGACCCCCAAGCTTAAATTCATTTATTAAATGGATAGGCAAATAAGGCATTATATCAAAATAGGTTGGAGTGAAAAATATTTCAAGTTCACATGTAATATCATTGATTTCAGTCTGCAATCTATCAAGATCCCCTCGCCTTATAACCTTAGCACATATGGATCTAAAGAAGTTTCCCAACCTAATCAATGCCAAAGAAACATTCTTGGGTAACAATTTTTTAACAGCAATTTGGAGCAAGTAGTGTATTATAAAATGAGCATCATGACTCTAGTACCCGGATATTTTCATCTCTTTCTCATGCACACAACGTAAAATATTTGAGGCACACCCTTTTGGTAATTTAGCATTTTTAAAGACGGAGCAAAATTGCCTCTTCTCTTCTAGATTCATGTAGAAACAAGCTTTAGCCAAAGAAATTGTTCCACTTGCAATATCTTTTATTGGTTGAAGCTGTTTTCGTATTCCCGTTTCTTGCAAATCGTAGCGAGAATTTACATGATCTTTTGACTTTCCATCTATCTCCAATAATGTCCCAAGAATACTATCATATATATTCTTTTCAATGTGCATAGAATCAAGATTGTGCCTTAATTTGTTAGTTTTCCAATATGGTAATCCAAAGAAGATGGATCTTTTCTTCCATGGACCCTTCCCAAGACCTTTTCTTTTGGCCCTTTCCAAAGACATTCTTGAATTCACTCAGCTCTTCGAGCTCTTCTGTACCCGACAAGTGATGGTAGGCTATAATTACATATTTTAGTCGCTTATTGCACCCTAAACCACTGCACTTTATTTATGTTTGAGCTTTAATTGGTAGTGTTTTGCACTTATTATGTGTTTTATTCCTTGCATGAGCGATTCCGAGCTATGTAGATGTTATAAAATGAATTCGAGCTATTTGGAGTTTTGAAGTCTAAGTAAAAGCCCAAGGGATTAAGCCGGGATCGTATTCGGGGGTCGAGTACCAAGTCTGAACATCAAAACATAAGCAAAATCCGTACTCTGAGAAAAATGGCTTGCTGCAGCATGTGGGGAAGCATGTGGGGCGCCACACTAGTGTAAATCTCTGTTGTCTGTCAGAAATCAATTCTCCCCACTAATGCCCCGTATGGCGTGATACCCCATGTGGCGTGCCTGTGCAAATTTTGCACAATAAATGTCCTATTTCGGCTAGAAAAAGGTGATTTCATCTAGGCCCGACCCTACTTGGTATAAATACATGTAAAACATTATTTTCTGGACTTTTGACACATATTCGACCTAAGGAGGCTAAGGAGGAGTTGGAAGAACACGAGCAAAAGGATTTCATCAGTCCTTCCTCACTCAAGACACGAGTTTGGATTGAATTTATATTTTCCTATAGTTTAACTTTATTTACGATGAATTGCTCCATATCTATGGAGTAGTTCTCTTTAGGGTTTGATGGATCTGGTATTTTGATGATTGTTTGTGGATCATAACTCTAATTTTATATATTGAAGCATTTTTGGATGATTTAACCGTTGCATCTATATTCACATGTTCATGTAATCCAGGGAGGCATAACTTGTGATATCCTTGCATTATATTGTTGGTTGAGTTCAGAAATTCTTCTTAGGAATCGAAAGAGGCTAGTTGAATCATTGATTAAACTTAGTTAGGAGGATAATCGAGAGAGGTTCTCCTAAAGACCAATCCACTACGCATTCTTGCATATCTTCACGTGCTTAAATTGATTCATCTTGTAAGGTTAAGACTAAATCGAGAGAGGAGTTTTTGCTGAACGCTTGAACTAATAATAGAGTGAATTCGAGAGACTCACTCGAACATTAGAAGTGAATTATCTAGAGTTAGATCCCAAACATTTATCTTGCACCTATCCTATCAACCCCTATTTCCGTCCACTGATATCTTCCTTTCTTATCTTTGTTTTGATTGTCATTAGCCAATAGTTTTAGATTCTTTGTTAATTTTAGTTAGGCATCTTATAAATCTCAACTGTTGATCATCTTGGATAGCAACCAAGCTAGAAACTACGAGAATACTGTTTAAATCCAATCCTTGTGGATACGATATTATACTATACTATATTTGACTAGCGAGTAGAACTTAAGTGTGTGTTTTACGCTCGTCAAATTTTGGCGCTGTTGCTAGGGATTTTTAATCAATAGTGTTTGAAATAGTTTGTAGTGCTAATTCTGAAATTTTTCTTTTTTTCCTTTTTACGTTTGGTGATCTTTGACTGTGCGCAGGTTACAGGTTGAGGTTGGTGTATGACTAGAGATTCTGCAAAAGAAGTGTTACCATACGAGCCGGAAATTAAAAAACAACTGTGACAATTGAGGAAGGAAAGAAATCTCACCGAGATGTTAGAAAAGGTTGGGCAATACTCAACCAAAGATACTATGGCCAGAAATGTCGATGACAATGTGGATTTGGCTGCAAGTGAGGCAGCCTAACCACGAGAACAAGCTGCACGAGATGCTGAAGCAGCAGCTATTAGAGATGCACAGATTATCATGAAGAAAAGAGGGATCGTAGAATTACTCAAAATCAACCCTTGGCTACAGACCAGTTCGGAAATATAGCTCCCGGGCCTGGGAGACCACTTGGTGATTATGCTAGACCGGTCTACAATCAAGGTTTATCAAGTGTTAGACCACCTCCAATTGCAGCAAACAATTTCTAGGCAAGGGTTGCTTCAAACCCTTTAGAATTGTTGTGTCTTTAGAGGGAAGCCAAACTAAGATCCAAATACACATCTAATAGACTCCGAGTAGATTACGAACACCTTTAAATACAATGGTGTGTCACAAAACGTAGTGTATTTAAGGGCATTCCTTTTTTCTCCTAAAGATGATGCAAAGCAGTGGCTTCGAAGCTTGCCCACTGGATTAATTAGAACTTGGGAGGAGATGACCAGAATTGTTTTTGATAAATACTTCTCCTCAGCTAAGACAGGCAAGTTTAGAAGAGAAATCCATAACTTCTGCTAGAATGATACTGAAACTGCTTTTGAAGCATGTGAGAGGTTTAAGGAGATTGTCCAAAAGCGTGAACATAGCGGAATTAAACTCTGGATGCAACTCCAGGACTTTCGGGATGGATTGACACCGGCTTCACGTAGAACATTGAGCAATGCAGCTGAAGGCCCATTGATGAAGAAGACTCCAGAGGAGATAGTTACAATTATTGATGAGTTATCTAAAGATGCTAATCAATGGCCGTCTGAGAGTGCTGAAAAAAGAAGATCAACTGGTATTCACCAGGTTGATGCTAATATATCAGTGCAGGTACAACTTGATGCGATGGCCAAAGAGATAAGGAGCTAACCTTTGCCTCGATACAAAGTGAGCCTTACGCAACTTGTGATATATGTGGAAGAGGACACCCTACTCATAATTGTCAAGCCTCAATTAAGGAAGTAAATGTTGTGGGAAACTACAATTTCAATGCAATGGGTCAGAAGCACCCTGGTTTTTTATGAAGTTCACCTGGAGGTACTGTGAATGCTTGGCAATAAGACAACTCTAGACCCAGGAACAAGGAGCTCCAGCGTACCAAAATTAGCAGAGGCAGCAATTTTAGCCTCAACAGCCCAATCAGCTTAGTCTAGAAGATCTCATGAAGGCCTTCATTGTAAAAACTGATGAAGATTTGAAGTACAAGGGGCAGCTATTCGAAATTTAGAGAAGCCGGTGGGACAAATTGCAACAATATTATCTGATAGGCTTCCATACACTCTCCCTGCTGATATTGAGAGAAATCCCAAAGAAACGGCGAATGTTGTGACCTTGAAAAGTGGGCCAGTATTGAAAGACCCCACCCCGATCCAAAACGATGTGAAACTTGAAAAAGAAATTGGGGAGCAACTGAATGAAGGTGATAAAAAGAAGAAGGGCCAGATAAAAGCTGAGAAAAGGAAGAAGGGAGAAACTTCGATAGGGGAGGAACATGATGAGAGTGAGCATATGCATGATCTACCTTTCCCTCAAAAGCTATGTAGAGAAAAAATGGAGTGGCAGTTTGCGAGATTTCTGGATGTACTAAAACAGGTTCATATAAATTTTCCATTCACAGAAGGGCTCTCACAAATGCTTACTTATGCAAATGTTTTGAAGGGGATCCTTACAAAGAAAAGGAAATCCAGGAGACCTCAGTGGTGAAGCTCAGGGAGCATTGCAACACGATATTACAAAATAAACTCCCACAAAAGTGTGGAGATCCAGTGAGTTTTACTATACCTTGCATTGTAAGAACTATTCATTTTGATAAATCATTATGTGATTCTGGTGCCTCAATTAATTTAATGCCTCTATCTATTTACAAGAAAGTAAGAAACTAGAGAAGGATATTAGAGAGATAAGGTCGGTGTCAATTTCTTTGCAACTGGCATACAAAACGACTTTAATACCCGAGGAGATAGTGGAAGATGTGTTAGTTCGGGTGAATAAGTTTGTATTTTCTGTGGATTTTATAGTGGTGAATATGGATGAGAATACCCACCATCCTAGGATGACTATTCTTAGCAACGGGTAGAGCAATATTGGATATACACGAGAGAAAACTCATGCTTAGAGTGGGCGAGGAGACTGTGACATTCAAGATTGGACTAGAAAAGGGGGCACAAAAAGAAAAATCAGCTGATAGTGTTAAGTGAAAAGTGAAGGGTTCAAAAGAGAAGGATGTGGCGAGTGAGAAAGATAAGTGTGGGGTGTACCCCAAAAAGGCTGAGAAGAAGTTGTCTGCATGGATGTGTGCATTAGTTCGAAGGCGAGGAATAGAGCCCGACTTCGACTCAAACCCCGACTAGATGTTCAGGGAAGTTTCATTTATCTTATGCTTTTTTTATTGTGTCATGAGGACATGACACAACTAAAAGTGTGGGGTGGGGGATATGTTGTATATATGTATGTATATTGGTTTTAGTCTTTGTTGTTTTAGTAGTTGGAAATTGAAAAAAAATCATAAAAACTTTAAATTTTTTGATTTTTTCCCTACGATGGATATCATTCGGCAGGTTTCTTGAGGGATTAAAGTCAAAAGAAAAGTTATGTAGAACAAGCATAACTGTTTGGAGCTTTGAAGTTTGAGTAAAAGCCCAAGGGATTAAGCCGGGATCGTGTTCGGGGGTCGAGGACCAAGTCTGGACGTCAAAACGCAAGCAAAATCCGTACTCTAAGAAAAATGGCTTGCCGTGGCGCGTGGGGCACCGCGCTAGTGCAAATCTCTGTTGTCTGTCAGAAATCAACTCTCTGGATTTTCCCACTAATGCCCCGCATGGAGCGTTTCCGCATGCGGCGCGCCTGTGCAATTTTTACAGAGAATGTCCTATTTCGGCTAGGAAAAGGTGATTTCGTCTAGGCCCGACCCTACTTGGTATAAATACATGGAAACACGTAATTTTCTGGACTTTTGACACATATTCGACCTAAGGAGGCTAAGGAGGAGTTGGAAGAACACGAGCACAAGGATTTCATCATTCCTTCCTAACTCAAGATACGAGTTTGGATCGAATTTATGTTTTCCTATACTTTAACTTTATTTGCGATGAATTGCTCCATATCTATGGAGTAGTTTTCTTTAAGATTTGATGGATTTGGTATTTTGATGATTGTTTGTGGATCATAACTCTAATTTTATGTATTAAAGCGTTTTTGGATGATTTAACCGTTGCATCTATATTCACTTGTTCATGTAATTGAGAGAGGCATAACTTGTGATATCCTTGCATTATATTGTTGGTTTGAGTTCAGAAATTCTTCTTAGTAATCGAAAGAGGCTAGTTTAATCATTGATTAAACTTAGTTAGGAGGATAATCGAGAGAGGTTCTCCTAAAGATCAATCCATTAAGCATTCTTGCATATCTTCACGTGCTTAAATTGGTTCATCTTGTGAGGTTAAGACTTAATCGAGAGAGGAGTTTTTGCTGAACGTTTGAACTAATAATTGAATGAATTCGAGAGACTCACTTGAACATTAGAAGTGAATTATTTAGAGTTAGATCTCAAATAATTATCTTGCACCTATCATATCAACCCTTGAGGGGTTACTCTAGTGGTGAGCACCCTCCACTTCCAACCAAGAGGTTATGAGTTCGAGTCACCCCAAGAGCAAGGTGGGGAGTTCTTGGAGGGAGGGAGCCAAGGGTCTATCAAAAACAGTCTCTCTACCCCAGGGTAGGGGTAAGGTCTGCGTACACATTACCCTCCCTAGACCCCACTAGTGGGATTATCCTCGGTTGATGTTGTTGTTGTTGTTGCTATCCTATCAACCCTTATTTCCGCCCACTGATATCTTCCTTGCTTATCTTTGTTTCGATTGTCATTAGTCAATAGTTTTAGATTCTTAGTTAATTTCAGTTAGACATCTTATAAATCTCAACTGTTGATCATCTTGGATAGCAACCAAGCTAGAAACTACGAGAATACTATTTAAATCCAATCCTTGTAGATACGATAGTATAATATACTATATTTTACTAGCGAGCAAAATTTAAGTATGTGTTTTGCGCTCGTCATCAAGGGAGTGGGCGCAAGTCTATGATCCTCCTTACCATCAAATGATTTCTTATCTCTTCGAAATGGATGTTTAGGAGGCAAAAATGCCCGATGACCCATGTAGCACATCTTACGACTATGCTTGAGATATTGAGTGCATGTGCCATAATTACAAGTGGGGCATGCAAATTTCCCCTTTGTGCTCCATCCAGAAAGCATTGCTAGTGTAGGAAAATCACTAATTGTCCACATTAAGACTGCACACAGTTGAAACGTCTGGTTAGATTCAACATCAAATGTTTCGACACCGAATTCCCATAGTTCCTTCAATTCAGCAATTAATGGTTGTAGGTACATATCAATATCATTTCCCGAAGATGATGGACCTGGGATGATCATTGAAAACATTATATACTCTGGCTTCATGCAAATCTAAGGATTATAGTTCATTAACATAACAGGTCACGTGCTATGAGATATGCTCATTGTTCGAAATGGGTTGAAACCATCACTTGAAAGACCCAATCTAACATTACGAGGGTCGCTAGAAAATTGAGGGTGCAAGGAGTCGAAATCCTTCAAAGCATCACCATCAACAAGATGTCTTATATTTCCATCATTCGGTCGTTCAGGACACAAATATTCTCTGAAGCCTAGGATTCAATGGAAAGTACCTTAAAACCTTTGCAGGGGTTTTGGACTTTTTATTAGTCAAGACATTAACAACATTCTTCAATCTAGAATACCCACACTCAGAATAAGTATCTGCATTTACATTGTCATTCCAAAATAACATGCAATCATTAGGACATGCATGTATTTTTTCATAATCAAGACCCAAATCTTTTATCATGCTTGTTGCCTTGTAGAAAGACTCGGGTAGCTGAGAAAATAGAAATGCCTCTTTTAACAACTCATGAACAAGGCAGCCCAACCTCGACGTGTGTGTGTATATATATATATATATATATATATATATATATATATTTTAGATAAAATTAGATTTTATGAAAAGTGAGAGTTGCTTCTCTGCAATTCTTACGCAGGGGCGGCCCAATCTTAAAGCAAGTGAAACACTTGCTTTAGGCCCCAAAAATTTAAGGGCCCCAAAATTACTAGTATTCTCTATATATAGTAGTATATTATTTATATAATTATCTTTTATTATTGATAAATTTATTTCTTTATTGTCATATTAATTTTTAATAACTCGATTTCTTCCTCTAATTAATATAACTAAAATAGTTTTCTGTCAATCTTATTTTACTTTTTTACTTAATTATATTTCTCTATTCATTAGTTGGTCACGTAACTATATCTAATAATCTAACTTATTATTTATTTTCCTTACTTCCATTAATTTAAAGAATCTTTTTGCATCTTCAGATGGTCCCTCCCTCACCCCTTCATGTCCCAAATCATCATCAACATTTCGAAATGTATCATGAAGTAGTCCATCAATATCGTCATGTATGTCGGAACCTTCATCATTATTGCTTGGACATCGAGTCTTTCTCTAGGAAAACTCTTCCCCGTGAAAAACCAATTTGGTGTATCCATGAACAAACCCATGAACAATCAAGTGATCCTCCACCACATTTCTGTAATGCCAAAAATAATTAGCGCATTCTTTGCAAGGGCATAATATTTCATTTCCTTGGGAAGCTCGTTCAAACGCCTTATCTAGAAATTCATTCACCCCTCGTATGTACTCGTTAGTTGACCTTCGAAGGCCCATCCACCTTTTATCTCCATTATCCATTAAATTAGTTTTATCCTACATTGCACCAAAACAACGAGTATAAAATTGGGTTTTATACTTTTAATATGAAAAATCAGATAAAAAAGAAAGAATAGGAAAAAGAGCCAGCTATTCTCAAAATTATATGAATTTCATTGTTGCGAAATTTCCTTAGAATATTGGAAACAATTTATACTACCACTTCTCTCTTCCTTGGTTCACAAAAGAATTCAGTATTTGAAAGAGAAGCATATTTGCACTTATATTTTATTTATCACGTGAGAGGATTATTATAAAGGGTGCGTAGATCTTTTAGAAGTCAAGAGTAATTCTACTTTTAACACTCCAAGGAGAAGACTGGCCAACAATCATGTACAACATGATGCTTCTACAATCTGCAGTGTTAAACCGATTTTCATAGAGAAAAACCACTGACAACAGAAATATAAGTTTGAAACAAAGTTCTTAGTCACTCAGTACACCTGAGTACGTCTTCCAGGAAACATAAGGTAATAAAAGCTATGATGTCTAATACAAGCATACTCCAGTAAGATGTCTAATTCAATATGTGTATTCTTTCACATTAATGAGTGATACGAATTGAAGCTCCAGGTGTATTTCATGTTTTAATAAGTGTTCAAGTTTAGATTCATTACCTGGAAAGCAGTATCACAACCTAGCAGTAGTTAATGACCAAAAAAGAAAACAAATGCACAGACTGCCTGAACAAATCAGTTTAACCGTGGTCTCATGGAAAGTTGAAATAGAAAAGGGAGTAATGATGGTTGGCCAATACATCTCAAATCAGTAACAGAGACAGAAGATTTAGGTGACATATGACACTCCCATGTTTTGGAGAATTAAGGATTAGATAGTATCATTTTTACCAAGCAAGAAGATATAGAAGGGCAAGCAATTTGTGTGAGAACAATAATCCCAATATCTAATAGACGTGAAGGCAAGCAGTTACCAGTTAGATTAAAGCACAGACATGAATGAATCTCACAATTTTAAGTGAAAGTAGAACAAGCATAACTGAACAGAAGTAAAAGAATGTGTTTATCAAAAATATTACTAGAGAAAGAAAAAAGGAGGAGCGAAACAATTTTTCAGAATAACCAAGACATCGAACATCGAACATCGAAAGAAAATATCGAACAAGGAAAATCTCATGGTTTCTAACACAAAATCAAAACCTAACAAATAAATCCCCCAATTTTACAAACTAGAAATCACAAAATGTATCATGTAATACAGACAAAGCAGAAGCAAAATAATGGGTTTATCAGAAATATTACCAGAGAAAGAAAGCAGAAGAAGCAACAAAATAATTTTTCAGACTAGAGAAGAAGAAAGCGAAAATCGAACAGTGATAGAAAACACCTAACAGGGGAAAAATTGATAGCCTACCTCGGAGATTGCTCGTATATTAGCCGAAACTGGTCGTCCTTCACCGGAAGTTGTCGTCCTTCGCCGGAGCTAGCCGATTGGGTTCGTCGATGGTGAGGTTAAGGCTTATTGAGAGACGATGTGTTTTCTGGTTTTGAGAGAGTGAGAGATAGACGGAAGTTTCATAATATGTTTTCGCTTAAAATATATTAAAAAGTTAATAAAATATTAGTGGGATCATTTTTTTTTAATAAATATGTAGGAGGGAAAAAATAGGAGGGAAAGAGTCGGAATGTGGCAATTAAAGATGGAAGCTATCCTAATTCAGAATGGTTTAGATTTGGCACTGCAAGGAAAGGAGAAGATGCCGAATAAAATGACGGACGAGTAGTTTGCCGTCATAGACAAAAAGGCAAAAGCAGGTATTATTTTAAATTTTTCAAATGAGGTTTTGCGTGAAGTTGCAGCAGAAAGCTCAGCCAAAGGCATATGGGAAAAGCTTAAAACCTTATATATGAAAAGAACAGTAGAAAACATGCTTTACCTAAAGCAAAAACTCTACACTTTTCGTATAGCTGGAGATACCTCTATACTTACTCATCTTGATACTTTTGATTCTCTTCTTATGGATTTAGTAACATAGATGCTGAAATCAAAGATGAGGATCAAGCTGTGTTATTGCTCGTTTCCTTATCCCAGTCGTTTAAATATATAAGAGATACTATGCTTTATGGAAAGAATAATATCTCTTATAAAGATATCAAATCTATTTTGAAATTAAAAGAACAAATAGATAGAGATATTACTGGGGAAACTAGTGGGAACCAAGGGGAAGGCTTATTCATAAGAGGTAGATCCAATAATAAAGATTCAAGTAGTGAGAAACCTAAATCAAGGTCAAAATCCAGATACAGAAATGTCATGTGCAAATATTGTCATAAGAAAGGTCACATTATTTCTGAATGCTTTAAATTAAAAAAACAAAGAAAAGCATACAGAAAAAAAAAAATGAGCACAAAAATACTGACACTGCCGAAGTAAGTGTAGCTGCTGATGAGACTGAGGGAACTATTTTTTTAGCAACTAATAATAGTTTCAAATCTAATAATGAGTCGATTTTAGATTCGGGTTGTTCTGATCATATGTGTCCCAGTCGGGATTTATTTACCGCATATGAATCTATTGGAGGTGGAGTTATCTTGATGGGCAACAATGTTGCCTGCAAAGTTATTGGAAAAGGTACAGTCCGAATCAAAATGCACGATGGTGTGGTGAGAACTCTCACCGATGTTAGACATGCTCCTGACTTGAAGAAAAATCTCATCTCTTTGGGCACTCTAGAATCTCTTGGGTGTAAGTACATAAGTGAAGGTGGAGTTCTGAAAATTTCTCATGGTAGTCTTGTGATCATGAAAGCACGCAGATCTGGTACGTTTTATACTCTTTTGGGATCTACTGTTACATGTGCTGCTGCAGTTTCAATATCAGATAAATCAGATTCTGATATCATCAAATTGTGCCATACGCGATTGGGGCATATGAGTGAAAAATGTCTTTTCATCCTCAGCAAAAGAGGTCTCTTATGTGGCCAAAGTACCAAAAATATGGAGTTATGTGAACATTGTGTGTTCGGGAAACAGAAAAGAGTTAGCTTCAAATCTCCAGCGATTCATAGAACAAAAGGTACTTTGAATTACATTCATTCAGATCTTTGGGGTCCTTCACGTACCCCATCAAAAGGTGGTGCCAGGTATATGTTAACTTTCATTGATGATTATTCAAGGAAAGTTTGGGTTTATTTCCTGAAAAATAAAAGTGATGTTTTCTTAAATTTGAAATAATGGAAAATTTTGATTGAGAAGCAAACAAGAAAACATGTTAAGCGGCTTAGAACAGATAATGGCTTGGAATTTTGTAATGATGAATTCAATGAATTTTGCAAGAATGAAGGAATTGCTTGACATCGTACTGTGAGAATGACACCTCAGCAAAATGGTATGGCAGAAAGGATGAATAGAACTCTTTTGGAAAGGGCTCGTTGCATGATTTCAAATGCTGGGTTGACAAACGCCTTTTGGGCAGAAGCTATCTCTACAGCTTGTTATATTGTCAACCGAGCTCCTTCTGCACCTTTGAGCTTTAAGAATCCAGAGGAAGTATGGTCAGGTTCTCCTGCTAATTATTCTGATTTAAAGATATTTGGTTGCCCTGCATACATGCATGTAAATTATGAAAAATTAGAGCCAAGGGCTAAAAAGTGCATTTTTCTTGGGTATGCATCTGGGGTGAAAGGATACCGATTATGGTATCCTGATCCCATGGCACCAAAATTTATAATTAGCAGAGATGTAACCTTTGATGAATCCTCTATGTTACATTCTAGAAAAGAGTCTTCTAGTTCTTGTGATACAGATAAAGGAAAGTGTACACAAAACCCGATGGAGATTGAGGTTGGCATTCCTTCTGAGCCAAGCTCATCAACTTTGGAGCAAAATACAGTTGAAACTCCTGAAGTTGAGACAGAAGCTGAAATTCCTGAAGTTGAGACTCCTGAAGTTGAACCAGAAGAAGAAGAGTATTCTATAGCCAAACATAGACCAAGAAGATAAGGTAAACAACCATTAAGGTTTGGAGATTATGTTGCATTTGCTTTTTCAGTTGCACATGAAACTGAAAAAATTGGAGAACTATCAAAATATTCAGAAGCAGTTTCTGGTGCTGACTCAGCCAAGTGGCTAATTGCAATGAATGAAGAAATTGAGTCTCTCCACAAGAATGATACTTGGTCTCTTGTGAAGCTGCCATCAGGAAAAAGAATTGTTGGTTGCAAATGGGTCTTCAAGAAAAAGTATGGCATTCCAGGGGTTGAAAATGCGAGGTATAAGGCACGATTAGTTGCAAAGGGCTATAGTCAGGTACAAGGAGTTGATTTTGATGATATTTTCTCACCTTTTGTTAAACATAGCTCTATTCGTGTCTTGCTTGTCTTCGTTGCCATGTATGATTTGGAATTAGAACAACTTGATGTTAAGACAGCTTTCTTACATGGGAACTTGAGGAACAAATATACATACATCAACCCGAAGGATTTGAAATTGAAGGAAAAGAAGATCATGTTTGCTTGTTGAAGAAATCCTTGTACGGAATAAAGTAGTCTTCAAGACAATGGTATAAAATGTTTGATTCCTTTATGTTGGGTCATGGTTATTCGAGGAGCATACATGATAGTTGTATTTACTTTCGGAAGTTAAATGATAGTTCATTTGTGTACCTATTATTATATATTGATGACATGCTCATTGCTGCTAAGGATTTAGCAGAAATTCACAATTTGAAAAGTCAGCTGAAAAGTGAATTTGAGATGAAAGATTTGGGAGCAGCTAAGAAAATCCTTGGCATGGAGATCAAAAGAGATCGAAAAGCCAACATGCTATTTCTGACCCAGAAGAAGTACTTGGAGAAAGTCTTGGAGAGGTTTCGCATGAAAGATGCTTAACCAGTTAGTACCCCTCTTGCTGCTCATTTTAAGTTATCAACTTCTTAGTTCCCACAGTCAGAGGAAGAAGAGAGGTACATGGCACTTGTTCCTTATTCCAGTGCAGTCGGCAGTATTATGTATGCAATGGTTTGTACACGTCCAGAAATTTCACAAGCAATGAGTGTGGTAAGCCGGTATATTGCTTGCCCTAGTAAAGCACATTGGCATGCTATGAAATGGATTCTCAAATACTTGCGAGGTACTTCAAGCACATGTTTGGAGTTTGGGAGAAATACTAACACTTTGGTTGGTTTTGTCGACTCAAATTATCCAGGTGATCTTGACAAAAGAAGATCACTGACAGGCTATGTATTTTGCATTTGTGGTTGCGCTATTAGTTGGAAAGCTACATTACAACATGTAGTAGCTTTATCTACTATCGAAGCAGAATATATGGTAGTGACCGAGGCGATCAAAGAAGCTTTATGGTTGAAGGATCTATTTGCGGAACTCAGTTTACACCAAGGTGGTATTACCATTTTCTGTGATAGTCAAAGTTCCATTCACTTGACTAAAGATCAAATGTATCATGAGAGGACGAAGCACATTGATATAAAGTATCATTTCATCCGAGAAACTATTGCTGAAAGAAAAGTCTTTGTTCAGAAGATCAACACTAGAGACAATCCGGCTGACATGTTTACAAAACCTCTTCCAGTATCCAAGTTCAAGCTTTGCCTGAACTTGATTGGCATTTATGAAGAATGATTTTGCCCATTGGGGTTTTTGCAGAGAAGGTGGAGCAAATTTACTATATATAAGCCGAAATTAGGCCAAGGTGGAGATTTGTAATATAGCCAAATTTTCATGACATTTGCCATGACATAATATCCATTATAACAAATTTGTGGCTCATGACATTTACCATGACATAATATCCATTATAACAAATTTGTGGATCATGACATTTGCCATGACATAATATCCATTATAACAAATTTGTGGATCATGACATTTGCCATGACATAATATCCATTATTAGGCCAAAGATTTCTTGCTATAAATAGAGGAGTTTCTCCTCATTTGTAAATACACCAATTCAAGAGCTTTTCACTCTTGTCTTTCTTTCTCCTGCTTTATTTCATTATAGAGTATTTTGTAAGAGAGTGAGTGTTGGGAAACACTTGTGTGAACCCTTTCTTTGGAGTGATCTTTTGAGGTTATTCTCTTGGGGTATTTGGGATTAATTAGAGTATTTACTCTAATTTTGTACTCTCTTTTGTACTCTTGTTGGTATAGTGAAATTGCTCCTCTCCGCTTGTGGACGTAGGTCACCTTGACCGAACCACGTTAAATTTGTGTCTTATTTATATTCTTTAATTGCCGTTATTATCAACTTTCATTGTCTTTGTTATTGTTATTATACCGTTGTTTGGCTAAATTCTACACTACCCGGGTTCCCGATCCTAACAATTCGGCTTGGCATGCACCAACATTATAAGGAAAGTCTGTAAGGAGACGTGCTAGTTGTCAAGAGGGCGAGACTCCAATCCGCCGAGTCCTAATCCATATTTTTATTTTTTGGTCCGCCGATCCATATTTTTATCTTTTGGTACTCTAAAAAATATTAAATAGTAAAATTAAAATCTATCATAAGCTACATTGCTTAAATCTGCTTGTAGTAAAAACTCCATATTCTTAAACGCGTCTTCCCAAATTAGCAATTATGCTTCATGTATATGATCTTCGTTTGCTAAAAAGTTTGCACATCTATTCAAGTATTTGCAATCTTCAATAATTTCCCTAAAAGTGTAATATTGTATGGCATCTTCTTTTATAATCTTGACACCAAGAAGGCAATATTTTTTTCTTTTATCTCTTTATATTTCAGTCTTTTGCTAATTTTAGCCCTTGTTTGATGCTCTAGAGCTCCGTAATGAGCCTTGAGAAAGGTCTCATTGAGTATTCTAATATCAACTTTCCATAATTATAGAAGTTCCGCCGAAAGCAGCATTTTCAGTTTGATTCTTCATACTGTCGTTATTTAATTTATCTTTCACGCACAAAGAAGAGACCGAGATATTATTTTTGTTGAGGTTTTAATTTTTAAGATGAAATAGTCTTAAAATGAGGGTGAATGGGAAATGGAGGAAAAATAAATTTTTTGAGTAAAATTTTAAGTTTTCCCCTCTTGACAATGAGACATTGTCCCATATTGGAAGAGGAAGAGATTTTTGGTGGGTATATATATAATTGCTCTTCTTGTAGCTCTTAAAGAGTTAAGAAGAAAGCAAGCCTCGCGCGTCGTCGTCGTCGCTCGGCTCGGCTACGGCTTCGGATTTTGTTCTATCCTGGGAGGAAATAATCCATTACCTTGGGTATTAGGAGGGGATTAAATTCCTTAAGGAAACACTGGGAAATAATCCATTACGTGAGAGATATTGCAGAATTATTATTTACAAATACAGCAATATTGGCGGGACTAACAATTTTTACTTGTTTAAGTGAGAGATTTGTCTAAGGAATACATTAATAATTTTTCTAACATCATTCTCAATCTATTTGCACATAAATTATGTAGATATACTTTTCTTTTCAATCACATTTCTATTGCTCTCTTTCTTTCTTTTGAATGTTTGCATTATTCCTTTCCAAGTGGAACCCTCGTGGGAAATATTCCGACCAAGAAGTAACAAGAATAGGTAGGCGTGCATAGACATGCCACCGTCCAGTTATTAAATGTTAGAAATTAGAGTTTTCATGATTAACAAATATGGAGCTTGAAAATAGGCTTAAGGATTTGGGTCCTGCTAGTTGGTTCTTGTAGAACGCTGACAATCTTAGAGAGATTATGATTCACTTTAGCGTGAGATATGTTGTATTTTCGTGTTATATGACCTAGCAGCCCCCAAATAATAGAAAATTTTGGTAATTATTTATTGTTAACTTGGAGATCGTGTTTTTAAGGAGTAGAGTCATATTCAGAGACGGATGTAGTGTACTGACTACGGGTTCAACTGAACCCATAACTTTCGACGCGGAGTAAAACTTTGTATGTAAAAATTCATTAAAATTACAAAAATAGTAGATATGAACCCATAATTTAAAAAATATAATGAATTCAGTGTTAAAAACCTTAAAATTGAACCCATAGGATTTAAATCCTGGATCCGCCTCTGGTCATATTTGGAGTTTATTTTAAGAAAAAAAATTGTATTCTGCTTACACTTCCTTTACTAGATCTCTAAGGTTAGGAAATCTTTTTATTTCTAATCCTTGCTGCTAACGTGTGTCTAATATACTTTGAGATTGTCTTCTTACAAACTTGAGAACCTATATTGAGAGCATCGAAAGAGCACAAAGCAAGAAGCAAATCGTGAGATCAAACTGACGCACCGAATCGTGAAATTGAAGATCTTACAGTACATAGTTGATATTATCTTCCTATACAATATATATATATATATTGAAGTTGAACATATTATTAGAAACCAAAATTTCAAGAGCACGTACTCTTTTCCACTCCAATTTAATGGTATTAAAATCGATCTAAATGTTAAGGCATGGTATCAGAATATATAAATGATTCTTATTATCGTGTGTAAAGCTATTTAAATTTGTACTGCAAAGCAATATTTTGTTATTTTGGGAGAAAAAGAAAATATAAAAAGCAGTGAGAACTCTCCAATAATCGAGGAAATTGATGTTTTTGGTATGAAACTTTTGTTAGACTTTTGACTCAACGTTCACATCCTGCACGAAGAAAAGTAAACATCTCAAGATATCGAAATCCTGCAAAGACTTGGGATACTGATATCTACTTCATATCATGTTCGCGAATGAGCATTTTATTATATTTGTAGACAAAACTAAATAAAAGAATCAAAGAATAAGTTGTTACACGAATAAAGTTCACATTCTGTTAGGTCTATATGTATAATGGGCTTATTTGTGTTAGATATGTTGAAATAAAAATTAGACTATGAGATGGAATTCCCTAATATGTGCTTGTCATTTTATATAATCTAATTTTTTAAAAATTCGATAATGAGTTGGAATTCCTCAATATGTGCTTCTAAGTTGTAACATCTAAAAAATTAATTTTATAGCTAGCAGATATATACAATATTATATTTCAGGTTTGTCTGGGTACATCATTTGTGCGTTTAAAATGGACTCACAATTAGGCAGTAGTTATAAACAACAACAACAACCAGTGGGGTCTGGGGAGGGTAATGTATACGCAGACCTTACCCCTACCCTAGGGTAGAGAGGCTGTTTCCGATAGACCATCGGCTTCCTCCCTCCAAGAACTCCCCACCTTGCTCTTGGGGTGACTCGAACTCACAACCTCTTGGTTGGAAGTGGAGGGTGCTTACCAGTAATTATAGTGTAATTATAAAAATTGTTGTTAAGATCAGACAATTGACCTCCAATCAATCACTAGGAATTCGCAATGTTAATCGACTCCATACAAGGTCCCCAAAGAAGGACCTTGGGTCACGAACATTCATGGTATGGGACTATGGGAGGAGAGGAGAGTGAGATGTTGAGTCCCACAACAGTGATACATCAGAAACCAATGTGGTTGCTTACCTTTAATAAGTTTTTGTTGATGCTCGATGGAACGATAGAGCCTTCCTATTTGGAGCTAGAGAGATTCGAGAGAGAAAAGGAGGTCAAAAGGGGCTATTTCTTCAAAATCAACCAATGTGCAATGGTCAAAAGGAGTGCTAACCGTTGCCAACAGTCACTTCCCTTTAGTTTGTTTTTCTGAAAAACTAGCCGTTGAATCAGTTTAATTTGACATTGTCGACCTGCACCGGTCCCATGCCATGTAAAAATTGAACTCGTATAGACCGGTCATATACCATTACCTGGCCCTGTCTGGCCCCTTTATACCGGGCCGATCTAGTTGAAAATCGATGCGTTCCGATTCGAAACCGGTCCAACCCGACCCATTGACAGCTTTAGTTAGTATTGAAATGCTGCTTTATATTTGGAATTTACGGACAAAAAAATTCATGATCGTCTTGAAACACTTGACGACTTTTGATAGAGAAGATTTTGGTGAACAAATTAACTTGTGTAGCTTATGTCGAAATTATTTTGGTGCAAGGTAGAAATTGAATGATCAGAAAGTTACATATGTTCAATTGCATCCAAAAGCTAATTGGTCAAAAATATTTGCCAAAATTTCTTATATAGAGCAAAAATCTGCTAGTTGTTAAGTCATAGTAGTTTATTTCTGCCACTCGACGTCACTAGGAGTCAGACCTACTCTATGTAGGTCTTGAATCTCTTGATAAGTCTGTTGCAGCTTCAACGTCTCTACTCCACCAAAGAATGTGCCAACGTCTCTACTCCACCAAAGAATGTGCCTTCTGAATACATATTAAATTTTCAACGGCCTTGAGTCGAAGAGTTTTGACCGGACAATTGAAATTTTTTGAAAGAGTCCATCAAATACTTTGAAAAGGCTTTCCCTCTCGACCCCCGACAATCGGTGGTAGAGAAGACAATGGTTTTTCTAAGGAGCAACTAGTACTCTTGTTACTTAGTCCAAGATTTCACCGGTTGAGATATTAGCATCAAGGATCTTTTGAGCTATTAACATATTGGAAAGATATTTATGATATGGCTTGGGTCAGAAAAACCTTCGGAAGATCTGTAGAAGAAAGTTGCTAGAAGAATTCCAACGGAGAAAAATAGAAGTCATGGAAATCATTCATTGAACAACTTCGTTGCATCGAAGAGCTTACATCAGATATGAAAAAAAAAGATATAAGGGAAAATATGAAGATGCTTCTTACTTTAGTTGGGCAATTCAGTGTAGCTTTACAAGATATACCTTTAAGGTGTATTTGACTAGACCAAAGGATTATGTATCTCCTTATTGTCTCTTATATCTTCTTGAGCGCCTTATGATTTTGGTCTCATGATTTCAGTGACTCTTTTTCGCTATAAAATCTTCACGGGTGGAATGATTGTTTTGTAAACGACTTTATGTACTCCCAAGCCATATAAAGAGTCCAAGAAATCTATGCATCTCCGATGTGAAATTTCATTACCCTCAGCACGTCCAGACATACCAACTAGAGCGTGAACAATCTATCTTGGAGGCCCAACATCTGGGGCATGACTCTGATATCATGAAAAAATGAACCTAGGGCCTACTAAATCCAAAAGCTAGATAATGAGGTGAAGTTTGCCCAAGTCATATAAAGAGTTTAAGAAACCCACCCATTTGTGATGTGGGATTCCATCACCCCAAGTATATCTAGACATGCCAACTAGAGAGTGAATAATCTATCGTGGGGGCTCAACATTGGTGGGTTAAGGGATTCGTGGTCTCTTTAAATAGTTTTAGGTATTACTCAATTCATGAGCTAGCTTTTGGGTAGAGTTAGACCCAATGTCTATTTATAATGGTATCAGAGCCAGTCCATCAATGTTGGGCCCCAAGATAGATTGTTCATGATTTAGTTGGCAAGTTTTGGCTTGCTAGGTGTGATGAAATCCCACATTGAAGATGGATAGGTTCCTTAAACATTGTATATGGCTTGGGCAATACTCACATTTTGAGCTACCTTTTAGGGTTGAGTTAGGCAGTAGCGACGGAGGTCGTCGTGTATAGTGGTCGACGATGGAGTTCCGACGAGGAAGGTGGCTGACGGGTTGTTTGGGTCCTTTTGCTGGGTTCCGGCGTTGGGGGGGGGGAGGGGGGCTGGTTGGAAGCTGGTGGGGTTGCGGACGTAGGTGGTAATGGCTTGGAGGTGACGGGGTTCGACTGGAATGAGCTAGCTTTTGTTCCATTTCGAATAGTTCAAGGATAAAATTGGACCTTTGCCCTTTGTTTGGAGCAATCTATTAGTGCAAGGGTACTTTTAAACTACTTGGGTAATGGAGATGACGTTTTTGAGCTAGTTGATTAACGAGGAAAGGGCATTTTTCGACCAAAGACGAAATGAAGAGAAAAGTTGTCATATTTCGAATAGTATAGGGATATTTTTGGCCCTTTTACATGGTAGAAATTATTAATTATGTTAGCAAATAATATCTAAGTCCAGTTACCTTCTTAACAACTCAGTTTTCTCGATTGGATTGCATATAATCGAGCAATTGTTCCAAGGACCAGACATTTTGGATCAGCTGTTTCAGACTTATGTGTAAAGTTATTTATATTACTAACAGAAGTTGAACTAACACATCTTTTTGTACTACCCATATTATCTCGATTAGTATTTTCATTACAAATTCGTTTTGCAACACTAAATATATCTATTATAACGATTTTAATACTAAAATGCAAAACTAATGCAAATTAAATATGTAAAAAAAAATACTAAATAAGAGAAAGATGGAAGGAGTGCACCGAAATTTCGCAGTAAATTGAACGCTTGAGTCTTGAAATCTTGAAATTGAATTTTGCAACTCCAATGTTACCACAAATGCACTTGTTTATTGATACTTTTAATCCTCAAAACTTCAAATAATGTTGTAAATAAAATTAAACTAAAAATTGAGAGCCCATAGTTAATAGCAATTTTTGAGAGAAATGAAAGAATGACAATTGAAGAGTTATGTAATGTGAGTAAAAAAGTAAACAAGATGGGGATCTATTAATAGTTTCCAAAAGGGTAAAGTTGTAATTAATGGAAATATATTTTTTTTAAAAGAAACCCAAAAGTGGCTATTTGTGCAAAATCAACCATTGGGCAGCGGTCAAAAGGAGTGCTGATCGTGCCAACAGTCACTTCCCTTTTAATTATTTTTTTGAGTTGTTGAACCGGTCCGAGTCGGGTAACCGATAAATGGAATAATTTGACATTATCGGTCTGCACCGGTCCCATCGTAGGTAAAAATTGAACCGCTACAAACCGGTCATATACTAGTACCTAACCATGTCTGGCCCATGTACATCGGGACGATCTAATTGAAAATCGATGCGTTCCGATTCGAAATCGGTCCAAGTCGGCCCATTGACAGCTTTAGTTAGTATTGAAACACTGATTTATTTTTAGAATTTATGGAAAAAAAATTCATGATCTTCTTGAATCACTTGATGGCTTTGACAGAGATGATTTTGGTGAATAAAGTAGCTTGTGTATCTTCTACCAAAATTATTTGGGTGCAAGGTAGCAATTGAATGATCAGAAAGTTAAATATGTTTTGTTGCATCCAAAAGCCAATTGGGTAAAAAAACATTTACCAAATTTTTATTACATAGAGCAAAAATTTGGTGGTTGTTAATTCTCAGTAGTTTATTTCTGCCACTCAACGTCAATGGGAGACGGGCCTACTCTATGTAGGTCTGAAGGTTCTGGAAACTCTTGAATCGCTTAATTGCAGCTTCAACGTCTCTACTTAGCCAAAGCATGTGCCTTCTAAAAATACATATTAGATTTTCGAAGGCGTTGAGTCGAAAAGATTTGACCGGACAATAGAGAATTTTTGTAAAGAGTCCATCAAATACTTTGAAAAGGCTTTCCCTCTCGACCCCGACAAATAAGTGGTAGAGAAGAAAATGATTTCTTTAAGGAGAAAGTACTCTTGTTACTTACTCCAAGATTTCATAGGTCAAGATATTAGCACCAAGGATTTTTTGAGCTATATATAGATTGGAAGCATATTCATGATATGGCTTGGGTCGGAAAATCTTTGGGAGTTCTATAGAAGAAAGTTGCTGGAAGAATTCCAACATAAAAAGAATGGAAGTCATGGAAATCTGGAATGTTTTGGAAAATCTGGAATCTCTTGATAAGTTTGTTGCAGCTTCAACGTCTCTACTTCACCAAAGCATGTGCCTTCTGAATACATATTAAATTTTCAACGGCCTTGAATCGAAGAGATTTGACCGGACAATAGAAATTTTTTGAAAGAGTCCATCAAATACATTGAAAAGGCTTTCTCTCTCGACCCTCGACAATCAGTGGTAGAGAATACAATGGTTTCTCTAAGGATCAACATGTACTCTTGTTATTTAGTCCAAGTTTTCATCGGTTGAAATATTAGCATCAAGGATCGTTTGAGCTATTAACATATTGGAAGGATATTCATGATATGTCTTGGGTAAGAAAAATCTTCGGAAGATCTGTAGAGGAAAGTTGCTAGAAGAATTCCAACAGAAAAAATAGAAGTCATGGAAATCATTCATTGAACAACTCTGTTGCATCGAAGAGCTTACATCAGATAAGAAAAAAGATATAAGGGAAATATGACTCTGATACCATCAAAAAATGAACCTTGGCCTACTCAATCCAAAAGCTAGATAATTAGGTGATGATTGCCCAAGTCATATAAAGAGTTTAAGAAACCCATCCATCTCTGATGTGAGATTTCATCACCACAAGTATGCCTAGACCTGCCAATTAGAGAGTGAATAATCTATCTTGGGGGCTCAACATTGATAGGATAAGGGATTCGTGGTCTCTTTAAATAGTTTTAAGTATTACTCATCTCATGAGCTAGCTTTTGGGTAGAGTTAGACCCAATATCCATTTATAATGGTATCAGAGCCAGTCCATCAATGTTGGGATGAAGGTTTCGTGATTTCTTTATATGATTTTGGGTAATCCTCATCTAATGAGCTAACTTTTTATTTGAGTTAGGTCTATTTATCATGAGAAGATATAAAATTGTTCCATTTCGAATAGTTCAAGGATATAATCAGACCTTTGCCCTTTATTTGTTGCAATTTATAAGTGCAAGGGTAATTTTAAACTACTTGGATAATGGAGAGGACATTTTTGAGCTAGTTGATTAATGAGACAAGGGCATTTTTCGACCAAAGACGAAACAGAGAGAAAAGTTGTCCTATTTCAAATAGTATAGGGATATATTTTGCCCTTTTACATGGTAGGAATTATTAATTATGTTAGCAAATGATAGCTAAATCTAGTTACCCGCTTAACAACTCAGTTTCCTCGATTGGAATACATATAATCGTGTAATTGTTCAAAGGATCAGACATTTTGGATCAGCTGTTTCAAACATATGTGTAAAATTATTTATATTACTACCCATATTATCTCGATTAGTATTTTTATTACAAACTCGTTTTGCAGCACTAAATATATCTATTGTATAGATTTAAATACTAAAATGCAAATTAAATATGTAAAAAAAAAATACTAAATAAGATAAAGATGGAACGAGTGTACTGAAATTTCGTAGTAAATTGAACGCTCCAGTCTTGAAATCTTGAAATTGAATTTTGCAACTCCAACATTACCACAAATGCATTTGTTTATTGCTACTTTCAATCCTCAAAACTTCAAATAATATTGTAAATTAAATTAAACTAAAAATTGAGAGCCAATAATTGATAACAATTTTGGAGAGAAATGAAAGAATGATAATTGAAAAGATATGTCATGTGAGTAAAAAAATAAACAAGATGGGGATCTATTAATAGTTTTTCAAAAGGGTAAAGTTGTAATTAAGGGAAATATTTTTTTGAAAAAGAAACCTATAAGGGGCTATTTCTGAAAAATCAACTATTGGACAGCGGCCAAAAGGAGTGTTGGTCGTTGCCAACGGTCACTTCCCTTTTAATTGTTTTTTGAGTTGTTGAACCGGTCCGAGTCGGGTAACCGATAAATGGTATAATTTGACATTATCGGTCTACACCGGTCCCATCGTAGGTTAAAATTTAACCACTAAAGATCGATCATATACTAGAACCCAACCATGTCTGGCCCCCTATACATCGGGCCGATCTAATTGAAAATCGATGCGTTCCGATTCAAAATCGGTCCAACCCGGTCCATTGACAGCTTTAGTTAGTATTGAAACGCTGCTTTATTTTTAAAATTTATGGACAAAAAAATTCTTCTTGAATCACTTGATGGCTTTAACAGAGAAGATTTTGGTGAATAAAGTAACTTGTGTATCTTCTGCCGAAATTATTTGGGTGCAAGTAAGCAATTGAATGATCAGAAAGTTAAATATGTTCTGTTGCATCCAAAAGCCAATTGGGTCAAAAACATTCACCAAAATTTCATTACATAGAGCAAAAATTTGGTGGTTGGTAATTCTCAATAGTTTATTTTTGCTACTCAACGTCAATGGGAGACGGGCCTACTCAATGTAGGTCTGAAGGTTCTGGAAACCCTTGAATCGCTTAATAAGTTTGTTGCAGCTTTTACGTCTCTACTTAGCCAAAGCATGTGCCTTCTAAATACATATTAGATTTCTAAAGTCCTTGAGTCGAAAAGATTTGACCGGACAATAGAGAATTTTTGTAAAGAGTCTATCAAATACTTTGAAAAAGCTTTCCCTCTCGACCCCGACAAATAAGTGGTAGAGAAGAAAATGATTTCTTTAAGGAGCAACAAGTACTCTTGTTACTTACTCCAAGATTTCATTGATCAAGATATTAGCACCAAGGATTTTTTGAGCTATAGATTGATCGAAAGCTTATTCATGATATGGCTTGGGTCGGAAAATCTTTGGAAGATCTGTAGAAGAAAGTTGCTGGAAGAATTCCAACATAAAAAGAATGGAAGTCATCGAAGATCATACATCGGATGAGAAAAAAAAATATAAGGGAAATATGAAAATGCTTCTTGCTTTAGTTGCGCAATTTAGTGTAGCTTTACAAGATACCTTTAAGATGCATTGGACTAGACCAAAGGATTATATATCTCTTTATTGTCATTGTCTCTTGTATCTTCTTGAGCGCCTTTTGATTTTTGTCTCACGATTTCAAGGATTCTTTTTCACTATAAAATATTCACGGGTGGAATGGTTGTTTTGTAAACGGCTTTATGTACTCCCAAGCCATATAAAGAGTTCAAGAAATATATGCATCTCTCATGTGGAATTCCATCACCCTTAGCACATTCAAACCTGCCAAGTAGAGTGAACAATCTATCTTGGAGACCCAACATCAGAGGCCTGGCTCTGATACCTTGAAAAATGAAACCTTGGGCTTACCCAACCCAAAAGATAGCTCATGAGATGAGCATTGCCCAAGCCATATAAAGAGTTTAAGGAACCCATCTATCTATGATGTGGGATTCAATCACCCCAGGGTGTCCAGACCTGCCAACTGGAGCATGAATAATCTATTCTGGGGCTTAACATCGATGGGATAATACTTTCGTGGTCTCTTTATATGATTTTAGGCAATCCCCGTGTCATGAGTCAGCTTTTGGTTTGAGTTAGGCCCAATGTACATTTATAATAGATGGGTTTCTTGAATTCTATATATAACTTGGGCAATCCTCACCCTTTGAGCTAACTTTTGCATTAGGCCCAAGGTATATTCTTATCATGGAGCCAAGTCCATCTCAATTTATTATTACCGATGTTAGGTCCTTATTATTGTCCACGCTTCAGTTTGCAAGCCTAGGCGTGGAGGGGGGGAGGGGGGGGAGGGGTAGAGTCCCACATCGATGGGATGAAGGTTTCGTGGTTTTTTTTTTATATGGTTTTGGGTAATCCTCTAATGTGCTAGTTTTTTGTTTGAGTTAGGTCCAAAGTCTATTTATCGTGAGATGATATAAAATTGTTCCATTCGAATAGTTCAAGGGTAAAATTGGACCTTTGCCCTTTATTTGGAGCAATCAATTAATGAGAAGGATGATTTTAAACTACTTGGGTAATGGAGAGGACATTTTTGAGCTAGTTGGTTAACGACAAGGGCATTTTTTGGTCAAAATCGGATAGCAAAGTTGTCTTATTCCGAATAGTATAAAGATATTTTTAACCCTTTTACACGGCAGCAATTATTTATTAATATTAGCAAATGATAGCTAAATTCAGTTACCCGCTTAACAACTTAGTTTCCTTGATTGGAATGCATATTATCGAACAACTGTTCAAAGGACCAGATATTTTGGATCAAGTTTTTCAAGTCAAAACAAAAGAATTGATATAATAGTCCAATTATAGAACAAAAGCTATATACCATGTGACGACACCTTGTACAAATGATAAGTTCCATTACTTTGATAATAGAATTTGATTCTTTATGGTCATTCTTTAATTTCTGCGTTCTTCGGCATCTGTAATTTCTCATTTGTATAGTTACTCTTATTTGGCATTCTGCTAAATTAATCTTTTGCTAATTGACTTCCTTGCAAAATCTGGTCGTTTGGTTGTTAGGGCATGTGTATTGGTTGAATTATGTTATTCCTTAATTAACTAGCAAGATCTGTCTATTCGTCCACACGTGGTCATTGATGATGTCGAAACACCATTAACTTTGACAATTTATATAGAGAGGGGCAGAAAGTTGGACAAATCCAAATTTGATCACTAATATTTGTTATATGCTATAATTTAGTCCCTCATTTTTAATTCTATTTTTACTTCCACCGGCCTTTTAGAAGTATTTGACGAAATTAAGTCATATCTATTGAAACATGATTTTTGACATTTTGACATAATCTTCATCAGGGCAGAACCTTAAAATTTCCCATCAATAATATTTTCTCGTATTATACTTTAGATATTTTCAAAGTATTCTAGAGGCAAATAATTAATTAATAAGTACATCACAAATACTATTTTGGTTTCAAGTTTGTCAACCAAATCAGGAGCAAATTAAACCCTATTTATTGCATTCTGGTGTTTAATATAATCTACTTTGCTCATCATATTATCAAACTTGCATTAAAACAATATTCATATGATAATCTCAATTATAATTTCAGTGCACTAATTCTCAGCATTTTGCTGTAAAAACAAATCAAAATATAAGACAATAGTCATTCAAAATTCATTCCAACAAACAAACGCCTTAATTTACAAGTCAACAGCTTTCGTAGCTTAATTCTTCTTCGTTTCTTCTTTGAAGCTTTGACGTTAAGTTTTTTCATACTTTTCTCCCTTTTCAAGGCATCATTTTTCAATAAAGAAGAAAAGAATAAAAAAAGGTATAGAGAAAGAAATGCGTAAAACCAACGGAGGCAAAGGTAAATGGGCAATAGAATCTGTCATTTCAGTGGGTTCCTTTGTTTATTATTAGTATTACTAAGGATTTAGAATATTTTTGCAGAAACTAGACAACATTAAAGTAGCTTTCATATAGACTTGGCTCTTACTTACTCAAAGAATATCTTTTCTTTGTTGACATGAAAAAAAAGAAGATAAATATATGAATACTCCATTTTCTTTTCTCCTCAATTTGCAGCAAGTGTGGTGGTTAACAAAACAAATTGTTCTAATAAATACTCATATATACTTATATTCATAAATCCTTGGAAAATTCGGATTTTTATTTCTCAGTAATATTCCACGATCAGGATAATTGGCTGAATCTTGAGAAACCATTTCGTAGAAGTTCATTAAACTCTTCCTTCTATAAAAAGCAAATTGATTGCAGATAGAATGATAGTTTCCACCCCTTTGGCGTCCCAAAATAAATATCTATTTAAATCGGGATTTTGAGATTTTATTAACCTGTAAAATATGCCTAACCCTTGAAAATGCGGTACTTAATACATCTAAAAAAATTATTCCACTGAACATATTTCCTTATGGATGCAGGAATAGCAACATGAATTCCTTTTGGTGACCTTTGTTCTAGCTGATCTTAGTGTTGGTATTCCTTTTATGGATTGTCATTTTAAGTATTGTTTCTGTTGGAGTTTTTATGTCGGGATATGAGTCAAATAATAAATATTTCTTTTTGGTACTCTATGTATGAACAAAATATGAAAGATGGATCAAATGATATATAGTTCATTTGTTGATAGCTTGGAAGACTAAAATTGTCACTTTTGCCTACCTATTGTATTTACTTCTTTTGGTGGCCGATCATTATATCAATTAATTTCTGCCCTTTTGTGTAAGTTACTGAGGGCAGAATTTCATTGTCAAACCAAAGGAAAATCCTTATTTTTTTTTTATTTTGGTAGGAGAAAGACATATGTGGTTGGACTAGCTAGTACAATAACCGAAAGCATTACAGTTAGTATTACAGTCCAGCTGTACGCGCATATATTCACATGTATTCGCGCTGCTGTATTCATGAATACAACAATAAAAAGCGTCTAAAATCAGGGTAGTCCAGCTGTATGAGCATGTATTCACATGTTGTATTCGTTGTACGAATGAATACAAGCCCGAACGAATACAATTGAAGTTGACACATGTTGTATTCGTTGTGTGTTTGAATAGAAGTGATATTAAGGCTTTGGGCAGTGAGGCCATTGCCTTAGGCCCCCAAATTTTGAAGGCCCCCAAATTTATTTTAAATTCTTATTATTATTGTTACTATTATATATTATATAATTTATATAAATAATTAGAATAAAAAAAGTGTTACAGTATATTTTTTGTTACTTGATTGAGGTTATTTTATACAATAAATTTATAAATTATGATAATTTTCTTCCCTCATTAATTAGTATATTTGACAAGAGTGGGTTGCTCTAGTGGTGAGCACCCTCCACTTCCAACCAAGAGGTTGTGAGTTCGAGTCACCCCAAGTGCAATGTGGGAAGTTCTTGGAGGGAGGGAGCCGAGGGTCTATTGGAAGCAACCTCTCTACTCCAGAGTAGGGTAAGGTTTGCGTACAAACTACCCTCCCCAAACCCCACTAGTGGGATTATACTTGGTTGTTGTTGTTGTTGTTGCTGCTTCACTCTTCAATTTTAATTTTATTTTTTATATATAGGAATTAAGTTATATATATCGACAACATAATAAATTTCTTTTATAATGTTCTCTGAAACAACATGAATACAAAAGCATCCATGCACCAATTTTTTTTTAGTGTAATTCGACATATTATATTAGGTTATTTACAATTTATTTTAGATATTCACCAATAAGGGCTACTTAATAGAATGAACTACAATCACCATTTAAATTGATCAGATGGAGAAAATATATTTCACACCGTCAATACTCAAAACTTAAGTTATTACGTTATGTAAGTTTATTTTATTTTTTTCTTGTTTGTGATGATAGTCGAATCAAAATTTTCACTTTGAGTTTTGGACCTCAATATTCGATAGTCCACCGCTTTAGTTTTTGTGCTCTTTTTCATAAATTGTTTTTTGAAATTCGATTTTTTGTAATAAATAATTTATTTGTTATTTAAAAAGCAAATTTTGTTGTTAGTGTAAATATTTTATAAAATAAATTTAAGGGCCTCCAAATATGGTTTTGCCGTAGGCCCCGAGATCTGTTGAGCTGCCCCTGGATACACTCCTTATATAACTCAACAAAATCAATTCTACCATGCCTCATTATCAACCCAATTAATTAGAATGATTTTTCAGTTATATAAAACAGTTGTATTTAACTTTTGTATTTTGTGTGTTTCAATATTTATTTTTACTGTTGTATTCATTAGATTCAATATTTGTATTTACTGTATTCGCTATTTTATATTCAGTGTATTCCAATGAATTTGTATTAACAGTATTTTAGTTATTCCTAATATATGTTATTACTGTTGTATTCAGTATATTTCATTGGTTGTATTCACTGTATTTTTATTTATATTCAGTATATTTTACTGTATTTCACTGTATTTTAAAATTAAATATATTCAATGTTTATATTATGTTCTATTTTAATATTTGTATTTAGTGTATTTCAATATTTATACCCTGTATTCATGCATGAATACAAGTGTATTTATCTGTATTAAAAAAATACAAACCTTCGAAATACATAAATACATGCAAAAGATAATGTATTTATATAAAAATATAATGTATTTTAGTGAATTTGTACATAATACTTTGTATCATTGTATGCGATTAAATAGCAAAGAAAGGAAGAAAGTTCGTCGGAGATGGCGTTTTACGGCCAAGAAAACTATTATATACATTGTGTTAAAATTAAAAATGGAGATGAACAAAAACTCCGGCCCTCAAATCTTCTCCGGCATAAAAAATATTACAGTATCCGTGAATTCATTACAATATACGGCGTAGAAGAAAGCCGCAGTCTCTTTCTTTCTAATATTGCAGTATAAATCTATTTCAAATATCCGGCGTAGAAACTAAGCAGTACAAATCCATTGCAATATCCGACGTATAAATTAAGTAGGTATTTTGTTCGAAGTGAGAGAGAAAGAAGAAAAATTTTGTTGGGGAGAGAATCATGTGTTAATTGAAAGAAAGAGAGAGAAGGAAGAGAGAGAGAAAGAAGAAAAAATCTGGAAGATAATCTTGTGTTAATTGAAAGAAAAAGAGAGAAAAAACATAAATAGCGTATTTCATGTCTCAATGGTAGTATATATCATAAATACCTATTTTGCTATAAAATATAGCTATAGAAAATAATATTTTATAATGATTTTGGTTTATAATAAACATGATGTATACTTTTTCTATAGAAGGTAAGATTTCCTTCCTGCTCGCTTTTTTAATTGCCCTTGATGCATGTACTAGTATGCAGTGCTCTACCGTTTTGAGGCGCGCGTACAAAAAAGAAAATTCTTTCCTTTTAGGTGGTCTATGTATGAACAAAATGCGAACGGAAAAATAATAATAAGTTAAATAGAATTAATGAATTCATGATAAAGTAAAAAAATTTGATGACATATTTTATCACATTTATTTTTTGATTGCTAAAGAGATCAACCGAAATATAATTCATTTGTTCATAGCTTGGAGGATTAAAGCATAACTCTTGGTTTTCAATTTGTTGTTTTTTCATTAATTGGTGCTTCAATTATCTCATTGATCAGCTTACCTGTTGTATTTACTTCTCTCGGGGGATAGTCAATTTGTCAATTCTCTCTCCCTTTTGTGTGGGGGCGGGAGGCAGAATTTTATTGCCATAGCAAAGGAGAAATTTTAATTTAATATTTTTTGGCAGGAGATAGACATATGTGGTTGTATTAATACAATTATTAATATCATTATTGTTAGTATTCCAATAAATAATGGCTTTTCTGATTGCCCTCGATGCATGTAGTAGAATGGAGTATTATATTTTTTCTAGGCGCGCATACAAAAAGAAAATCTTTTTAGGTGGTCAATGTATAAATAAGTGTGAACAATTTTTTTTTATTACAATTAATATATTTTGGTTGATAGAGGGATCAAATTATATATAGTTAATTTGTTGGTAGCTTGAAGAATTAAAAGCACCACTCTTGCTTTCTAAGTTGATATGTTTGCATTACTTGCTACTTTATTACTCTTATTTATTATCGTATATGTTGTATTTGCTTCTTTCGGAGGCGATACCAATTAATCTCTCATTTTTTTATATAGGAACTGGGGGACAAAATTTCATTTTCAGATCTAAGGAAAAATCCTTATTTTTTTTTCTTTTGATAGGAGAAAGACATATGTGATTGAATTATAATTATTGATAGCATTATAGTCGATATTCAAGAATGTTGGCCTCTTGGATTGCCCTCGATACGTATAGTAGAAGTAAATACTATAACTTTTTAAGAGGTGTATAGTCAATTCCAACTAGCTCGGGATGTGAGAAGTTTAAATTGATAGCGTAATTTTGTAAAATAAAGGAGAAAGCACATGACGAAAATCTTTAAAGTTCGCTAACAGGATTATTATGTATAATTTTTCTAACAAATGCGCAAATCATTTCTACTACTTGGTAAATTTGGCTATGTTAGTAGTATAACATTGCTCATATATAGAAACTTAGTTAATTAAAGACTGTTATATCTCCGTTTGAGAAAGCCTTTATTTCTATGAAAGTATTGCAGAAATATCTAACGAAGTCGGTCATAAATTGGCTCCAATGCGCGCATAATTATTGTTTATCCAGAAAATGGTACAGTTGAATTTGTTCATGATTTCAAGACAAATGAATCATAATTTTCTTCCCCTTCTCCAATGGCTTCTTCATCTAAATGTGATGGTTCTTCGAAGAGCAAGATTAAGAACGAGGATTCCGTTCCTCCAACAGTAAGTTCCATAATCCCTAGAAGGCATAGTACTTTGACGGATTTGGAGGAGAAATTTCCCACTATTAACCCCCGTACATGGGCGGTTAGCAGGTACCCATCTTCCATTCGTCCTTCCAGTATCCCTACTATGAAGGAAGACTGTTGCTGTCAAAATTTGGACATCATCGCTCCCGATCTATCGGAGCGAGTGACCCTTCCCAGAGAGGGTTTCACATATTTTATACATACTCTTTTACTTTTGATGCATTTTCTTTGAACAGAGAACTTGATACTGTGATAACGGAATTTTGTCCCCGTTATCAGGTGTGTTTAGCACAGATAAGTCCTTCTGTGTGGAGGACAGTCGCCTGCCTTCGACGCTTGTGCCTGGAAACCAAAGAAGAGCTATCATTGGCTCATATGATGAATTTGTACGCCCCTAAAATCATCCGCAGGGGAATGATAAATCTCTGCAATCGTAGTCACCATGCTTTGATATTCAGCATGGATGATAACAATGACCGAGGGTGGATGGAACGATTCGTTGCAGTTGCCTCCGGTAACATTATTTCCACAACGACCTCATCCTTTCCGGTTGCCTGGAACCGTTCCCGTAAGTTTCTTTCAATATGCTCCTCCTAAATGCTTTTTCACGCATATATTAATCTTTTAACTCCTGTATGTTATAGCGACCCGATAGGTCTCATCGGTGGTAGAAGGCTTGGACCGGTGGGTTCAAAAGATCTTGGACATCACCACGCCCGAAATCCGCTTGTGGAAAGAACTGTCTATCAAATACAGGTGGAAGACCATAAATTATGGTAACTATAATTTGCTTTGCTTTAGTTTTTGTATATGTGGAATTTGGCAGAATCTCCTGACTTGTTTGTCAAATTAGGTCTACCCTAGGGCTCAGTCGAGATCCCCAAAGAGGATTTTTTGGCCGACCATGCTGATGCGGCGAGGCTGCTCCAGGAGGCGCTTGCTCGAATGGGTGCCTCCAAGCATAAATATTTCTTCACGGAGTCCCTGGCAAGAGAACAAGTAACCAAAGAGAAGGCGTTCCTCTACGGATGGGGAGAAGAATAAGAGGGCAAAGGTTGATGCCCCCGAATCATCCCCGATGGAGACGTTGGCCGATCCTCTTTCAGGGCCGGTCATAGACACCGTAGTGATCGATGATGAAGAAGCTAGTGATGAGGGAGCTTCTCTACATAGAAGACAACGATCCTTATTCTCACAACATGATGCTTAACCTGTTGAGTCTCAACACTTTGGTGAGAGTTTGATTTGATGGAAAATGCCAACTCCCATTCTCGGGCCCTAATTGTTGTGCCCGGTACTGTGAGGAAGAGTACCGGGTCCTTGTCGTCCCTGGTTGGTGAGCACCAGACAACCAGTATTGCCTTTGATGCAGATGTTTGCCGTTCTTCTCCCTTACCAGCTTTATCACCCCCTTCTTCGCCACCAGCCGTTGCTACATCTTTTCCATCTTCATCCACTTTTCCACCAACATCATCCCCAACGGTCTCACCTGACAGTACTGAAGGCGTTCCTCTTTCACATTCCCCTGCTCATAGGAATTTGGGGCAAAATTATGCTACCCATACTGAAGATCCTCAGAGGAGGAGGAATGTTACCTTTTCGGTCTCTATTGGGTGCTTCTTTCCCGGCCCGTGGAGCTTGCAAATTATCTGAAACCCTTGGTTTCAGAGAAGGATTGGGAAAAGTTTCAGACACTCTCGGGAGAGTGTTTGTTGAACAATGCCATGCATAATGCCGCAGCGGTATGTTTCTTTCTTCCTCTGCTATTTTTCAGCTTCTGAATGAGCGCATTTTAAGTTTTACCTCTTCTTATCTTGCAGGCCAATTTTATTGCTTCCGAGGTCCTGCAAAGGTTAATCTGTGAAAATGAGGAACTTTCTTCTAAACGGGATTAGCTTTTAGCGGAACGGGACCAGACTGTTCTTCGCCTCTCGGAACTGGAAACCAGGGCCACTAACGTCGTTGTTTTGGAAACCCACTTGCAGCAAAGTGAGCAGGAAGTAGAGATCCTTAGCTAGGAAATTAGGCCGCTGAGGACTAGTGGGCTGAGGTCCAGGATGTCATTCTTGCTGCCAATGACGGTGAGGCTACTGCTGCTAAAATGGTAACTAATTTAGAAGCAGCCTTGAATTCTAAGGTCGAAGAGCTTACTCCTGCAGAGGCGAGATACACCCGATTGGAGGAGAAGTATCAGAAAACTATTGAGCATAACAAGCTCTATAGTTCAACTATCCATGATCTCGATGTTAGTCTTCGATCTGCTAGGTTCGCCCACCACAACCTTTCTACCGAGATCACCGAGCTCAACGAGGAACTCGAGTGCCGCCAGGCTTCCTCATCATCGAAAAAACCTACGCCTTGTACGACATGAGGAGAAAAACCTTGGAAGAAGCCAAAGCTGGTATTATCAATATTGATGCCCAAATTACTAAGGTACGTAAGCTTGAGTTGACTGTAAAAAATGGACTCCCGGTACGGTCTGATGCTGCAGTCTCCTCTGGTTCTGGTTTTGCGATTTCGGACATTGAAGAGGAGTTGGAAGGCGACGATGCCGAAGACCAAGATAGAGATGATGTTGAGCCATCAGTGGCATCATCTACTGCTCCCGGGGATGCAAATACTTCTCTTCCTCCTGATTCCGGCGACGCTGTAGTTTAGCTTTTCCTTTCTCTGTTTTGTAATTCTTTTTGGTACATCCTTGTAAATAAATACGTATTGTTGCTCAACTATTTGGATGAGTTTTACTTTTGCTTGGATATCTGTGCATGTCTTTTAACCCTTATGCATATTTTCCTACTTTTCTGCATGTGGTCTCGAGTGCATTTTCTTCAATGCACTTTGTTTCCTAGGAAACCCCTTTTTCGTGAGGGTTTCGATAGATATTTGCGAAGTCTACTTTTTGCGTCTTTTTCATATGTGGCTTCGGGTGTATTTTTCCCTGATAGCATTTTGATTTCGGGCATACATTCTTCCGGGATCGACCCTTTAACGTGAGGGTTTTTTATGAGTATTTGCGCTAGTCTGCCTTTTGCATCTTTTTCATAGGTGGCTTCGGGTGTATATTTCTCCGATAGCATTTTGATTCCGGGCATACATTCTTCCGGGATCAACCCTTTAACGTGAGGTTTTTTTATAAGATAGGGCCTTCTTATGTTTACGGTGCTCTTGAAGAGGACGTCTCTTGTTTATTATGGCACTAACATTTAAAGTATTTGTTTAACTTTCAAATGACAACGTTAGATCATCGTTCGGACAGAAAACAAGATTTTAGTAAAAAGGGTTTCACTTTATCCCTTCTATTTTCGTAGTTTTACATAAGCATTTTGCTATGAGGAAAGAAATTACCATGACTTGTGGCTATATTATACATTTTGTTTCCACGGCGCTGTCTGTGCAGTCCCCAGTCCCGATGGTACGTTTTGTTGCCGGTTTTTTATTCCCGGTAGACGTGGCATTCAGTATTGCCGAGTATGCATTTTGTTGCCGGATTTTTGTTCCCGATAGACGTGGCATTCAGTGTTGCCGAGTATGCATTTTGTTGTCGGATTTTCATTCCCGGTAGACATGGCATTCAGTGTTGCCGAGTATTCTCATATGACTCCCCCCAGTGTTCTAATATGATGAACGTGAATTAAAACACTGGAAGTCTTGTTTCACCAACGAAGTTCAAGGTAATCCCTCCATTTGGTAACATATGTTGCTTCCCCCTAGGAGTCCATGCTATCGAGCAGAAGGATACACAACAGCCTTTTAGTGGTTTATGTTCATGAACGATCGGGTAACCTCCATCCGGTAGCAGACTTAACTTTCCGGTGGGAATCTGCTATCGAAGCGAAGATTATCTTATCATCCCCGAGTGAAAACTTGTTTGTTTGCATTGTCTTCCAAGGTCTTATCACTTCTGTCTTCATGGTACATTTTTCTGTTGCTTCTGTTTGCTTGCTGTTTGTCAGCAGTTATATTTTTTGAGGTGAGCCACGTTCCAGTTGTTGGGTAACTTGTCCCCGTTGTGGTTTTCCAACTCGTATGACCCTTTACCGGTTGTAGCTGAAACCCGGTAAGGGCCTTCCCATGTAGAGATAATTTGCCAGCATTGAGTTCTCGGGTGTTCTGAGTCACCTTCCTCAAGACCAAGTCTCCCACTTTGATATAACGAAGGTTGGTTCTTTGATTGTAATACCTCTCCATTCTCTACTTCTGGGCTGCCATTCTAACATGCGCCAAATCCTTGCGTTCCTCGAGCAATTCTAAGTTGATTAACATTGCCTCGTTGTTTGACTCTTCGTCTGCCTGTAAACACCTTAAGGTTGGCTCCCCTACTTCCACCAGTATCAAAGCTTTTGCACCGTACACAAGGGAAAAAGGGGTTTCTCCTCTGCTTGACTTGGTCGTTGTTCGGTAGGCCTATAGCACCCCCGGTAACTCTTCGGGCCAGCGGCCTTTCACTGCTTCTAGCCTTTTCTTTAGATTTTGCACAATTGTTTTTTTTGTTGACTCCGCTTGTCCGTTTGCTCTCGGATGGTAAGATGAAGAGGTAATCCTTTTTATCTTCTAATCGTCAAGGAATTTTGTAACTTTTGTGCCGATAAATTGTGACCCGTTATCTCTTACAATCTCCTTCGATATTCCGAACCTGCAAATTATATTCTCCCATAGTAAGTCGACCACTCCGTGTTCTCCGATCCTTTGATAAGGACATGCTTCCACCCATTTGGAAAAATAGTCAGTCAAAATTAAAAGAAACCTTACCTTTCTAGGAGCCGATGGTAGTGGTCTGACAATATCCATCCCCCATTTTATGAACAGCCACGAGGACATAATTGAATGCAGGGGTTCCACTGGTTGATGTACTAGTGGTGCGTGGCGTTGGCACTTGTCACATTTTCATACAAAGTCCTTGGCTTCTAGTTCCATACGGGGACAATAATACTCTGTCCGGACTAATTTCAGCACCAAAGAATCTGCGCCCGAGTGGATGCAGCATATTCCTTCGTGGATTACTCTCATGACGTAGTTGGCTTTCGATGCTCCTAAGCATCGTGCCAGAAGGCCTTGAAATGATTTTCTGTACAATTGGACTTTCTCGAAGTTGTACCGCGCGACTTTGGTGCATAATGCTCTAGACGCTTTGGGGTCTTTGGGCAGTTTTCCGTGCTCGAGATAATCGATTATCTAATTTCTCCAGTCCTAGACCAGATTGGCTGACTTCATCTCATAGCCATTCGTATCTAAGGCTGAGTTCATCAGTTGAACCACCGCCCCCCGATTTCAGCCCTTGAATTTCTGTCGATGAGCCCAGATTTGCTAACACATCTGCTTTCGCGTTTACTTCCCTCGGGATGTGGGTTATTAACCACTCTCGGAGTCATGATAATAAGGCCTGAACCTTTACCACGTATTGTTGAATTCGCTCATCTTTGGTGTCAAATATTCCGTAGACCTGATTTACCACCAGCTGCGAGTCACATTTGATGCTGATGGCTTCAGAGTCAAACCTCGGGCCAATTCAAGCCATGCAATCAAAGCTGTGTATTTTGGTTAATTATTAGTTAAAGTAACCGTCGCGGTGGCTTTCCTTAAGGAACTAGGACTATTCCGATCCCAGACCCTTTCACATTTGAAGCTCTGTCTGTGAATAAGGTCCAGACTCCCGATGCCGGCTTTGACACCATTATTGCCTCTTTGGAAGCCAGGGGAAATAACCTCGGGCTGAGGAATATACACCATCAGTCCTTGGCTTATACTCTATGTCGAACTCGCTCATTTGAACGGCCCATTTGGCCAATCTACCTGAGAGCTCGGGTTTATGGAGTATATTCCTCAAAGTAAAGGCAGTCACCACCATTATCGGGTGGCAATAGAAATAGGGCCTCAGCTTCCAGGCGGCTACCACGAGAACCAAGGCCAACTTTTCCAGATGTGGGTAGCGGGTTTCTGCTCCCGTTAAGATTTTGCTAACGTAATATGTGGGGAATTGCATACCTTTTACCTCCCGGACTAAAACTGCGCTTATCGCAACTTCTGAGACCGTCAGGTAGACCAACAATGTTTCTCATTCTTTAGGTTTTAGAGCAACGGAGGGCTTGACAAGTATTTCTTCAATTCCTTCAAGGCTTGTGGACACTATGGCGCCACTTGAAGTTGTTTTTTTTTTGAGCAGTGCGAAGAAACGATGATACTTTTCCGATGATCGGGAAATGAATTTGCTCAAAGTGTTAATCTACCTATGAGTCTCTATACTTCATTTACGTTGAATAGTTGATCCGGGATGTCCTATATGGCCTTTATTTTGTTGGGATTTACCTCAATTCCTCTTTATAAGATGAGGAATCCTAAGAATTTACTTGATCCGACCCCGAACGCAGACTTCTTGGGGTTAAGCTTCATATTATGCTCCCTTAGTGTGTCAAACATTTCTTGCAGATGCCTCAGGTGGTTACTTGTATCCAGAGACTTAACGAGCATATTGTCTATATATACTTCCATAATTTATCCTATTTGTTTTTCAAACATCTTATTTACGAGCCATTGGTAAGTTACTCCGGCATTTTTTAGTCTGAAGGGCATTACGTTGTAACAATACGTACGAAAATTTGTTATAAATGAAGTCTATTCCAGGTCTTCCGAGTTCATGTTGATTTGATTGTACCCGAAATAGGCATCGAGGAAACTCATTAACTCGTGCCTGGCCTGAGCGTCGATCATTTGATCGATATTTGGAAATGGAAACGAGTCCTTCGGGCATGCCTTATTAAGATATTTATAATCTACGCACATGCAAATTTTTTTGTTCTTCTTAGGAACTACTACCATATTAGCTAGACAGTCCGGATATCTTACCTCTCGGATTGAACCAATCTTAAGTAGATGGGTTACCTTAAATCTGACAAATTTATTCCCTACTTCTGCAATAGGGCGTTTCTTTTAACTTACCGGAGGTATGCTCGGGTCCAAGATTAACTTGTGCACGGCTATCTCTGTTGGGATTCCTGTCATATCATCATGCGACCATGCAAAACAATCAGCGTTAATTTTAAGGAATTCAATAAGATCTTACCTGAGTTGTGGGTGTAGTCCTGTTCCCAAATGGAAGTTCCTTTTATGGGAATTTTTCAAACAGTGCAACTTGTTCTAGTTCTTTTGCCGTGGATTTTATTGCGTCCGTTTCTTCTGGTACTTGAAAATACCTTGGTACATGATATTGCTCCATCTCTCCTTCCCCTGGGGAAACTTTCTCTGGTTTGGGGTCGGAAGCCGGTTCCAGTAACTTCTATGCCATAGGTTCCTTTCCCTTGCTATGGGAAATAGAGATCACATTCATCTCTCTTGCTGCCGGTTGATCACCCTATATCTTTGTTATGCCCTCGGCATCCGTAAGAAGTAAATTTCCCCTCGGGTTTCCACGCTTGCGATGTTGAATCCAGCAAGGAGCTTTGCTGCAGGGATAATGCTCCTGGTGAGTTTAGCTTGATCCAGAACTCTCCATTGTATGATATTGATGGAACTTCCTGCATCCACTAAAACACGTTTAATTTTGAAATTTAACACATTTAAAGAAATTACCAGTGCGTCATTATGCGGCTGTAGTAATCCGTCCGTGTCTTCATCCATGAACGTGATATCATCTTCCCGGAGCCTCTTACTATGGGTCGTCGATACTTTTGTCTTCTTTGTGGCCGAGAAGGCGATCCTATTAATTTCATTCCCTCCGAAGATCATGTTGACCATTTGGCATGGAGGTTCCTCTCCTGCTTTCGAGGTTTGCGTGTCTCCCCTGTCCCGGCCATAGTTGTTTTTGGCTGGGTCACTCAATAATTCTCTGAGGTGACCATTATTTAATAGCATTGCCACTTCTTCACGGAGGTGCCGGCAATCCCTAGTCCGGTGAACATTAGTGCCATGGTATTCACACCATAAATTTGGGTCCCTCTTGCTGAGATTAGACCTCATCGATCTCGGGAACCGCGCCTCTTTGATATCCATCATGGCCGACACTAATTCCACCGCACTGACACTGAAATTATATTTTGATAGCTTTGGATAGGAAGGACCTCGTGGCCCCGGGATATCCCTATCCTGCAGCGATCTGTTATACTGCCCACGATCGGTTCTCCTGTTATTGATAAATTTGTCAACTGATTGGAAGCTCCTGCAGCGACCTTTCATCCGCTCGTAGGGTAGAAATCGGCCCCTTGAAATTTGTCTATCTGAGTCGACATTGTCTTTAATTTTTTCTTTGTTCTTCTCCCATCCCTTTGCTGATGACGGGAAGTCAACCTGGTCGTCTTTGCTCCTTATCTTAGACTCGTACCGGTTGTTGACATCCGCCCAAGTTATTGCTTGAAACTCGAGCAGACTTTCCTTCAAATTCCGGGAAGCATCTGAACTCCTAGGGTTTAAACCCTTCGTGAATGCTTCAACTGCCCATTCATCTGATACGCCCGGTAACAACATCCTTTCCTTCTAGAAGTGGCTAGTGAATCTTCGTAATAACTCGGATTCTTCCTGCGTAATCCTGAATATGTCAGTTTTTTGGGCTTGTACCTTTCTGGCAACGGTATGGGACTTGATGAACGAATCCACAAGCATTTTGAAGGAATCTATGGAATGCTCAGTCAATAATGAGTACCATGTCAAGGCTCCCCTCGTGAGAGTCTCACCAAATTTCTTCAATAACACGGACTCAATTTTGTGAGGAGCCAGATCACTTTCTTTCATCGTCGTTGAGTAGGTAGTGATGTGCTCCTGTGGATCTGAGGTCCCATCGTATTTTGGCACTTCAGGCATTCTGAATCGCTTTGGGATTAATTCCGAGCCTGCACTTGGTTTGTACGGTAATTTGATGTACTTCTTCGAGCTCGGGCCTTTCAATACGAGAGGTGCACCCGAGATTTGGTTCATGCAGACATTTACTTCCTTCATGAACCGTAAGAGTTCCTCCTTGAACGAATCATTATTGTTGTTGAGGCTAGATCTACTCCCCCTAGCAATGTCGGAGCCAACTTCACCCCTGGGAGTATTGTTGTCGATTCTCTGTGTTGTTTAGTTCGTAGGAACAACAGGAGGAACTGGATCTAGCCTATTTGCATTAGCTGAAGCGCCCGATAGCGCATATTTTAACTTCGTCATAACCTGATCCTACCGCGTGAGGTGTCCTAGAATGATTGCATGTTGCTCTTGCAGGATCATTACCGCGTACTGGAGTTGCCTCCCGTACTTGTCTGGGGTACCGCCCGTCATACACCGATGTGGCATCTTCCCCCTCATTGTGAGTGTCACTGATTGAGTCCTAAAAAAAGGGATTTTCCCCCTGAACCTCAGGATTGTGAGAGTTATCAACGGTATTGATTGCCATTCTTTGTGATTTTGCTAAGACAAGAATGATCAAAGCTTGTGAGTGAAAGAGGTAAGGATCAACTTAACCACATGACTGTCTAGCCCCACAGTGGGCGCCAAAATGTTTACCTGGAAAATGGTACAGTTGAATTTGTTCGTGGTTTCTAGACAAATGAATCAATTTGACCCCAAAATATAATGAATTAATCGATTTGGATGCAAGATATTTAGCTCAAAATGTAGATGAATCAATAGATTTGAAGAGCCCGGAAATAAGATATTTATCTCAAAATGTAGATGAATCAATAGATTTGAAGAGCCTGAGAACAAGGTTTCCGAGCACAATGATCATAAGACCAACAAGCGAGAGAGAGAGAGAGAGAGAGAGAGAGAGAGAGAGAGAGAGAGAGAGAAAAGGTATCAAAATGCTATATAGAATATCTTCTTTTATGTCCAGAAGAATCCTCCTTTACAATGATAGTTGAGCCTATTATTTATAGCTCAGTGGGCATAATAGTCTGGCCCAACACTAATGACAATTATTGGAATGTGATAATGGAAGCCTAAGGGTAAACATAAATGCCCAAATTCTTGTAATGAGCCGTTACTCTTTAATGTTGTAGAATATTCTTCATTAAATGCTACCGGGCGCATCATGCTTAATGCCTTTATGGACTTGCCTTTCTCAGTGACACACGAGGTAGATGTGCCCGATTTTCCATCCTCCCAGCTTCGATTCCACGTGTTCCCTTCTTTGGTGGCCATGTACCATAACATATTTTACCCAATACAATTATACCAGAGATTACTAGTACATTTGGCTGAGTCAGTTCTACGGTGCCTTACGGGCAGTTAGCAGTTTTCTCAATTTTTGTTTGTGTGGTGGGGTTTGCTGAAAAATAATTGTAATGTAACCCGTTGGTGTTTACGCTTAAAACTAGATAACAATTAAATTTGTACCCGTTTTAAGGATATGTAGATTGATTCAACACAAATAATCAAAGATATTAGATAAACAAGTGAAAGACAAAATGAATAATCAAACTAGTTGTAGTGTTGTGGCTCAGCTTGAACTTGGTTTGGACAATAGTTTTGCCCTCGATCGAACCCTCGGTTTGGAGCCAATAGAGAATGAATAACAAATAATAAAGTAATAGCTTTGCTATAGCTGGAGAGCAATAAAAATAAAATTGTATTGTCTTGGTTTGCGTGTTATAACGTATTCTATTAATAAAAAGCTTCCATTTTATATAGTAGGAGAGTTTCTTCCCTAGTACAATTCTAAAAAGGGTAAAAATCCTCCTTTATCGTTAATTACTGATCTTTTACCGATATCGGGCGAGATGTGCGCCGTGATATTCGGTCGGGCACGGATATCACGGCACTCTGTTAGCCATGTGCAGCCGTTTGCCATGTTTTTCGACGTCTTGGAGCTCGTTATGGGTTCGGGGAGTGTTGTCTTATCGGGTCTGATGGTGAGCACTCCATTCGGGCCTTGATACAAAGAGTCCCCAGCTTCGATTTTGATCTCATATATTCATACTCTTACTTCATTTGATCCACCAGAAAATCGGGGTGTGCGTAACCCTGATTTCACCCGTATAAAGATAGTCCCCTCATTTCCTAGAGAGTAGGTTTTCCGAAATGATGGGAAACAATAGATGAACCCTGATTCCTTCATTCGTACATTATAACAGAGGTGACGGACAAGCCAAAATGTCCCGTCAGTCGCGTCGTTCTGACTACGAACATGTGTCAGTCATCAATTGGTTGTCTTCAAATATGAAACGTCGCGTAATGATTGCATTTTCCCCTATAAAAGCTTCAACCCTCTTCACTTTTTTCACTTTCTGATCCTAGATCTTACCTTTGAACTTTATAATGGTTTTTACCTTTCTCAAATCTTCATACCTCACTTCTTGAACTTTCACATCTTCATCTCTAACCTTTAAACCTTCACGTTATTTCTTGGATTTTCAACCCAGAACTTCATATCTTCATTTGTAACCTTCAAATCTTCATATTCCTTCTTCAAATCTTGATATATTTCCCAGATTCACGATGTCCAAAACTTCCAAGTCTGTACCACAGCAAGCGGCCCCTTCATCTTCCCACCAGGCCGCAAATGTCGAGGTGGCTCCAGAGCCTCCTATAAAAAGCTGTAGACCCGGGGCCTGTTCTATCGGAGATGACTTCATGGTCGGGAATACCTCCGTCAAACAAGACCGAGGTGAAAGAGCGTGGATATACATATGCTCTGTTACTAAAGATACCTTTTCCATAGTCCGGGAGGATTGTAAATGGGAAGGCAAGGACGTGGTTGTCCCCAGACCTAAGGACGATATTACTACCCACGTGGAGGGGTATTTAAGTGTTTACACTTACCCTTTCACGCTGGGCCCGGTAGACCTACCAATCCTGGCCTTTTGTAAGAGGTACGAGGTGTGCCTCGGGCAAATCCACCCGTACGTCTAGAGGATTGTGAACCTTTTACACCATTTTATGAACAACACCGAATCTTCTCAGTTCACCCTCGACCAACCACTCCGTCTGTACAGTCCCCAAAATTTCCGATAGGGACTAATCAAGCTTGTTCGCCAAGCCACCAAGGCCCCCTTTTCCAGCATCGACAAGGATAGAGACCGAGGTTGGCAAGGGTGTTTTGTTTGGGTAAAAACTGAAGACATGATCCCTCCCGAGTTCTTGCCATTCCTCAAGAAGTAGAATGTATCTTGTAAGTGTAGTCTTTCCTTAAGTGTCAATTTCCCTTTAGTTCTTCTCTCATCACCAGTATTTATAGTCACGCAGCTATTGCTCGGGTTCCTAATGCGATCCCCTGACTCAAGGAGTGGATCGAAAGAATCTGCAAGCAGATGTCATACCACAAGCGCACGTGGCACAAACTTTCGAGGGGCAAATGGGAAGCCCGTTCTCATAGAAAGGCTCTCCCCTAAATAGTTATTACTACGTCCCAAGCTTACATAATGTTGACTTTCTCCTTTCCCTCGTAGGTTTGTCTAAGACCACCGATTTTAGGCCTCTGGTAGGGGACGAGCATACGTCCTTACCCATCGAACCCTCCATTTCGGGACTGTCTGGGGCTTCCACGTAGGAGAAGAAGAGGAAAAATAAGTCCTCAGGTTCCCCGGATCTAGTGGCGAAGATAAAAAAGAGGGCAGCCACCCGGGCTCGTAAGCCCAAGAAGAATACTAAGTCCAGGGTACCAGACTCTGACTTCCTTCATCGGCTCAGGGATGAGCCTGAAGAACACGACATCTTTGTCGCCCATGGATCGACCTCTGTCGTGGATCAGGCGATGACCGAGGAAAGGGGCCACAAGGTTGATCCCCTTCCGATTCGAGAGGCTAGAGTGGAGGTGATCAGTGTGATACACATCATCGAGACGCCCTCCTACACCGAATCCATGCTTGAAGAGGCCCAAGTGGGTAAGGAAAAGTCAAGTGAAGGAGTTCAGGGTACATATTATCCTCTCCACTCCTTCTTCAATGGCATGGACATATCCACATTGTAAGATTTCTCCAGATGGGTCACCTGGAGATCCCGAAGAAGGGCATGCCTTCAGGAGCTGATGGGTCGAGTACGAGCCCAAGATTGGTAAAGCAATTTCCTGCGCTGAGCGTGGACCCCGAGCCCAAGAGGATGGTTGTTATCTCAGTCCCGGAGGATATCCGGATCCTGTCTGCTCCATTAGGTGTAGCCAACTACCTCCGATGCCTGGTGACCGAGGAGAACAGGAAAAGATGAACGAGGTGGGCACGTCAAGTCTCTTTAACGAGGTGCAGCAAGCGCTGAATCGGGTAAGGCTATAAAATTTTCATACTTAATCCCTTCATGAATCCCGCTTAAGTTTTCCCTTGATGTCTCTTACTAGTTCCACTATTTTACGAGCTTCAGTTCTTCATCATGAAATCTTCCTTCGGTACGAGTTCGAGCTCAAAGAATAGGTCCAGAAGATGGATATGTACATGATTCTTAGTGAGCAACAAGACGAGGCCCTTAAAGACCTCTAGGCCGAGCTGGACAAAGCTCATGAGGAGGCCTTGATCCTAAAGTGGTAACATGCTGACCTAGTTGAAAACGTAAAGGTATTTGAAGCCAAAAGTGAGGAGCTAGTCGTGGTGACTAACAACACAACATCGCAAGTCCAACAGAAGATCGACCTGATCGACCAACTCCGAGCCGAGATGAACAAGTTCAAGGCCATGGCCGAAGTGTGGAAGGGCACGATGGACCTGCTGGCTTCAGAGAAGGAAACTGCTAAGGCGGAGCTGGCATCAGTTGAGAACCAACTCCGAGTGGTGAAGGACAAAGCTGATAAGTGGTTTCAGCTGAATGATGATCTCCGAGCACAACGGAGCTCGGCTTTTACAGAACGGGATGCCCTCAAAAGAGAATATGAGTCACTTAAGTACAAATTAGACACAACCTTCACTGATGCCGAGGAAATGGTAGCCCAGTACAAGGCCTATGTGGAGGCAGTCGAGACGTGACTAAATACAAAGGTTGAATATGTTAAGAAGTTGTCTCGAAGAGATCCATGCCCGATGCTTCGATCTATCGACCGAGATCAAGGAAGCTAAGAAGATCGAGGCCGAGGCAAAGGGGCTTTACAAGCCTGAGGGTGCCGAAGGCTCTGAGGGTTCCGAGGTATTTGAGAGCTCTAATAATTCTGGCAACGAGTCGGGCCCCTGTGAAGGCCAGGCGTAGAGGCCTCGGTACCTCTCCAGTTTTTGCTTTTCCTTATGTATATTGTTTTTCCATGTTGGGGCCGTTTTATAGGGCCTTTGTAAATATATTTTGGAATATATATATGAAATATTTCTCTTTCTGGCAATATCGTGTCTTTACTTTTCCAGCATCTTTTATTCGTGTATTATTTTTGGTGCCTTAGCATAGAATCAGATGTATTTCTGAAGTATTAATTTTTCGGAAGTTCGATCGAAGCCCTACTTCGATGCAACTTTGTTTGCTTGTGGCTTCGAAACCTCGGTGCTACCGGAGGTTCCCAAGATGCTTAAGTGTTTTTAGACGATGCTTTTGTCGAGCGTAACCTTTTAGTAGGTTTTGAGTTTTTGTACAGGCCTTAATTTCTAATTATGAACTTCAGACGTCTCCGAACCATTTTTAGGGTGTCCATAGACTTTTATTTTTGGGAACCGCCTAAGAGGTTTGGTGCCTCCGGGATTCATTAGCCCGGGTCATCCGAATTTTCTTCGGGTGGTAGCCCCTGAATAAGGGTAGCCTTTGGGATCGATAGTCCTCGAGTAGGGGTAGCCTCTGGGCTCGATAGTCCCCGAGTAGAGGTAGCCCGAGGGCTCTAGGATCCTGAATCGAAGAAGCAAAAAATGCGTATTAGCAAGCCAGAACTTTCTTTCATTTCTCAGTGTGTAAAGTACATGATTGAAAGCACATAAAAACTTGTATCATGGCTAGAGTGGACTATGTGAGCAAGATTCATATGACTGTTTAGCTCTTACAATGAATCCTAACCACCAAGCCTTAGCTTCTAGCATACACAGTTTTTCTTTTTTCCTTGCTAAAAACCTTAATCTGAGGGTAATGGCCCCCAGTATTCGACGTCGAGCTTGATAGGGCTCGAATATTGTTGACATGAAGTGAACGATCATTGACTCCAGTTTGAAACCGGTCTTCGAATCTAAGTTAGCACGTTTTACTGTTGCCTCATTAAAAACCTTGCGAAAAACCTATTTTGGGACGTTCAAGGGAAAAAGAGTGCAACGCGTGCTTTCAGACCTAATAGCCACATCCATCCTTGGCTGTTTACCTGCAAATGTTAGTCTGATTCATAACATGATTAAAGAATAATTGAGTTCGTACCTTAGCATCAATACCGGTTTAAGTGTGCGTTCCAGTTATTCGGTAGTTACACACCGTTTCCTACATCGAGTTTGTAAGAGCCTTTGCCGGTAATTCCGACTACTCAATATGGTCCTTCCCAACTTGGTCTCAGCTTCTCCTTGTTCGGGTTCTGGGTTTGTAATGTTACTTTCCTCAACACCAAGTCCCCGATTTTAAACTGTCAGAGGTTGGCTCTTCGGTTGTAGTATCTTTCTATTTGCTGTTTCTGGGCGGCCAACCAGACCAGGGCGGCCTCCCGCCTTTCATCCAATAGTTCCAGGCTCTTGATCATGGCCTCGCCGTTTGACTCTTCTCTCGCATATTGTAACCTGAGGCTCGGCTCTCCTACTTTGATTTGTATTAAGACTTCAACCCCGTAGACTAACGAAAATGGGGTAGCCTCGGTACTAGACTTCGAGGTCGTACTGTATTCCCACAGGACTTCGGGTAGGATTTTCTTCCATTTCCCTTTGGCATCAGTCAACCTCTTTTTCAGGTTTTGAGGTATGGTATTGTTTGTTGATTCCGCCTGCCAGTTTCCACTAGGGTGATAAGGTGTTGATAGTATCTTTTTGATCTTGTGAACTTCAAAAATTTTACGTACCTTGCTGCCAATAAATTATTTTCCATTATCGCAAACGACCTCTGTCGGTATCCTGAATCGGCATATTATGTGGTCCCAGATGAATTCAATGACTTCCTTCTCTCATACGTTTTCAAACGCTTGGGCTTTGACCCATTTAAAAAAGATAATCGGTCATGAATAATATGAATTGAGCCTTATCGGGTCCCCGCGGTAGGGGACCGATGATATCCATTCCCCACTTTATAAACGACCACGGGGACAAGACCGAGTGGAGTAGTTCTCCCAGTTGATGGATCATTGGGGCATGTCTCTGGCAGTCATCACATTTTCATACGAAGTCCTTCGCATCTTTCTCCATTTTGGTCCAGTAATAGCCGGCCCTGAGTAATTTTCGGACCAAAGTTTCTGCCTCCGAATGGTTCCCACAAGTGCCTTCGTGAACTTCTCTCAAGGTATATTCTGTAACTCCTGGTCCCAAGCATCTGGCTAGAGGGCTATCGAACGTTCTCCTGAACAATGTCCCTTCGAAGAAGCTAAATTTGGCTGCCTTAGTACGCATGGCTCTCGATTCTTTGGGATACGAGGGTAATTTTTCGGTCTTCAAGTAGTCTATGTACTTGTTCCTCCAATCCCAAGTTAAACTCGTTGAGTTTACTTCGGCATGGACTTCTTCTATCACCGACTTCAAGAGCTGTACTACTATTACCGAACTGAATTCATCGGCATCGATCGACGATCCCAAATTAGCCAGAGCATCGGCCTCGCTTTTCTGACCTTGAGGCACGTGCTGCAGGGTTCATTCCCTGAATTGATGCAACGTTACTTGTAATTAGTCTAAGTATGTTACACTCTATATTTTGGTACGTAAATTGGGCTGTTTGACACTACTACGGTGGTCATTTTGTGTATGAAGATATTGGGGTGTGTTGGGCTGTTTTGTAGTATTTTGTTATCACGACCCCAAATTCCCTCCGTAGGATGTCGTGATGGCACCTAGTCTCTAAGACTAGGTAAGCCTATCAATGCAGAATAATAATAAATATCTGTAATAAATAAACTACAATTCAAACAATTTCAACTCCCAAAACACGGTAGAAATAAGTCACAAGCTTCTAAAAATTTATCCTCAATGTCTCTATATAACAAAGTCTAAGAAAAACTAAAGAAGCAACATAACAAGCATAGAAGGGGACTCCGGAGTCTGCGGACGCTGGCAGAGGAAGTCTCCGTGCACAGGTAACTCACTAAAGATGGGGCTGATAAAGAGTACCTGGATCTGCACAAAAAGATGTACAGAAGCGTAGTATGAGTACACCACAACGATACCCAATAAGTGCCAAGCCTAACCTCGGTAGAGTAGTGACGAGGTCAGGTCAGGCCCTACTGGAAAATAATAATAACATGGTAAAATGTTTAACAATATAACAAAATAAATGATAATGAAAATGAATCAAGTAGCATGTCACCATTTAATTACACAAAATAATGGCAAATAATATCTCGTGGAAACAAACAAAATTTTCTTTCGACTTAAAGAAAATCACAACAAATAATCAAAGGCAACTGCGGCCATAAATCAATATCAACAAGGGCACTCTCGAGGTACCACCTCGTAGTCCCAAATCATAAATAAATTCAAAATATCTCATTTTCTTATTTCACCGCGGGAGCCTTCACAATTTATTTTAAAGAAAATATTTTTCCTGAAATAGCATCCCGCGTTTTAGCCATATTTATCACACCGCATGACTTCTAGTAGTTCCCCCTACTAGCCACGCGTATCAATCCACCCTTATCTCACCGCATGCATTTCAATACCCAGACCTTATACCACCGTATGCGTATCAATATCACAATATATCACAATTTACACCTCAAGTGCTCAAATAATTTAACTTGTCAAAAATAATTCACCAACAATATTTTTTCACAATAAAGAGCTCACGGCTCTTGCCAAAATAAATTATCAATAATATTTTTCCATAATAAAGAGCTCACGGCTCCATCACAATGTGTACAAATATTTTACAAGAATATTCAGAAATAAATAATTCAGCAAAATAATATTTCAAAATCTTTAATACGTTGCTTCAATACAATTGTTTTAAAAAAAATATCAAATACTTCATATTAATAATATTTAATTTTAAAAAAATCAACCTACAATTAATGCACAGAATAAAAGAAACCAAGTTTCAATTAAACAGGAAAAATAATTAGCAGGAAAATGTCAAGCAAATTTAAAGTATATAACTCAAATCAATGATAGAGAATATAACAAGATTTAATAATTTAATTAATATGCAATATTAATCTACACAATTTAAAAACACAATCCTTCACATTTAGCCCGTGTACACACTCGTCACCTTGTGTACACGACATTCATCACATTACAATTAATACCAATTCTAGGAAAAATTTTTCCCACACAAGGTTAGACAAGTCACTTACCTCGACTTGCTCCAATGTAACCAAGTAGTACGCCTTATCCTCGATTTTTCGATTCTGGTCGACTCGTATCTAGTCATAATTAATTCGATACAGTCAACAAATATTATAGAATCAATTCCATAAGAAAATACTACATTTTTCAATAAAATCCAAAATTAACTCAAAAAATGGCATGTGGGGCTCACGTCTCGGAATCTGGCGAAAGTTACGAAATATGAACGCACATTCAACTACGAGCCACAGCTCGCTTGTGCGAGTCCGCACCTGTGGTCAGTCCCTCCGCATATACGATGACACTAGAAGCTACAAATTTCAGAATTTGCCTAAGTCCAAAAATTGATCTGATTTCGATTCGGATCGCACTCGGGGTACTCGGGACCCCGTCTAAAAATACCAACAAGTTCTAAAACATCATATGAATTTAGTCAAAACTTTAAATCACATTAAACAACACTAAAAACACAATTCATCCTCCGATTCAAACTTAAAGAACTTGAAACTTCTAAATTCGACAGCCGATACCGAAACCAACCAAAACACGTCCGATTGACCCCAAATTTTACACACAAGTCATATTCAACATTACGGACCTACTTAAATTTCCGGAATCGGAATCCGACCTCGATATAAAAATTTCCACTACCGGTCCAAAACTCCAAAAATTCGACTTTCGCCATTTCAAGCCTAAATAAGCTACGGACTTCCAAATAAAATTCCGATCACGCTCCTGAGTCCAAAATTACCATGCAGAGCTGTTGGAATCATCAAAATTCTATTCCGGGGTCGTTTGCACAAAATTCGACATTTGGTCACTATTTGAACTTAAACTTTTAATTTTTCATTAAAATTCCATATCACTATTTGATTTTGGGCATACGCCCAAGTCCCAAATCATGGTACGGACCTACCGGAACTGTCAAAACACCGATCCGAGTCCGTTTTCTCAAAATATTGCCCAAAGTCAACTCAGTTGAGTTTTAAAGCTCTAATTCACATTGTAATCTATTTTTCACATAAAAACTTTCCGGAAAATTTTACAGACTATGCACGTAAGTCGAGGAATGATAAATAGTACTTTTCAAGGTCTTAAAATAAAGAATTAATTATAAAATTTAAAGATGACATTTTGGGTCATCACATTTGTGGTGTATATAAGGTTGGAAAATAATGTATATATATTGATATTGTTGTGTTTTTGTATTATTGGTGTTATCTTGAATTTGGAGGAAGTAAGGATTATATGGGAGATGCTGCTCGTTTTAATACAAACTCAGCTTGTCATTCATCGTGCGATAGTTGTACCTTTCGTAACTTAATGATAGTATTATTATCGTTGTTGTAGATTAAGGTGCGAAGAGGCGAGTTGAACTTGGTGAATGGAAATATTGTGATAAGGTACGTTAAGGATAAACCTTTCTTTATTTTGGCATGATCCCGTAACTACATGAGTTTGATAACGAGGCATAAAGAGAAGTTCGTATTCCTAAACTTATGTACATTATCCTAGTCTCATAAATTACAGTATTCTCCCTTATCGGGACTTTATATTCAATTAAGTATTGTTTTCTTCCCATACGAAATTTATATTCACTATGCTAGACTCACAAGTTACAGTATTCTCCCTTATCGGGACTTTATATTCAATTGAATATTGTCTTCTTCCAGTCAAGAGAGCAGAAGGTCTATATATATACAGTATTACAGTATTTTCACCACCATCGAGCTATAATCGATGGGCAAGCCCCTATTGGGCAACCTCTGATCCGATGGTGTAACGACCCGGTCGGTCGTTTTGAGAATTTGAGCCCTGATCCCCTAATATCTGCCTTCACCATATTTCTTTCTACTTTTGGGATTGTCGGAGTGTTTGGTTATGGAATTCGGGGAGTTTTGGGACACTTAGTTCCTAGTTATGAGTTTAAGCCTTAGAGTTTGGACCGTAGTCGGAACTGTGTGAAGACAGATCTGGAATGGAATTTCGTTAGCTCCGTTGAGTGATTTTGGGGTTAGAAGCGCGTCCGGAATGTGTTTTGGAGGTCTGTAGTAGATTTAGGCTTAAATTGGCGAAAGTCAGTTTTTCGGCGATTTCAGCCGATAGTGAAAATTTTGATATCGAGCTCGGAATAGAATTCCAAAAGTGGTTGTAGGTTCATAGTGTCATTTGTGACATGTGTGTAAAATTTGAGGTCATTCGAACTAGAATTGATGTGGTTCGGCGTCATTTGTAGAATTTGAAAAATTTTAAATTCTTAGGCTTGAATCCGTGCTTAATTCATGATTTTGGTGTTGTTCGATGTGGTTTGAAGGATCGACTAAGTTCGTATGGTATTTTAGGATTGGTTGGCATGTTTGGTTAAGGTCCCGGGGGGCCTCGGGTGTGTTTCAGATGCTTAACGGGAAGAAATTTGGACTTAGGAAAATCTGGTACCTTTGTTGGTTCTGGTGTTTCGCACCTGTGAAAAATAGACCGCAGGTGCGCGAGCCGCACATGCGGAGATGGAAGCGCAGATGCGAGAATCGAGAGTTTGTCTGGGGTTGTAGGTGCGAGGAAGTTCCGCATCCGCGATGCTCGCAAATGCACAAAGCTGTTCGCAAATGCGCAAGTTGCGCAGAAGCGGAAGGGACATCCGCAGGCGCGAGTGCGCAGGTGCGAAGGCAGAGGGGGCAAGTGAGTTGAGCAGATGCGCACGTTTTCCGTACAAGCGCACCCGCAGGTGCGAGCCCAAGTTCCACAGGTGCAGAATTACCTGGGCAGTGATTAAAACCGAAGGCTTCACGATTTTTATTATTTTTGGCTTTGCAAACTCGGGTTAGGGTGATTTGTGAGAGCATTTTTGAGGCATTTCTTGAGGTACGTTCCTTGTGCTTATTTTTTGGTCAATAATCTTGCATTGCCATATGTTTTCCCACCTAGTTAATGTTTATTTAATGTGAAAATTGGAAGTTGAAGGTTAGGGATTTGGAAGTTTGAATTGTGGATTGGAGGACCATTTGGTGTCGGAATTTAGTAAATTTGATATGGTTAAACTCATGAGTGAATGAGCTTTCTAGTTTCATAAATTTATTCGGGTTTCGAGACGTGGGCCCGGGGGCCGAGTTTGAGCCAATTTCGGGTTTTGGCCTAATTTTGTAGTTTTTCTTGTGGGATTAATTCTATTAGCGCGTATTGATGGTATTGTACTATTTTGAATAGATTCGGTACATTTGGAGTCGGATACTCGTGGCAAGAACGTGATATCAAGTTGATTTGAGCGGTTCAAGGTAAATGGCTTGCCTAACCTTGTGTTGGGGACTTCTCCCTTAGGATATCTTGATATTATTTGGTGTATGGGCGCCGTGTACGTGAGGTGACGAGTACGTACACATGCTATTATTGCAAAAATCTTGTTTAACCTTTTTAAATCATAAATTGTTTCTCTTATTAAGTCGTACTAACATGTTTAATTGTGTAGTTTAGACTAGAAATGCATGTTTACGTATTTTAACTGCCTAATTGACATTCTGTGCGTCATGTTTAGCTAAGTCCTCATTTTCCTTATCTGTGTCCAGTATAAACTGTATAACTCGATATCATACCTATCATTTCATCTTGCGTTGCATATTTACTTTGGGACTACGGACGTATTCCGGGAGATCCCCCTATACTGCATATTTACTTTGGGACTACGGACGTATTCCGGGAGATCCCCCTGTACTGCATATTTACTTTGGGACTACGGACGTATTTCGGGAGATTCCCCAGCACTGCATATTTACTTTGGGACTACAGACGTATTTCGAAAGATTCCCTTGTACTGCATATTCATTTGAAACTACGGGACGGTATTTCGAGAGATTTCCCACCGTGTTTACCTTGTTTTGAGCCGAGGGCTCCCTTAACTGTTAAATTTTCTAAAATTTCTTTAACTGTGTTACCGTAAATTCTACTTATATCTTTTACTGTTTAATTTATTATATTTACTCCGGTAGGGCCTTGACCTGACCTCGTCACTACCTGACTGAGGTTAGGCTTGCACTTACTGGGTACCATTGTGGTGTACTCATGCCCTTCCCTGCACATGTTTTCGTGTGCAGATCCAGGTACGAGCTATCAGCCTTGGGGTTAGTGCGTGCTGCTGATTCTAGGTGACTTCAAGGTACTTCTGCTTGCGTCCGCAGATCTTCGGAGTCCCCTTCTACTCCCTCGTCTAGAGACTTTCCTTATTATCTTCAGACTTTTGAATAGAGCTACATAGATTATAGCAGCTTGTGACTTAGTGATATTTCGGGTCTTGGGAAAACTATTTTGTATATGCCGAGTGGTGCTACTCTTGGCTATTTATAATATGATGTTTATCTCTAAAATATTGTGTTTTCTTTATATTTTTCGCAATATTAGGCTTACCTAGTCGTAAAGACTAGGTGCCATCACGACCCCTTACGGAGGGATAATTTTGGTCGTGACAAGTTGGTATCAGAGCACTAGGTTCATAGGAGTCGCGAGTCACAAGCCAGTTTATTAGAGTCTCACTGATCGGTGCGGAGACGTCCGTACTTATCTTCGGGAGGCTATGTAACTGTTAAGAATAATCATATTTCTTGTTTTCCTTGTCGTGCGAGTTATTGACACCAGAAATTCTAAGATTCTATTCTATTCTTTCTCACAGATGGTGAGGACCGATGATCAGGCACCCAAGCTCCCTACCAGAGCCACCAGAAGCCGGGATCGGGGTAGAGGACGACCACGCGGTGCAGCTCGAGCACTTGCGAGAGCTGCGTCAGAGGAGCCCCCAGCAGCTCCAGCTGGAGGGCCAGCACCGGAGATCCCTAATGCTACTCCAGCCCTCCAGGAGACTTTAGCTCAGTTCTTGAGCATGTTCAGTACTCTGTTCAGGCTGGACTATTTCCAATAGCTCCCGCTACATCTCAGGCTGGGGGAGGGCACAGACTCCCGTAGCCCGCACTCCTGAGCAGAGGGTCCAGGTTGATCAGGCCCCAGAGTATATTCCTATGCCCCCAGTGGCTCCGGTTCAGCATGAGATCAGGGTAGCTGCTTCTGAGGCAGAACAGCTCAGACTTGAGAGGTACAAGAAGTACCACCCACCTACTTTCAGCGGACTAGCTTCAGATGATGCTCTGGGTTTTCTTGAGGAGTGTCATCATATTCTCCGCACTATGGGCATTGTGGAGTCCAGTGGGGTTTCTTTCACCACTTTCCAGCTGAGGGGAGCAGCATATCAGTGGTGGCATGCCTTTGAGCTGAGTAGTCCGGATGAGGCAGCCTCACTCACTTGGACTCATTTTTTAGAGATGTTCTTGCGTGAGTATGTTCCTCAGAGCCTCATGGATGCTTGGCGCGCAGAGTTTGAGCAGTTGCGTTAGGGTGCTATGACTGTGTCGGAGTATGCAGTCCGTTTCAGTGAGTTATCTCGCCATGCGCCGGCTCTGGTTTCTACAGTCAGAGAGTGGGTTCGTCGCTTCATTGAGGGACTCCACCCCAGTATTCGGACCAGTATGGCCAGGGAGTTGGAGATGGACATCACTTATCAGCAGGCAGCGAGCATTGCCAGGAGGGTGGAGGGAATGTTTGCCCGGGACAGAGAGGAGAAAGAGGCCAAGAGGTCTCGAGAGACTTGTCATTATTCAGGAGCTCGTGCACCAGCAGCATGCTATGGTAGAGGTTTTGTGAGTCTCCCTGTTCATTCAGCTCTTCCAGCAGCCAGCGGTGTTCCAGCTCCTTCTAGACCTTAGGAGCCCTATTATGCACCGCCAGTATCCAGTATGCCTCCTACTCGGGGTGCTATTACTGGCCAGTCCAGCAGGCCAGGTCCGAGTCAGTCTCAGCCGTCGCATCCTCCGAGAGGTTGTTTTGAGTGTGGTGACACTCGTCACCTGGTTAGATATTTCCCCAGAGCTAGGAGGGGTGCACCTCCACAGACTTATCAGCATCCACGTGCTCCATCGGGTCCTCCGGCCATTATTTCAGCACCAGCTGCTACCCCACCTCCTCAGCCAGCTCGAGGTGGAGGTCAGGGAGGTCGAGGTCGCCCTAGAGGGGGAGGCCAGGCCAGGTACTATGCCCTTCCAGCCCGTTCAGAGGCCGTTGCTTTAGATTCAGTCATCACATGTATCGTCCATGTCTGTCATAGGGATGCATCAATATTATTTGACCCAGGCTCTACGTATTCATATGTGTCTTCTTATTTTGCTCCACATTTGGGGATATCTCGGGATTCTTTGAGTTCCCCTATTTATGTATCTACTCTCGTGGGAGATTTTCTCGGTGTGGACCGCGTATATCGGTCGTGTTTGATTGATATTAGTGGTTTTGAGACCAGAGCCGATTTGTTATTACTCAGTATGGTAGATTTTGATGTTATCTTGGGCATGGACTGGTTGTCGCCTCATTATGCTATTCTTGATTGTCACGCTAAGATCGTGACGCTGGCTATGCCAGGTTTGCTGAGATTAGAGTGGAGAGGTACCTTAGAGTATACTCCCCGTAGGTTCATTTCATTTCTTAAGGCTCAGCGAATGGTTGAGAAGGGTTGTGATGCGTATTTGGCCTATGTGAGAGACGTCAGTATTGATACCCCTACAATCGAGTCAGTTCCAGTAGTGAGGGACTTCCCAGATGTGTTTCCAGCTGATCTTCCGGGCATGCCGCCCGATAAAGATATTGATTTTGGCATTGATTTGTTGCCGAGCACTCAGCCCATTTCTATTCCTCCATACTGTATGGCTCCTCCTGAGTTGAAGGAGCAGTTGGGGGAGTTGCTTGATAAGGGTTTCATCAGGCCCAGTGTATCACCTTGGGGTGCTCCGGTCTTATTTGTGAAGAAGAAAGATGGTTCTATGCGTATGTGTATTGATTATCGGCAGCTGAACAAGGTTACAGTGAAGAACAAGTATCCTTTTGCCTCGCATTGATGATTTATTTGATCAGTTACAGGGTGCCAGGGTGTTTTCCAAGATTGACTTGCGTTCTGGCTATCATCAGTTGAAGATTCGGGAGCCGGATATCCCGAAGACTGCTTTCAGGACTAGATATGGTCACTATGAGTTTCTTGTCATGTCATTTGGGCTGACCAATGCCCCAGCAGCCTTTATGCATTTGATGCACAGTGTGTTCCGGCCTTATCTTGATTCCTTTGTCATCGTGTTTATTGACAACATCCTGGTATATTTCCGGTCTCGGAAAGATCATGAGCAGCACATAAGGACCATACTTCAGACTTTGAGGGAGAAGAAATTGTATGAAAAATTTTCTAAGTGTGAATTCTGGCTTGGTTCAGTGACATTCTTGGGCCACATAGTTTCTTGTGATGGGATCAAGGTAGATCCGAAGAAGGTGGAGGCAGTGCATAGTTGGCCCAGACCGTCATCAGCTACGGAGAACCGCAGCTTCCTTGGTTTGGCGGGGTATTACCGTCGCTTTGTGGGGGGATTTTCATCCATTGCAGCATCTATGACCAGGCTGACCCAGAAGGGTGCTTCGTTCAGGTGGACCGAGGAATGTGAGGAGAGCTTTCAGAAGCTCAAGACAGCTTTGACTACAGCCCCAGTATTAGTATTGCCTACAGATTCGGGGTCCTACACTGTCTATTGTGATGCCTCGAGGATTGGCCTTGGAGAAGTATTGATGCAGGACGGTAGGGTGATTGCCTACGCATCTAGGCAGCTGAAGGTACATGAGAAGAATTATATGGTTCATGATCTCGAGTTAGAAGCTATTGTTCACGCCCTGAAGATCTGGCATCATTATTTATACGGTGTTCCCTGTGAGATTTACACTGACCACCAGAGTTGGCAGTACTTGTCCAGGCAGAATGACCTTAATTTGCATCAGCGGAGGTGGTTGGAGCTACTTAAAGACTATGATATCACTATATTATACCACCCGGGGAAGGCCAATGTAGTGGCCGACACCTTGAGTCATCGGGCAGAGAGTTTGGGGAGCTTGGCATATCTTCCGGCAGCTGAGAGGCCCTTAGCCTTGGATGTTCAGGCCTTAGCTAGTCAGTTCATGAGATTGGATATTTCAGAGCCTAGCCGGGTATTAGCTTGTGTGGTTGATCGGTCTTCTCTTTATGATCGTATCAGGGAGTGCCAATATGATGATCCTCATCTTCTAGTTCTTCAGGACAGGGTTCGGCGACGTGATGCCAGAGATGTGACTATTGGTGATGACGGTGTGATGAGGATGTAGGGCCGGATCTATGTGCCCAATGTAGATGGGCTTCGGGAGCTGATTCTCGAGGAGGCCCGCAGCTCGCGGTACTCCATTCATCCCGGTGCCGCGAAGATGTATCAGGATTTGAGACAGCACTACTGGTGGAGGAGGATGAAGAAGGATATAGTTGGGTTTGTGGCAAACTGTCTCAACTGTTAACAGGTCAAATATGAGCACCAGAGGCTAGGTGGATTACTTCAAAGGTTAGAGATCCCAGAGTAGAAGTGGGAGCGGATCACCATGGACTTTGTGGTTGGACTTCCTCGGACTTTGAGAAAGTTCAATGCTATTTGGGTGATCGTTGACCGGTTGACCAAGTCAGCCCATTTCATTCCAGTGTTGACTTCATACTCTTCAGAGAGATTGGCTGAGATTTATATCAGAGAGATTGTCCGCCTTCATGGTATTTCAGTATCCATCATTTCAGACAGAGGTACGCAGTTCACATCCCAATTTTGGAGAGCCGTACAACAGGAGTTGGGTACTAGGGTAGAGTTGATCATAGCCTTTCACCCTCAGACAGACGGGCAGTCCGAGCGAACGATTCAGATTCTTGAGGATATGCTCTGTGCCTGTGTGGTGGAGTTCGGAGGGTCATGGGACCAATACTTGGCACTTGCAGAGTTCGCTTACAATAACAGTTATCAATCCAGCATTCAGATGGCACCGTATGAGGCTTTGTACGGTAGGCGGTGGCGGTCCCCTGTGGGATGATTTGAGCCGGGCGAGGCCCGATTGTTGGGTACAGATTTGGTCCAAGATTCCATGGATAAGGTGAAGGTGATTCAGGAGAGACTTCGCACAGCCCAGTCAAGGCAGAAGAGTTATGTAGACCGTAAGGTTCGTGATTTGGCATTTATGGTGGGTGAGCGGGTCTTACTTTGTGTATCGCCTATGAAGGGTGTCATGAGGTTCGGGAAGAAGGGAAAGCTGAGCTCGAGGTTCATTGGTCCTTTTGAGTTATTGCGGCGAGTTGGGGAGGTTGCTTATGAGCTTGCCTTACCTCCAAACCTAGTAGGAGTTCACCCGGTATTCCACGTGTCTATGCTCCGGAAGTATCACGGTGATCCGACTCATGTATTGGATTTCAGCTCAGTCTAGTTGGACAAAAATCTATCTTATGTTGAGGAGCCAGTAGCCATTTTGGACAGGCAGGTCAGAAAGCTCAGGTCAAAGAATATTGCTTCAGTAAAGGTCCAATGGAGGGGTCAGCCATTCGAGGAGGCGACTTGGGAGATCGAGCAGGATATGCGCAGCCAGTACCCTCATCTTTTCACAGTTTCAGGTATGTCTTTATACTCGTTCGAGGACGAATGATTGTTTTAAGAGGGGGTGGATGTAATGACCTGGCCGGTCGTTCTAAGAATTCTAGCCCCGATCCCCTAATATATTCCTTCCCCATATTTGTTTCTACTTTTGGGATTGCTGGAGTGTTTGGTTATGGATTTCGGGGAGTTTTTAGTCCCTAGTTGTGAGTTTAAGCCTTAGAGTTTGGACCGTAGTCGGAACTGTGTGAAGACGGATCCGGAATGGAATTCCGTTAGCTCCGTTGAGTGATTTTGGGGTTAGGAGCGCGTCTGGAATGTGTTTTGGAGGTCTGTAGTAGATTTAGGCTTAAATTGGCGAAAGTTAGTTTTTCGGCAATTTCGGCCGATAGTAGAAATTTTGATATCAAGCTCGGAATGGAATTCCGAAAGTGGTTGTAGGTTCATAGTGTCATTTGTGACATGTGTGTAAAATTTGAGGTCATTCGGACTAGAATTGATGTGGTTCGGCGTTGTTTGTAGAATTTGAAAAAATTTAAATTCTTAGGCTTGAATCCGTGCTTAATTCATGATTTTGGTGTTGTTCGATGTGGTTTGAAGGATCGACTAAGTTCGTATGGTGTTTTAGGATTGGTTGGCATGTTTGGTTGAGGTCCCGGGGGCCTCGGGTGTGTTTCAGATGCTTAATGGGAAGAAATTTGGACTTAGGAAAATCTGGTGCCTTTGCTGGTTTTGGTGTTTCGCACCTACGGAAAATAGACCGCAGGTGCACAAGCCGCACATGCGAAGATGGAAGCGCAGATGCGAGAAGTCGAGAGTTGGTCTGGGGTCGCAGGTGCGAGGAAGTTCCACATCTGCGATGCCCACAAATGCGCAAGGTTGTTCGCAAATGCGCAAGTTGCGCAGAAGCGAAAGGGACGTCCGCAGGCGCGAGTGCGCAGGTGCAAAGGCAGAGGGGGCAAGTGAGTTGCACAGATGCGCACATTTTTCGCACAAGCGCACCCGCAGGTGCGAGTCCAGGTTCCGCAGGTGCAGAAATACTTGGACAGTGATTAAAACCGAAGGCTTCGCAATTTTTATCATTTTTGGCTGTGCAAACTCGGGTTAGGGCGATTTGAGAGCATTTTCGAGGCATTTCTTGAGGTAAGTTCCTTGTGCTTATTTTTGGTCAATAATCTTGCCTTACCATGTGTTTTCCCACCTAGTTAATGTGTATTTAAGGTGAAAATTGGAAGTTGGAGGCTAGGGATTTGGAAGTTTGAATTGTGAATTGGAGGACCATTTTGTGTCAGATTTTAATAAATTTGATATGGTTAGACTCGTGAGTTAATGAGCTTTCTAGTTTCGTGAATTTTGTCGGGTTACGAGACATGGGCCCGGGGGCCGGGTTTGAACCAATTTCGGGTTTTGACCTAAGTTTGTAGTTTTTCTTGTGGGATTCATTCCATTAGCGCCTATTGATGGTATTTTACTATTTTGAATAGATTCAGGCCATTTGGAGTCGGATACTCGTGGCAAGAACGTGATATCAAGTTGATTTGAGCGGTTCGAGGCAAGTGACTTGCCTAACCTTGTGTTGGGGACTTCCCCCTTAGGATATCTTGATATTATTTGGTGTGGGGGCGCCGTGTACGTGAGGTGACGAGTACGTATACGGGCTATTATTGCAAAAATCCTGTTTAACCTTTTAAAATCATAAATTGTTTCTCTTATTAAGTCGTACTAACATGTTTAATTGTGTAGTTTAGACTAGAAATGCATGTTTACGTATTTTAACTGCCTAATTGACATTCTGTGCGTCATGTTTAGCTAAGTCCTCATTTTCCTTATCTGTGTCCAGTATAAACTGTATAACTCGATATCATACCTATCATTTCATCTTGCGTTGCATATTTACTTTGGGACTACGGACGTATTCCGGGAGATCCCCCTATACTGCATATTTACTTTGGGACTACGGACGTATTCCGGGAGATCCCCCTGTACTGCATATTTACTTTGGGACTACGGACGTATTTCGGGAGATTCCCCAGCACTGCATATTTACTTTGGGACTACAGACGTATTTCGAAAGATTCCCTTGTACTGCATATTCATTTGAAACTACGGGACGGTATTTCGAGAGATTTCCCACCGTGTTTACCTTGTTTTGAGCCGAGGGCTCCCTTAACTGTTAAATTTTCTAAAATTTCTTTAACTGTGTTACCGTAAATTCTACTTATATCTTTTACTGTTTAATTTATTATATTTACTCCGGTAGGGCCTTGACCTGACCTCGTCACTACCTGACTGAGGTTAGGCTTGCACTTACTGGGTACCATTGTGGTGTACTCATGCCCTTCCCTGCACATGTTTTCGTGTGCAGATCCAGGTACGAGCTATCAGCCTTGGGGTTAGTGCGTGCTGCTGATTCTAGGTGACTTCAAGGTACTTCTGCTTGCGTCCGCAGATCTTCGGAGTCCCCTTCTACTCCCTCGTCTAGAGACTTTCCTTATTATCTTCAGACTTTTGAATAGAGCTACATAGATTATAGCAGCTTGTGACTTAGTGATATTCCGGGTCTTGGGAAAACTATTTTGTATATGCCGAGTGGTGCTACTCTTGGCTATTTATAATATGCTGTTTATCTCTAAAATATTGTGTTTTCTTTATATTTTTTGCAATATTAGGCTTACCTAGTCGTAAAGTCTAGGTGCCATCACGTCTCCTTACGGAGGGATAATTTGGGTCGTGACAGATGGTAAGTTATATACCGAGCCTACTGTGGCCGAGCGCCTATGGGTGAGCCCAGAATGGCTGAGATACCTAGCCTAGTATGGTCGAGCGCCTATGAGCAAGCCTACTATGGTTGAGCAGTTACACGTAGCAAGCCTTATAGGGCCGGACATTTATTTTACTTACTATATTGAGAGAGTTGAGTCAGTCTCAGCAGGTAAATATATCTCTAGATCATCTTTGAATCCCAATTACTTTCAGTTATTATATTATCATTTCAGTTTCATCTTTAAGTTATTTTATTTTCTTACATACTCGGTACATTATTTTGTACTAACGTCCCTTTCTTGGGGACGCTGCATTTCATGCGTGCAGGTTCAGATAGACAGACGGGTAGACCTCCTCAGTAGGTGTTGCCCGATTTAAGCTTGACCGGTAAGCTCCACGTCCTTTAGAGTTGCCGGATCTAGGGTTTTGTGTACATATTGTGTATATATGTATTTATATTATGGGTAGGTCGGGGCCCTATTCCGATCACAGTACATCCATCAGTAGAGGCTTGTAGACATATCTTGTCAGTTAGTGCAACATGTTGGGCTTGTAAGCTTTGTATGTATATTTTGTTGGTTTGTCAGTTGTAGTAGTTATGACGGCCTTGTCGGCCCAACTTTATATTGATGTTTAGTCAAAGCTAGTTTCCATTCTGTTTTATATTTTTCTTCGCAAATTGTCTTGCAATGTGGCCCCATGGACAAAGTATGACATTGTATGTTCAGAGTCCCTCAGTCGCAAGTTGGTACGCTATGTTAAGTGAGGCACCGGGTGCCGGTCTCGCCCCTATGTTCGGGGCGTGACAAAGTAACTTCGCATCCGTTCCTCTTTCACTTTGAACGTCCCATTGACTTGATTTACCATGATGAGGGAGTCGCATTTAGCTTCGATCACCTTGGCCCCAAGGCTTTTAGCAAATTCGAGACCTACAATCATGGTCTCATACTCGGCCTCATTGTTAGTCAATTTCACAGTTCTAATAGACTGCCTAACTACATTCCCCGTAGGTGGTTTTAACATGATGTCGAGCCCGGACCCTTTTGCATTCGATGCACCGTCCATAAAAAGGGTCCAAATTTCTGAGGTAGTCCCCGAGGTTAACAATAATTCCTTTTCGACTTCGCGTATAAAGACCGGCATAAAGTCAGCCACGAAATCTGCCAAAATATGAGATTTTATGGCAGTTTGGGGTCGATACTTGATATCGTACCCGCTGATTTCGATGACCTATTTGGCTAACCAGCTCGGTAGCTCAGGTTTTTGCATGATGTTCCTCAGTGGGTAAGAGGTTACGACACATATAGGGTGGCATTTAAAGTACGGTATTTACTTTCTGGAGGCGCTTAGCAAAGCGAGCGCCAATTTTTCCAGGTGAGGATACCTTGTTATGGCCTCGCCTAGAGTTCTACTGACATAGTAAATAGGATATTGCGTACCTTCCTCTTCCCGAACTAAGACTCCACTTACTGCCACCTCTGAAACTCTCCAAGTAAAGGTACAGTTGTTCATCCGCTTTCGGAGTGTGCAGTAGGGGCGGACTCGATAGATACTATTTGAGTTCTTCCAAAGCTTGTTGGCACTCTGGGGTCTAGGAATTGTTATTCTTCTTCTTTAATAGTGAAAACAACTGATGGCTTTTGTCCAAAGACCTTGATATGAACCGGCCCAGGGAAGCTATACGCCTTGTTAGCCTTTGAACGGGTTTGATATTGTCCACCATGGTGCTATCTTCTATGGTTTTGATTTTGTCGGGATTGGTCTCGATCCCTCGATTGGATACCATGAACCTGGGAAATTTTCCCGATCTGACCATGAATGCGCACTTCTCCGGGTTCAGCTTCATATTGTATCTTTTTAATATGGCGAAGGTCTCCTGCAAATGTTTCAAATGGTCTTCTGCTCGCATGGACTTGACTAACTTGTCTCCAATAAAAACTTATATTGATTTCCCTGTCTGTTCTTAGAAAATTTGGTTTGCAAGGCATTGATAGGTGCCACCGGCATTTTATAAACCGAATGGCATTAAATTATAATAGAAAGTACAGAATTTAGTGATAAAAGAAGTCTTTTCTTGATCGCCCGAGTCCATCCGAATTTGGTTGTACCTGGAATTTTGAGTATCTCGTATCCGAAGTCACATCGATCATCCGATCGATGTTAGGCAAAGGGAAAGAATCCATGGGGCATGCCTTTTTTAGAACTTTGTAATCTACACACATTTTTAGCTTATTCCCTTTTTTAGGCACTATTACTATGTTAGCTAACCAGTCCGGGTACTTAACCTCCCGAATGGATCCTATTTTAAGGAGTTTAGATACCTCGTCCTTGATGAATGCATGTTTAACCTTGGACTGCGTCCTCCTTATCTGCTTAACTGGATAGAATTTCGGGTCCAAACTCAGCTTATGAGTGGTTACTTCCGGCGGGATCCCTGTCATTTCAAGATGGGACCAAGCGAAATAATCTATGTTAGCTTTAAGATAATTAAGGAGTTTTTTCCTTAGCTCGAGGGTTAACCCCGTGCCCAGGTATACCTTTCAATCCGGTAGGTATTCGATCAGTGTGACTTGCTTTAACTCTTCGATCATCGATTTGGTGGTGTTGGTATCTTGAGGAGCTATGAACGATCTCGGAACTCCGTAGTCGTCCTCCTCGTCTACTCCTCGTTCCTCCGATCCGGTCGGGACCGACATCGGTGGTTGCTATTTAACTTCGGTCTTTTTGGTGGGATCTGTATTCTTTAATGTTGAGATAGCGGGCATCGAGAGTACTTCATCGCCTGCGAACATCTCCTTTGAAGCCGACTATTCTACGTACACCGTCTTGATTCCTCCTGGTGTAGGAAATTTCAACGCCCGGTGTAAGGTCAAAGGTACCACCCTCATGTTGTGAACCCATGGTCTTCGAATAGAGCATTATATCTTATGTCCCCTTCGATCACGTAAATTTTTGTCTCTTGGATCGTCCCGGTGGCATTCACTGGTAGGGCTATCTCCCTTTTAGTGGTTTTGCATGCCATGTTAAATCCGTTCAACACCCGGACCGCGGCACTATTTGGTCTTACAACCCCAACTGCTCTACGACCGTCTATCTGATGATGTTGGCCGAGCCACCTGGATCAATCAACACACGTTTAACTAGATATTTATTGATAAGTACGGATATTACCGGAGCATCATTGTAAGGTTGTACAATGCCCTCAACTTCCTCGTCGCTGAACGAAATGGTTCCCTCCGGGACATAATCTCGGGTGCGTTTTTACCTCATGATGGATACTTTAGTATGCTTTATCATTGGCCCTTGGGGAACATTGACCCCTCCAATGATCTTGTTGATGACATGCTGAGGTTTCTCTCGTTCGGTCTGATTGTTGGTGTCCCTGTTCCTGAAGTGGTTTTTGGCTCGATCACCCAGAAATTCTCGGAGGTGCCCGTTATTAAACAACCGGGCAACTTCTTCTCTCAATTGCCGTTAATCCTCTGTCCTATTGCCATGAGTGCCATGATACTTACACATCAAGTTAGGATCTCTCTAGGTAGGGTCGGATTGCAATGGTCGAGGCCACTTGGTTTCCTTGATGCACCCGATGGCTGATACGATATTGGTAGCATCAATGTTTAAGTTATACTCTGATAATCTTGGTGCTTCCTTGGCCCCGATCGGCCTGTTGAAACCATTTTTTCTCATCAGAACTCGGCTATTGGGCCCTCGATCGCTTCTCCTTTCGTTCGTTGTGGGGTGACGTCTGAACCTGTTTCCCCTTCGAGATGTGTTGTATGGTTGGTACCGATTTCAGACCGGCCTCGCTTCATGGTCGACAACTCTCTTAGACCTATCGTCGGCTCTGATGGGATAAACGGACCCAGAGGGAGCTCTAAGTTGGTCGTCCTCGACTCTGATTTTTGACTGGTACCTGTTGTGGACGTCAGCCCAAGTTATTGCCGGATACTCTGCCAAATTTTGTTTTAGCTACTGGAAAGCCAAGGAGTTTCGGGGATTAAGTCCTTGAGTGAATGCCTGAATGGACCAATAATTAGCAACTGGAGGCAGGTCCATCCGTTCCATCTGGAACCTCGACATGAACTCCATGAGCATCTCGTTATCTCTTTGTTTAACTTTGAAAAGGTCCGATTTTCTGGTTTCGACCTTGATGGCCCCGACATGGGCCTTCACAAAAGCATTTGCAAGCATAGAAAATGAATCAATAGAATTTGGGGGTAAGTTGTGATACCATATCATTGCTCCTTTTAACAGAGTTTCCCCGAACTTCTTCAGCAACACCGACTCGATTTCGTCATCTTCCAAGTCATTCCCCTTGATGGCACATGTATAGGAGGTCACATGCTCGTTTGGATCCATGGTTCCATGGTTCTATTGTACTTTGGAATATCGGGCATTTGAAACCTCTTCGGGATCGGCTTTGGTGTCGCGCTCGGAGGGAAAGGCTTTTGGATAAAATTCTTGGAATTCGGTCCTTTCAATATCGGGGGTGCTCCCTGAATTTGATCGACCCTCGAATTATATGACTCCACCTTCTTGTCGTTGGCCTCAATTTTCTTCTTACCTGATTCCACCCGCTTCGTCAATGCTTTAAGCATTTTCATTATCTCGGGGTTGACCCCGGGCTCAGCTTCACCCGACCTCTCGGTGATTTGTTTGTTTCTTCAGGTGTTCTCCCAGGACCGTTCGGGCTCCACCTTGCTAGGGGCGTGGCCTTGATTCTGTAGCTGCGCTATCGCCGCCTGTTGGGCCTGCAATATTTTGAAGATTAGCCGTAGGATTACTCCATCAACTTTGACTTCGAGTGTTTCTCGAACTGTTGGTAGGGGACCTCCACGAATGCTATTTTCAGGGTCAGTCGGTAGAGGTCGATAGCAACCTATGAAATGTCATTGATTGGATCGGCAACTGGGACTCCATTGGGGTCAGCAGGGGCGCCTCATTGCTAGGCACCAGATTATTGTTTTCGCCATGATGGCCAGGACTCAGCCTCAACGTTCAAGTGGGCAGACTGAGAATTTGACATTTTTAAGCTGACCTGAAATTGAGACTTTAAAGAACAAGCGTAAAATAGAGTGTGTTATGGAGATTTGTATCAAACCACTACTATTATTCTTAGCCCCACGTTGGGTGCCAAATTATTTACCCTTAAAACGGATAACAATTAAATTTGTACGCGGTTTTAAGAATATGTGGATTGATTCAACACAAATAATAAAAGATATTAGATAACCGAGTGAAAGAGAAAATGAATAATCAAACTAGTTCTAGTGTTATGGTTCAGCTTGAACTTGGGTTGGACAATAGTTTTGCCCTCGATCAGACCATCGGTTCGGAGCCAATAGAGAATGGATAACAAACAGAAAAGTAATAGCTTTGCTATAACTGGAGAGCAGTAAAAATAAAATTTGATTGCCTTGGTTTGCGTGTTACAATGTATTCTATTAAATAATAAGCTTCCCTTTATATAGTATGAGAGTTTCATCCCTAGAACAATTCTAAAAAAGGTAAAAATCCTCCTTCTCGTTAATTACTGATCTGTTACCGACATCGGACGAGATCTGCGCCGTGATATCCGGTCGGGTGCGGATATCACATCCCTCTGTTAGTCGTGTGCAGCCGTTTGCCATGTTTTTTGAGGTCTTAGAGCTCGTTCTAGGTTCGGAAAGTATTGTCTTATCGGGTCTGATGGTGAGCACTCCGTTCGGGCCTTGATACAAAGAGTCCATAGCTTTGAGTTCGATCTCATATATTCATACTCTTACTTCGTTTGATCCACCGAAAAATCGGGGTGTGCGTTAACCCCGATTTCACTCGTATATAGTTGGGTTAGTTGATTTTAAATGCTAATAAGCTTTAAGTGCTGAAAAATATTTTTAAATGTTAAAATTAGTTTTATAAATAAGTACGTATTTGAATAGAAGTGTTGAAATTGATAATTAGTATTTGATGTGTTTGATTAAAAAATATTGATAAGCCGATCTTTTGTTAAATAACAAAAATACCCTTAAATTTATTTTAAAATTATATATTTGAAATACTCTTTGTAAAGACAAACAAAAACGACGGATATGGAGAGAAAAGAAAGATACATGTTTTGGTTTTAGACAAGGTTCTGAGAATTAAAAAAAATTACGGATAAAACAGTAAAAAACTGATCAAACAGAAAGTGTTTATAAGTTGAAAAGTCATAAGTTGGGGTGACCAACTTACTACTTTTGGCTCACTTTGCCTTATAAGCACTTTAAGTGTTCAGCAAACGTGGAGATTATGGCTGCTTATCGGGCGAATTGGGCGGTTAATTACTCTTAACGGTTTGGCTTAACGGTTATCGGTTTTTTAATGTATTAATCCGCTAGCCACCCGATAAGATATCGGGCGGATTGGTATCGGTTTAGCTCTTATCGGGCGGTTATCGGACGGTTTATCGGCCTAATTAAATCTATATTGCATGCATTAATTATTTGTTGACCGCCTAGCATACAAATTCATAATAGAAAATTACACATTGAGTCCCGACAAACATATATGCTAACGCCTACATAAGAATTATGTAGAGTGTCATGTGTTGTAGAGTGAAAAAAGTAGAACACATTGTAGGCTAGATTACATCCCAAAACAGACTACATATGAGTCCAGACATACATGTATGTTAACGCCTACCATTAGATCCCAAAGCAGACTACATTACATGAGTCCAGACATACATATGTCTGTTAACGCCTAGCATACAAATTCAGAATAGGAAATTCCAGTCTATATTCAAAGTGAGTCCAGGATACATATTTCAAAATGATTAATCCATAAGTGAGCAGAATACACAGAAATATTTGGCCTGCAGCTAACGCCTAACAGAGCTTGAATTTATGCAGCTTCAAAGTTCAAACAACAACTTCAAATTTCTAACTTAAACTCTCAACCAGGCATTTCACGCTATATCATTAACCATACAAACAACACCGAGCAAAAGGCAGTTATGTATAGAAATAGGGATGGATTATAAGTAGTAAACAATTTACAGGAAACACAAATGTGCTAAAAAGAGGAGATGCAATTTGTTAAAATTGTAAAATTACAGTAAGAATGAATAGAAAATTCGAAAAGAATTCGCAATTTGTATATATGCTTGGCTATTTTGCACTACAAATCGGAAAACTTGTCAGAAAAATAAAACGTGAGATCGGAAAAAATTTGTTATAAGTCTAGCCAAATACCCTTCTAGCCTTAGAAAAAAGGTTCAGTTTCTTTAATTTTTGTAACAACTCAAAAAAAATAAAAAATCATAGTGTTCGTCTCAGCTGTTTTTGCAGGAGAGAGAAAAAAAAAAGAAGGAAAAGTAACCCATTTTTAAAAAGATTTTCAAACTCAGATTTCAAACATTTGAAAAATTCAAAAACTAATTTTTGGAGGTTTCGAATGGTTTAAAAAAAACGAGTTTTAGAATCTCCAACAAAAAGAAAACTTCAAAAACTTAAAAAAAGTTTCATAAACAGACCAAGTTTGTGAAAAATGTTTTTGAATTGTTGAACAAAAACTGTTTTGGAAAAACTAAAACAACGCCACTATGCCTTTGAAAAAATGTCATTTCTCATTAAAGAAACTTTGCTTTTTGTTCAATGGACGAACATATTATAGTACTTGAAAATATATATTGGACTTTGCCTAATAATACAAGTCAAACACAACATGGTCAACACGGGTATATATTTAACAAAGTCTTCCCATATTTCTAAGGTAGACAAGGTCAATTTCCACGTTCCTCACAAAGATGCCTATATTCTATATTCTATAATTAGCACCAAAAAAAAGATTCAAAGGACAGTTTCCATACTTGCGCCGTTGAATTGCATTCCAAGAAAGTCACCAATTGGACAACTATAAATACTCTAGCCTTTCTCCCTTTCCCTCCAAGCAATTACCAAAGAAAATTAATTCTCCTCCTTTTTCTCTGATCTTTTGTACCAAGGTTTAACCTCATTCTTTCTAGTTTTCCTTGTTCATTTTTTCCCAAAATGGTTCTCTCGAAAACCTCCTCTGAGTCGGACGTTTCGGTACACTCCACTTTTGCCTCTCGCTATGTTCGAACTTCCCTTCCAAGGTGAACATCATAACGTCTTACTAATTTACGCAATATATGTGTGGTTGCAGTACAGTATCGATCTATAGTTATAGTTTATCTAGACAGAGAACTATGTTGATTTTAAAACTTTGATTCATGTCTCAAATTATATTCATTTTTTTATTACTTTCAAATGGTGTAAGACTATTTTACATATTATATACATATTGGTTTTTAGAAGAAAAAAATATGTCTATACACATATATAAGAAATATTTTATGAACATGTCGGACGACAGCCCTTTATAATGACTATCTCTGTTACTAAACATGTGCAAATTACTCTGTTGCTCGCTCTCTCGTTGTTACTTCACGTGTATTAATTCAGATTGTTGTAAATTTTCTCAGCTCAAAAAAAGGTGAATTTTTCATGTTTAATCTCTGTTAGTACTACTAAGTAATATAGTTGTTTTTAGGTTTGAGATGGCGGAGAATTCGATACCAAAAGAGGCGGCATTTCAAATAATTAACGACGAGTTGATGCTTGACGGGAATCCAAGGCTGAACTTGGCTTCATTTGTGACAACATGGATGGAGCCAGAGTGTGATAAGCTTATGATGGACTCCATTAACAAGAACTATGTTGACATGGATGAATACCCTGTTACCACTGAGCTTCAGGCAATTTCTCTTCTCTTCTCAAACAATATGATTTTTGCTTCTTCTAATACTCGAAAAATTATGTTGTTTTCACTAAAGGGAACAAAATAAAAAGAAGTAAACCCCCTTTGAGTATATGTTGTGTGAATATATACTATATACATATTTAAAAAAATTCGCTTAGCTACACAGTATAATTTTTCAAAAAATGGGTATAAGTTGACCCCCTTTGAGTACATGTGACTCTGCTAATATTTGTGCCTAGGGATTCAATAATTTATGTATATACACATTAAGATATAAAAAATTCATCTATATATAAAATACACTTTTTCGGCGGAGGTGATTCAGTTGAATTCTCTAATATAAACTGTGGATGGAAAAAAGAGAGTGGAAAAGAAGCCGATGAAATTGAGAACCACATCATTTTCTTTTCTTTTGTTTGGTTTTGAGAGAAAACAAGAGAAAGTTGAATAAAGAAAATGATTCTTCTCTCTTTCGATTAGTGAGTGTTTAGAGCAACCGTTAATATTCTTGTCTTTGTACCCAAAACGCGGAAAAACTGACGGCCTTTGGTTTTGGTCATTAGCAGGAATAATCTTTTGGCCATCCATATTTGGTACTTGTAAAGCAATTCCTGATTTAATCAAGTACACTTTTGCAATTTAGATTTCAGAATATTAACGCGAAATTACTGCCTTTTACTCGATTTAGATACTATACAAAAGATATTCTAGGAAAAAAAAAAAAAGAAATGCTCCTTCAATTTTCATTAACAAATTGATAAAATAGGATGGCTTCGAAAGAATTTTAAAAAAATGGATGCAACTTCAAATCATGTCTCTTTGTAAAATGGGAAAAAACAATAATAAGAAAGGTCGACATTTGAATTTGAATAAATAAATAAATTGCAGAATCGCTGCGTGAACATGATAGCACGTTTATTCAACGCGCCACTAGAAGAGAAGGAGACAGCAGTTGGAGTGGGTACAGTTGGTTCATCGGAGGCCATAATGCTAGCGGGGCTTGCATTCAAGAGAAATTGGCAAAACAAACGCAAAGCTGAGGGCAAACCTTACAATAAGCCCAACATTGTCACTGGCGCCAATGTTCAGGTATCTTATTCCTCCTCTTTAACGATTATAAGTTTCAAAAGTCTTTTAGTTATACAAATATTATAATATATTTAAAATCATAAACTTCAAAAATATATATAACTCGAGCAAGATGCACTGGACCAGCACCTACAATGCACACAAACATTTCAAGAACATGTTATAAAGATTAAAATTAGTTTTCACTTTTTTGTGTGCCTATTTTAGGTGTGCTGGGAGAAATTTGCCAACTATTTTGAAGTGGAATTGAAAGAAGTAAAGCTAAGGGAAGGGTACTATGTGATGGACCCAGTCCAGGCTGTGGAGATGGTTGATGAGAACACCATTTGTGTTGCTGCAATCTTGGGTTCAACCCTTAATGGAGAATTTGAAGATGTCAAGCTCTTGAATGATCTTTTGATTGAAAAGAACAAGCAAACTGGGTAAAGTAGATCTTCCCTCCAATAATTTATATTCTCTTCATCTCAATTTATGTTATGCGTTTTTCTTTCTTGTATGTTTAAAAAATAATGATACTTTTATATTTATTAACAATTTATCTTTAATAAGGTGATTTATCGTCATGCAAATATTTATCATTTGTTTGAACAAGTTTTAGAAATCTTTTTTTCTTTTTTAAACTCTATCCGTGATCAAACAATAGGAGTACAAGTTTTATTAACAAAGATTGTTAACTAACACAAAGTATTAACTATTCTAGTATGTACTTACATATAGAAAGCAAAAAAGAAAAGACTGTCTACACTAGATATGCAAAAGGTGAAAACTATTTTTACAACAAGAAAGAATAAACAATTTTTTTATGATTTTTTGTTTTGTTTTGTTTTGGCAGATGGAACACACCAATTCATGTGGATGCAGCAAGTGGTGGATTCATTGCACCATTCCTGTACCCAGAGCTGGAGTGGGACTTTAGGCTTCCCTTAGTGAAGAGCATAAATGTGAGTGGGCACAAATATGGGCTTGTCTATGCTGGTATTGGTTGGGTTATTTGGAGGACCAAACAAGATTTGCCTGAAGAACTCATTTTCCACATCAACTATCTTGGAGCTGATCAGCCCACCTTTACTCTCAATTTCTCCAAAGGTAAATTTCAATCACTCTAGTCCTTAATCTTTCCTGTGATCCCTCAACTCTTCCCATCTAGTAAGAAATTAGTACTTTCTTTGTCTCATTTTACTTGAATTTTGAAGAGTCACGGCAGTTTTTTATTAATTTGATTACGCCTTTCTCGAACATGTTTTTTTAAAAATATTTTAATAAAACTTGAAATATATAATAATATAGCCTCTGAGTATGTTACAAACTTTATTTCAAACGATGTCATCGATGTCCCTATTCATATCGAAGTTAGACCGTTATATCCTCATACTTCAAACTTTGTCATTCTTTTTTTAAATAAAAAGATTACGGTACGATGTTATTAGAGTTATTATTATTTGTTCAATGATATATTTGTACATGTAAATGTAGGTTCAAGTCAAGTCATTGCTCAATATTATCAGCTAATCCGTTTGGGCTATGAGGTAACCCCCCAAAATGACTCATGTGACATTAATATATTGCAAAAGAAAAAAAAATTAAACTTGTAACTCATGAATATGAAATGGATAATCGGATTAAATCAACTTTGATGAATTACAGGGATACCGAAATGTAATGGAGAACTGTCGCGAAAATGCCATTGTGCTAAGAGAAGGACTCGAAAAAACAGGACGTTTTAACATAGTCTCCAAAGATGAAGGTGTCCCTTTGGTGGCCTTTTCCCTCAAGGACAATAGCCGTCACAATGAGTTCGAGGTGTCCGAGACGCTCCGTAGGTTCGGGTGGATCGTCCCGGCCTACACGATGCCCGCTGACGCCCAACACGTCACGGTGCTTCGTGTGGTGATCCGGGAGGACTTCTCGCGAACCCTAGCAGAGCGTCTCGTCCTCGACATCGTCAAGGTCCTCCACGAGCTGGACACACTTCCAGCTAGGCTGAGCGCCAAATTAGAGGAGGTGAAGCTGGTCAAGAATGGAAAGAAATCTGAACTTGAAGTTCAAAGGGAAGTTACCAATTATTGGAAGAAGTTTGTTTTAGCTAGGAAAGCACCTGTTTGCTAGAGAAGGATTCTTGAAGGAATTAGTAACAAAACTATGATTTTCCTCTTCTTTTATTTTTTTGTGGTTATCTTTCCTCCTAAATTTTGTTGAAAAACAAACGAAATTTTCATAAGAATGATGACGGTATCAAAATTTGAATGTAATGGAACTTCTTCTTTGAAGTTCGTCTTTTTGTACTATTGAATTTATATTTTGTTTATTATTATTACACCACTTTTTATTAGATTTATGGGACTTTTGATCCTTTAGTTCTTTGTGTTAGAAATAATCAAAATTTGAAGAAACAAAATTTAAGCAGGCTTTAGGCGTGAGAACGACTTTCCTTGAAGAAAATATTGTCCGTATTCAAATTGGAAAAACACAAACAATTTTCTTCAGCATACAACAAGCCAATAATACATTTGTAGATTTTTCTATTCCACTTTTTAGGTTAAAAAAACTCTTATTTATAGAGCAAAAACCAGACCTTTTGGAAGAGTACTCGTTTCTCTTCCTGAACAGACATGTTCAGTAATACCAAACTCAAATTTGAAATTATTATTGATTACCCAAACAAAATACAATGTGTTTTCCTCTCTGTTACAATATGCCCTATCTCCTCATCCTAAATATATATGTGTAAGAATAACATATGATATATATTTATACAGTGTATGTCTCCTACTTGTATAAATCTTCCATTACCTCTTCTGCCTAGTACCTCTTGTATGCTGATTTTACTTTCTAATTTGATCTGTTTACATGCCATACTTGGTCTCGGGACTCTGTAGTTCCATAATGCCTCGTTTATTCCTTTCCAGACATCGCATACCAATGCTGCCAGTATTGCTTGCGCAAATCCCCTACATATCTCCCTTTAACTAGCTAACCTTGTTATTCTGCGCCATAATTTCTGATATTTTCAACCACTGATTCAGTTTGATCTCCACACACTAAACATGTGCTCTGTCTTGGCAGTTGGCATATTCACATTTTAGCTAGCCTTTCTCTAGTCACCAATCTCCCATGCATAGTTAACCAGCACATAAAGCTATGCTTGGGGATGTTTTGCTTATTCTAGACCTACCTTCCATGTATGCTTAACCAACCATTTTGAATATATGCTCCTGCATATTTCTCTTTGAGAGTGCATATCCTTTTCCAGTACCAAGTTTTTCATATTTTTTAATATATATTATATACTCTATCCGTTTCAATTTATGTGAACCTATTTCCTTTTTAATCCGTGCCAAAAAGAATGACCTTTTTCCTTATTTGGAAATAATTTACCTTTATGCAATGATTTATAGCCACACAAAATATATGTGCCTCATTTTACACCACAAGTTTAAAAGTCTTCTCTATTTTCTTAAACTCCGTGTCCAGTCAAATGGGTTCACATAAATTAAAACGGAGGGAGTATAATATATTCTCAATCAAAGTAACTTAGCTTGGAGGGCATGGGCATATAAAGCCTTTTCAAAAGGCATCCATGTCACACCTCCTTTTTCCGAAGGGATAGGGGAGTTTTTCCAATTAAAGTGACATTAATCGAAATGAGATTATTTATTTAATTCAGAGTCGCCACTTGAAATAATTTATGGTGTCCCAAGTCACCGCTTTATTTTAAATCCCAAATCGAGGGAATTTGACTCTGTTTTAAAGTCTACGAAACCAGAAGACCGGGTAAGGAATTCTGTTAACTCGGGAGAAGGTGTTAGGCATTCCCGGATTCCGTGGTTTTAGCACGGTCGCTCCACTATTAATAATTGGTCTAATTATCTGATTTAATACATATTTTAAACTTGTTGTGCATTTTGCTTTCTAACCGCTTTTTAATTATTTATTAATCTCTTTTAATATTTATAGGATTTATTTGAACAAGTCGCGATATCGCAACTCGTTTGTTTTGTACACATTGCAAACTGCATCACGTGAAACGCACCCACGATCTTCATGTTAATTTTATTATTATTTGAAGTTATGGTCGAGTCACGTGAAACGCACATTCGAATTGGGGAATTATGTATCATGACTATGTCACGGGAACCGTACCCATAGTCACGATGATTTATTAATCGCACCTAAAGCAAGCTACGAATATTTATAAGTTAGATTTTGAGATTATTGCAAGGTCATGAGATATGAATGTGGAGTTATTTGAGGTCAAAAATATTTTAGCTATTTGGAGTATGGGAAGTTATCCACCTTTAAAAATATTCGCAACTATTCCATCTTTTGAGTTATTTTAATATCTACTAATTTGTGCCATATAGACTAGCTTTATTAAATAAAAATTGGTCCAATGACCCAATAATTCGAAGGAGTAGAAATATGAAGGCTCATTTGGCTAAGTACCAGATTTACGCATTGTCCATACTAATCGGCAATTATAGAGTTTAACCATATAAAATCCTAATCAATTCAAAATTAGGCATGTAATCAAGGATATCAAACAGTACACAATTTATATGAAATTTTACCAACAAAACACCCATCATAGCACGATTAATACTTACCTTAAAGGAATCAAAACAACAACTCTATATTCTTATAGCTCAAGGGAATCAAAACAGCAAACAATTTCAGAAGAATAGAAGCAATAAGATAACATTCAAAATTAGTGAAGTAGCAATAGGGGAAGATGGGACCTTCATTGCTGAAAATTTTCCAACGGGTACAGTGTAAAATAATCTCCAAAGGAAAAGCAATACTCAAGCGAGCTATGGACTATGAACTCGAACCGGAATCGCAACCTCGAACAGACCTCTGCTAAAGCAATGATGGAGGGTTTCGATGTTTGAGGGCAGCGATAGAAATAGTGGCTATGGGTGAAGCTTTACGACATGGTCGACGACAGATTCAAGCTTGCGGTGCCCGGAACTTTTTACCTCTCGTTCTCTCTAAGATCCACCGATGCCCTGTTTTCTTATCCCCTGTTATTCTCTTTCGGAACCTCCTTACTGGGTGGTGTGCTCAAAATGGACGTGACTGAAACCGGCTCCTCTGTTTCGGACCCTTTCCCCTCCCGTTTTTGTGCAGAGAAACTCCTAGTTTGTGTGTTGTGTGTGGAAGATATATATAGGTGTAGTTATAAGGATTTAATTTGTGGCCAAGGAAAAAGAGTATGAGTATGTACGTGCATGTGAGTTTTGAGTATAGGTGTTTAACGGGCGGACTGGGATGGGCTGTACACAAAAAAAATCAGTCCGTCTGTTTAATGTTCCGGGCTGTTAGCGGGTTGTACTTTTTCGGGTTTTTTTTTGTCCGTCCGGGTTCGGGCTTAGCAGGTTGGACCGGACCGGGCTATTTTTTTTTTAAAAAGTAAATTTTTTTTTCTTATTCAATGTTATTGATACTTAAGTGTTTGCAAACTTTTAAGGCTTAGAATTAAATTTTGAAGTTTAAATTTTAAAATTTGAAATTTGAATTTTTTAATTTTAAAATTGAAATTTGAAAGTAAGTGGCTACAAAAAATTATTTAATAAGACCAATAGGCAATATGTAAGGATCAAGCTCCGAAGACTTTCATTTGATATTTTTATTGAATAATATATAATACTTCAAATTAAGATGCAAGTTTTTTTTTGATTTTTTTATTTTTGAACTTGCAAATTAAAAGTTTACAACAATTATAAAAAATAAGAAATAGTACATCACATGCTTTGCATCATTTTTGTAAGTTCATCCCTGTCAACATGAGGTTCTTTGAATTTGACCGTTGGCAACGGTCCAGAAAATAAAAAAATAAAAAAATTATAACGGATAGCGGGTTGAACCGGGCCCGTTAAAAATCCGTTAATGGGTTAGCGGGCTTAGCGGGTTCCGGTGCACCGGTATCAAAAAACTGTTCATTTGAAACCTGCTCCCCGCCCAATCCGTCCCAGCCCGCCCCCAATGCTGCAGTACTGGGCTGACCCGGGCTGAACCGGGTCAGCCTGACCCGATTAACAGGTGTAGTTTCGAAGGAGAGCATGTGAGTCTGTTACAAAAGATAAGAAAGAATCTTGCCACATGGAAATGACTCATTGATTCTTGTTTTAATTAATATTTTTTTCTTTTCTTTTAAGAGTGTAAAATAAAAATACTAAGTAAATAATTTAAAATCAAGAACATATAATTTTTTTGTGATTTTTAATTTTTTTAAATAAAACCTATAAAGGTGAAATAAAGCTAAAATATCAAGATTAAACTTAAAAGATAGTTAAATGCTAAAAAGTGATGAAAAGAGTTAAATATGGTAAAAAAGAGTTAAATATGGTAAAACATTAGGTGCTCACAGCATGCCCATCTTTGCGTGAAAACATGAAGAGTTTTCGGGCAAAGACAAGGTGAGCCATGTGACTAATTTTTGACCAAATCATTATTCAAAAGGAAACGATATAAAAGAAAAGAGTGCAACCGAGTCCTGGTTTTGGACAACGTACATATCCCGGGTTAAAAGGGAATTAGGTCGCGTGTAGTTCGGTGAATGATGGAATGATGAGTTGGAGTCGAGTGAGGTTCCGTCGAGGCTCCGGTCCGAGGTCCCTACCATTTACATCATAAATTGAAAGCAAAAATTACAACAAAATAAAAGAAAAATACAAGATCCCATCTACTTCTTATCTTGAATCTTCCTCGAATCTCCACTTGATCCTTCAACATGAAACTGAAAATTTACCCTATTCTTCAGGTGGGCATCCTGCTGACTTGAATTTGAAGAAAATTGGAAATTGGCCATGTTCTTCAGGCGGGCATCCTACTGCTTGCACTTGAAATAAACTTGAACTTGGAGTAGACTTGAGCTTGTAAACCTTGTTCTTCAGGCGGCTCGTCCTACTTTTGATTTGAATTGAAAAGACTGGAGGTTAACCTTATTCTTTAGGAGGGATCATGCTGCCTCTGACTTGAACTTGAAAACTGAAAGTTGACCCTGTTCTTCAGGCGGGCTCCTGATGCTTCTCTAACTTGAACTTGAAAATTTAAAGTTGACCCTATTCTTCAGGCGGGCTCCTGGTGCCTCTGACTCGAACTTGAAGTGAATTCTGAAATGACTTCCCTCGTTCTCCAGGTGGGCGCCTGTTACTAACTTGAAACTTGAAATAACTCTGAAATGAATTCTGAAATGAATACCCTCGTTCTCCAAGTGGGCGCCTGCCACTGACTTGAAACTTGAAATAACTCCAAAATGAATACCCTCGTTCTCCAGGTGGGCGCCTGCTACTGACTTGAACTTAAAATGAATTCCCTCATTCTCCAGGTGGGCGCCTGCTATTGACTTGAACTTGAAACGAATTCCCTCATTCTCCAGGTGGGCGCCTGCTAATGACTTGAACTTGAAACGAATTCCCTTATTCTCTAGGTGAGCGCTTGCTACTGCCTTGAACTTGAAATAAATTCCCTCATTCTCTAGGTTGGCGCCTGCTATTAACTTGAAACTTGAAATAAATTCCCTCATTCTCCAGGTGGGCGTCTGCTAATGACTTGAACTTGAAATAAATTCCCTCATTCTCCAGGTGGGCGCCTGATACCGACTTGAAACAAATCATGAAATATTAACCCTTGTTCTCCAGGTGGGTGCCTGCAATCAAAACAAACAAAACAAATAAAACTTTTTGCCCCAGTTTGCACTAGGAAGATTTATGAGTTGTTAGCAAAACTGTAAATCACCTATGATATCGATGAAGGATGCAATGATGAGACTAAAACTAAAGACTCGACTAGTATATGCATATCATGTGAGTAAAACCAAGAAAATTTTGACTAGCAAATGCGTCTGATAAAAATAAAACCTGAATGACCCAAACTACGAAGTACGTCTCCTAGGGGTGACACTTAAATGACCCAAACTAGGAAGTGCGTCTCCTAAGAATGAACTCAAATGACCCAAACTAGGAAGTGCGTCTCCTAAGAATGAACTCAAACTACCCAAATTAGGAAGTGCGTCTCCTAGTGTGAGCACCTAATTTTTTTACCGTGCTTGAATATTTTCCGCTCCCATCTTCCCAGGCATGTCCCCACTCTACTTTCACTTATCCCTCATACTTTGTCCCCCCATGCTTGTCCCTTATACTTTGTCCCCCATGCTTGTCCCCCATACTTTGTCCCCCATGCTTGTCCCCCCACATTTTGCTCCCCACTCCACTCTCCATTGTTCCCCACTCCTTGTCCCCCATATTTGTCCCCTATCACAAACCCAATACCCCATTTTCAGCTATAAAACACAAACATAACACACAAAGAAAGGGAGAGCATCAAAGAACCCTCCCCCGTTTTGAAAACCAGCAGACGCACCCCCCCTCCACAAAGACTCCTGACAGCCGCAACCTGCAAAAGAAAAAAGAGGCAAAAACAGGGGAGGAATAGGGGAGAAGAACGAAACAAATAGAGACAACACTTTAGAAAAGAGAGGGGGAGCAGCAACGAGTAGGGATGGGGGAAAGTTACAAGAACAGAGAAAAATACAAAATAAAATAGAAACAAGGAAAAGGGGAACAAACCAAAAAAGTAGAGGAGAGGGTAAGAGACGAGAGTAATGATTGATTTTGCTTTGTTTTCTCATTATTTTTCCAAATAGACTCAGCCATAGAAGGGAAAATATGATAAGCAAGCTCAAATCTGAATTTCATCCTTAGTTATCACCAACCAGAAACAAACTCCAAATCGCCATTCCCTGTCATGGAGTTTGTCGATTTCGTTCTCCTGGTTTAGTTCGAGCTCTCCGGCGAGTTTCGAGGTCGCCGGTTCGAGGTTTCCGTCTGTGGTCTTTGGTTGACGGCTTTGTTAGCGTTCGAGTTATATCGGTTCTCTCTTCTTCAATGTACTCTTCCTGAGTTTTCTTCTTTAATCCAAAGCAGAAAGGTCCTTTTCTCACCTTTAGTTTATTCCATAGCTTTATTGTGTTGGTGGAGGTTTAATATTTTTTGCTTAATTCTTGGCATCTCTGTTAGCATGTATCTTTTTTTTTATGCTTTGATTAAATATTTTATTGGTCTTTTCCATCAAATGAATGTCTTTTAGTGATTGTAAATTATTTAAAGCAAGCCCGACTGTTTCATATGAATGGTAGTGAGTGTATTAAAAAGATGGTATGGGAGCTTTAAACTCTCATGTATCGCACACTTGTCATATAGTATCTTAAGCTGGAAAACTCTCCAGATCTTTCTTGTTCATTTCCAAAGCACTATAGAAATACGTAGTTTCTTTTGCTTAAGTAAAAAAGAAAGCATAATTTGAATATGTTATTTTTACCTTTTTTCTGTAAAGGAAATACTTTCCAAATCTTGTATGTTTCGTTGGTTATAGTTTGTTGTTTAGATCATTTGAGTATTTAGGTCCATTTCTAGGTGTTTTTATTTACTTTGTCTCTGTTAGTTCAATGAATATTTCTTTTTAGTTATTTTGCATCTCTTCTGTGTTGGAGTGTTATGCATCTCAAAAACATTTAATGTTGACCCATTCACAATAACCTCAAATTAATTTATATAAAACAACTTTGAATGCCGTAGTTTGCTTTAGGCGCGGTTAATAATAAATCCTCGCGACTATGGGTACGGTTCCCGTGGCATAGTAGCGATACATAAATTCAAATTCGGGTGTGCATTTCATGTGACCCGACCATAACTTCGAATAATAATAAAATAAACATGTTGTAAATCACGGGTGCGTTTCACGTGGCGCTATTCGCAATGTGCACAAAAATAAATGAGTGCGCGATATCGCGACTTGTTCAAACAAATTCCATAAATAATAAAAGCGGTATAACAGCGTAATGTATAAAAGGTTCTAAAACATGTAATAATTCAGATATTCAAGTCAAGTTTAAGTCAATAAAGCGACCGTGCTAGAACCACGGGACTCGGGAAATGCCTTATACCTTTTCCCCGGTCAACAGAATTCCTTACCCGGACTTCATTTTGCAGACCAATAATAAAAGAGTCAAATCTTCCTTTGACTAGGGATTCAAACAAAAGGTGACTTGGAACACCCAAAAAATCAATTCCAAGTGGCGACTCTGTAAATAAAAATAATCCCTAATCAAGTTTGTCACTTTAATTGGAGAAACTCTTTAACCCACCATCCATAACAAACATATATCATTTGGGGGTATAGAAGGGGTGTGACAGCTCTGGTGACTCTGCTGGGGACTTCAAGAATTCGAGCTTGTACATTGACTTTATTTGGCTTTATTATATTTTGTATATATTGTGATTTATTTGGGAGTAATGTGCTACTTGTCCACTTTTTACTGTCTTGATATTGTTGAACTGTACATATAAATTGTATCCTCTCTCGCATCCCATTGAGTCTTCTGATAATTAGTTATGTTGTGTTTGCCTACCAGCATCACAAAATTTCTCTCTTAAGATAAAGCCAGTTAGCCTACCAACTTCTGGTGAAGGATTTAGTTACACATGTTTAGGCGGGAGAGCCGTTAGCTAGCCAGTGTTGTTCTACTACTGGTAATGCTTGACGCTCCTCGGTTCGGATTGTCCGCCCGGGTAAGCCAGGTCTAGATACCATCTCCTTTAGGATTTACAAACTTAGAAGAACAAGCCATAAGCAATGAATATCCCTAGTAGGCTACGCTTTATTTGCATCATGTGCATTTGACTTAGCAGCAGTCGACTCATGGGCCGAGTTCTGTTTTAGGACAGGTACCTTGTTGAGACCATTATGTCATGTTATGTGCTACTTGTTGCGTTATTTGGGAGGCTTTCATGTCGACCGACTTTAGCATAAATCAGTTGGACGAACAGAAAAAAAATCATGTGGTCTAGTGCATATGGTTTTTAAAGATTAATTTTCATTAAAAAAAAAGAGAGAAGAAAAAAAAACATAGTCGATTTTAACCGAACTACGTGGGTCTGATTCTCACCGGATGTGAGATACGTAGGCAAACCTCATCGGTTTCGGCCCCCAATTTTTAAAAATCCAAGAATATATTTTCCTTTAATTACTTCTTTAGAAGCTTCCTTTTTTTTGAGACAAAAAATCCAAAAATATTTTCTTCCTTTAAAAAAAAAAAAAGTCTTTCTCCCAAAATCCAAAAAAAAAATATTTTCTTTCTTTTGAAATTTTTTTTAAAAAAAAAATCAAAATCCAAAAATATGTTTTTTCCTTCTTTAAAAGTCTTTCTCCCAAAAAATCCAAAAACAAAAAAATCGAAAAACAAATTTTAAAAATATTTTTTTTTTGCTAGGAAATTTTGTCGGATTAATTGTATATAAAAAAAAGTTAGTTTATCTATTTTATTTCTTATCCACCGAACTACACAGGTCTGATTCTCATCGAAAAAAAATGAAGAAAAGAGCGTCAATAAGAAGCTACCTCATAAGCCGGAATGAAACATGAAGCCTCCAAAAGCATGCTAGAAATAATGACAATGATAGGAGCATGGCACATTTTGTGTGATTCATATCTATAAAATGCTTAACCCTAACACGTTTGCTGTCTCTAGTAAGTAGGCTTAAGGTGGTTGGTTTGTGGTGAAACTGGCAACACACCATTACTTCACTAGATCTAAGGGAGCGGTAGTGATGGCCAGCGATGATGAGATCGAGTATATCAGTGACGACCCCCAGGGTCAATCAGTTGAACAGGAGTCGGAGGAAATAAGAAAATTGAGACAGCAATTGTCTGATGTGTATCAAGCTTGGGTGTCTGGTCAGCCTCCACCCCGTGGTCCCTCAGAGGGAACTTCCACCGTACCCCTGGCTACTCAACCACCGCCCCATGCAACGAGCGACCACATCCTACCACCAGGGTATGTGCCAAACTACAGCCTCCACGTTGCTCCCGGTACCTCTAATGTGCGACCTCCAGTCGCACCGGTTAGGAACATTCCTTTAGTCGTGTCTGGCGCGCCGGCATACACAATCCTGCCTCCACATCCTGTGACGAAGCAAATCAACGAGCCACCATCTCATGCTTATGATGGCCAATACTACTCTCCAAACATGGCTTTCGGGGTCTCGGCTCCATATAATCAGACTCCTCAGTACGAGCCACCAGTGGAAAATGAAAAGCCTACCAAGACGGTTGAGTCGGATGAGATGGCCAGGAAAATGAAGAGTCTTGAACAGAACATAAAGAACATACAAGGATTAGGGGGTCACAAAAGTGTTTCGTTCAGTGATTATGCATATTCCCTCACATCCATTTGCCACCAGGGTTCAAGACCCCAAAATTCGAAAAATATGATGGACACGGCGACCCTATCACCCATTTGAAAAGGTACTGCAACCAACTGAGGGGTGCAGGTGGAAAAGAAGAATTGCTGATGGCTTATTTTGGAGAAAGTCGAATGGTTCATTGACCAAGATATCTCTCACTGGCATGTCTGGGACGACATGGCTCAAGCCTTCATCAAACAATTTCAATACAATATAGATATTGCGCCGGATCGCAATTCCCTGTCCAATATGAAGAAAAAGTACCGACTAAAAGCTCTAGGGAGTATGCAATCAAGTGGAGGGAGCAAGCAGCTAGAGTTAAGCCACCCATGGATAACCACGAGTTGATCACTGTTTTTCTGGAGGCCCAAGAGCCTGATTACTTTCAGAACATGATGTCCGCAATGGGTAGACCTTTTGCAGAAGCGATCAAAATAGGAGAAATGGTCAAAAATGGCCTCAAGACGGGCAGAATTGTAAGTCAAGCTGCTCTCAAATCCACCACCCAACTATCCAAAATGGGTCGGAAAGTTTGGCAAATAGGAAGAAGAGAGATGAAGGGTCCATGATGACTCCGGGGTTCGGGGAAGATCAAAGAGGGGCATCGCATCCTTATGTGCAAATTCAGCAGGGGCAATCCAGCTACCCTCAATATTACTATCCCCCGCCAATTCCTCAGTACTCTATGGTACCGCCACAATATACAGTGTTTAATGCTCAATCATATGCTCGTCCTCCCAATCAACAGGTACGTGCACCAGCTCCAAGATTACCCCGACCTCAGCAGCAAAATTTTCGGGCACCCTACAATGCTCGTCCTAGGCAGGATTATGGTCGAGAGCAGAGGCCAGTGGAAAAATTTACTCCATTGGCAGAATCATACTCTAGTCTGTTCCAGAAGTTGAAGCAGATAGGCGTGATTGGACCCATCGCCCCCCACCATATGCATCCCGATTCACATGGATTTCAAGCAAATGCTAGATGTGAATATCATTCAGGTGCTCCGGGGCATAGCACTGATGACTGTTGGACCCTGAAAAGAGCCGTAGAAAGACTCATTGTTGAAAAATTAATTGTAGTCACGAATGGCGAGGACCCTCCTAATGTGACCAATAACCCGTTGCCAGTACACAATGATGTTCATTTTGTGGGAATGATTGGCCGAGATCATGAATACAAGCCAGTTGGTCGAGCAGAAATGACAGTGGTAATGATTCAAGAGGGAACCAAACTGGAAGTAAGTCCAAACCTGGATGCACTGTTGATTGTGAAAGGCGCCCAGAGCTCAGAGATGGCAACTTTATTTGTTCCAAAAATCTCTAGGTTGGAAGTTCGCTCCAATGTTCCAAACCCAAAGTTATACGTCCTTGGAGGTCACCCCATCACAAAGCAGAATCAGGGGGGATACGACGGGTATAATAGAACCGATCATAATCAAGCCTGCCACACAACCCCGTGTAACAAATACAAAAACCATCCCTTGGAACTACAACAAAACTGTAGTAACCTACAAAGGCAAGGAAATCATAGAAGAAGTGGGGGAAACTGGAGGTTTGACTCGATCAGGGAGGTGTTACTCTCCAGAAGAGTTGAGGAAGGCTAAGCAAATCAGAGAAGGCCAAATGCCAATAAAGAAACCGGTCACTGAAGAAGAGGCGGAGGAGTTTTTGAAAAAGATGAAAGTTCAGGATTACTCAATCATTGACCAGTTGAGAAAGACTCCTGCCCAAATCTCTCTATTATCTTTGCTCATACACTCAGGAGAGCATGCCCGTGTACTAATCAAAATCCTGAACGAGGCACATGTCTCAGAGAATACCACCGTGAATCAATTAGAGAAGATGGCCAATAGATTTTTTGAGGTGAACAGAATTTCCTTTACTGATGATGAACTTCCTGAAGAGGGAGCCGGTCACAATAGGGCTTTGCACTTGACTGTCAAATACGAGGGGCATTATGTGAAGTGAGTCATGGTTGATGGAGGCTCAAGTGTAGATGTATGCCCTCTCTCTACCTTGCAAAGCATGAAGATCAATACAGACAGGATCCGACCCAGCAATGTTCTCATCCGGGCTTTTGATGGCTCAGCGAGAGATATCATTGGGGAGATCGACCTCACCATGACGATTGGGCCTGTTGATTTTGAAATTGTCTTCCAAGTATTGGACATGAAAACTTCTTATAACTTTATTCTTGGAAGGCCATGGATCCATACGGCCCGAGCTGTGCCATCCACCTTGCATCAGATGCTCAAATTCGAGCACAACAGGCAAAAAATTATTGTTCACGGAGAAGACGAGTCATCCATTTATAAAGACCCGTTAATCCCATGTATTGAGGCCAAGGAAGGATGTGAGTCCATTGTCTATCAGGCTTTCGAAGTGGTTGTTGTGGACCATGTTGAGGAAGGAAAACCCATTCTACATCCGCATCTCTCTACCACATCTGTAATGGTGGCTGCACTTATGATGAGACAAGGTTATGAGCCAGGAAAAGGTTTGGGGGCATCATTGCAAGGAATTTCAGGACCCATTTCTCCGTTCAGTAACAGGGGTACTTTTGGTTTAGGCTTCAGGCCAACACAAGTAGACGAAGACAAAGCCAAGCACCGCAAAAAGCACGGGTGGGTCTTGTAGTAACCTATCCCTCACATTTTTTACACTTTTGTCGAGCCACGATTCAAATATGGCCAAAATGCCTCGGCGCATGCAAACATTGATGAAATTTGCCATGGCCTCAGCCAGATGTTTTATGAAGTGTACATGATCCAGGCGGGTGAAGGCACTAGTCGTGCCGATATGCAACTAATTGGCCCAGAAACCATGCTCAATAACTGGGAAGCAACTCCTCTCCCCACAAGGAAGGAGTCTTGGTAGTTGACTTTTTGCATCTTTTTTCTTTTGTACTTTGGGTTACTTTCAAGGTTGTAATCCAAATATTTTAGTATGATTGTTTTATTTTGATGTTAACCCTTCTATCCTTTCAAATTTAATGAAATGCAGTTCAGTTTCGTATTAAATTTTGTATATTTTCCTTTTCCTAATTCCTGCCATCTTATTTCCATTTCAGTTTTGTTAATGCCGGCTTTAATAACATGACATGCATGCGGAATTCATGCCCAGATCTCAAAAAGCTGTCTAATTTCGAAATAATGCATCAAGAGGTTGAATATGATGAAGATGTGGTTTTTGATAAAATAAAAGGAGAGTTGGAACAATTCGAAAACAAGCCTAGGCCCAACCTTAATGAAACTGAGCCAATTAATATCGGAGGTCATGAAGAAGTTAGAGAAACAAAGATAAGCATTCACACTGAACAAAAAACTAGAGATGCCTTGATTCAACTTTTATTTGAGTATAGAGATGTGTTTGCTTGTTCTTATGATGATATGTCGGGTTTAAGCGCCGATTTAGTTGTTCATAAGCTTCCCACGTATCCTGATTTTCCACCAGTCCAACAGAAGCAACGAAAATTTAAAACGGACATGAGTGATAAAATCAAAGAGGAAATAATGAAGCAATTGAGCGCCAATGTTGTCTTAACCGTACGATACACCACTTGGGTGGCAAATGTTGTGCCTGTGCCAAAGAAAGATGGAAAAACTAGAGTCTGTGTTGACTACAAAGACCTGAACAAAGCAAGTCCGAAGGATAATTTTCCTTTGCTGAACATCCATATTCTTGTAGATAATTGCGCAAAGCATGAGATACAGTCGTTCGTGGATTGCTATGCTGGGTACCACCAGATTCTAATGGATGAGGGTGATGCAGAAAAGACCGCTTTCACCACTCCGTGGGGTACCTATTATTACAGGGTCATGCCATTTGGTTTAAAGAATGCAGGGGCAACTTACATGAGGGTCATGACCACCATTTTTCACGACATGATGCACAAAGAGATTGAAGTATATGTCGATGATGTCATCATAAAATCAAAGACACAGGCTGACCACGTGAATGATTTGAAAAAGTTCTTCGAACGGCTTCGAAGGTATGACCTTAAGCTCAATCCAGCCAAATGTGCGTTTGGGGTTCCATCTAGGGAACTCCTCGATTTTATAGTCAGGCGTAGAGGCATCGAATTGGATCCATCTAAGATAAAGTCCATTCGAGATCTTCCACCCCCGAAGAACAAAAAGGAGGTCATGAGTTTGCTCGGAAGGTTGAACTACATCAGTAGGTTCATTGCTCAGCTCACAACCACGTGCGAGCCCATCTTTAAGTTGCTGAAAAAGGATGCTGCAATCAAGTGGACAGACGATTGCCAAAATGCTTTTGACAGGATCAAAGATTATCTATCAAAACCCCCTGTACTGGTCCCACCTGAACCTGGTAGGCCTTTGTTTTTATATCTATCGGTGATGGATAATTCTTTTGGATGCGTTCTGGGGCAACATGATGCGACAGGCAAAAAGGAACAAGCAATATATTATTTGAGTAAAAAGTTCACAAATTATGAGGTTAAGTACACCCTTTTAGAAAGGACATGTTGTGCTTTGACTTGGGTCACTCAGAAGTTGAGACATTATCTTTTGGCCTATTCTTCTTACCTCATATCCAGAATGGATCCTCTGAAGTATATTTTCCAAAAGCCAATGCCCACCGGCAGGCTCGCAAAATGGCAAATCCTGCTCACAGAGTTCGACATCGTCTATGTCACTCGCACTGCGATGAAAGCACAGGCTTTGGCCGATCATTTGGCAGAGAATCCAGTTGATGATGAGTACAAGCCACTTACCACATACTTCCCAGACGAAGAGGTCAACTCAATAGAGGAAGTAGTTCCAGACGACAACCCTCTATGGAAAATGTATTTTGATGGAGCTGTCAATATCAAAGGAGTTGGGATCGGGGCAATACTCATCTCACCTATTGGACAGTATTACCCTGCAACAGCCCGGCTTCGGTTCTTCTGTACCAATAATACGGCAGAATATGAAGCATGTATCATGGGTTTGAAAATGGCCCTCGATCTGGATGTGCATGAAATATTGGTTATGGGAGATTCTGACTTGCTTATCCGACAAGCCCAAGGTGAATGGGAGACTCGAGACATCAAGCTTATTCCATACAGACAATGTGTACAAGATTTGAGCAAAAGATTCAAATCCATCGAGTTCAGGTACATTCCCAGGTTTCACAACGAGCTAGCCGATGCTTTGGCTACTTTAGCCTCGATGCTCCCTTATCCGGGAAACACCCATATCGATCCACTAGAAATCCAAGTTTGGAATCAACACGGTTACTGCAATACAATTGAGACAGAACCAGATGGTGAACCATGGTATCATGACATAAAACGATTCCTGAAAATGAGAGAATACCCAGAGCACGCCAAGGGAGATCAAAAAAGAACTATAAGGAGGCTCGCTAGCAGTTTCTTCCTGAATGGGGAAATTTTGTACAAAAGGACCCCAGATTTGAACTTGTTGAGATGCGTAGGTGCAACAAAAGCTGAGCGGATCATGAGTGAAGTGCATTCGGGGGTATGCGGACCTCACATAAATGGATATGTTTTGGCGAAGAAGATTCTGCGGGCAGGGTATTATTGGCTTACAATGGAGCGAGATTGCTTCAGTTTTGTTCGCAAGTGTCACCAATGCCAGATTCATGGTGACCTGATTCACTCGCCACATTCAGAGTTACATCCCATGTCCTCTCCTTGGCCTTTCGTTGCTTGGGGAATGGATGTTATTGGTCCAATTGAGCCAAAGGCTTCAAATGGGCATAGATTCATTTTGGTTGCAATTGATTACTTCACCAAGTGGGTGGAAGCCGTCACTTTCAAAGCAGCCACCAAGAAAGCAGTGGTAGACTTTGTTCATTCCAACATCATCTGCCGCTTTGGTATCCCAAATACCATTATCACTGACAATGCAGCCAATCTCAATAGTCATTTGATGAAGGAGGTATGCGAGCAATTTAAAATTATGCATCGCCATTCTACCCCTTACCGGCCAAAAGCCAATGGAGCCGTTGAAGCGGCGAACAAGAACATCAAGAAGATTCTTAGGAAAATGATCCAAGGCTCGAGACAATGGCATGAAAAGTTGCCTTTTGCTCTTCTGGGATACCGCACGACTGCTCGCACATCGGTTGGTGCAACTCCTTATCTGTTGGTATATGGGACAGAAGCTGTAATACCGGCTGAAGTCAAAATTCCCTCTCTTCGGATCATTGTGGAGTCGGAGATTGAAGATGCAGAATGGGTAAAGACCCGATTAGAACAACTAATGTTGATTGATGAGAAACGGCTAGCAGCAGTGTGCTTTGGCCAGTTATACCAGCAAAGAATGGCACGCGCTTACAACAAGAAAGTGCGTCCAAGGTACTTCGAGGTAGGCCAACTCGTTCTGAAACGCATTCTTCCACACCAAGTAGAAGCTAAAGGAAAGTTCGCCCCAAACTGGAAAGGACCCTCCATCGTCAAGAAAGTGTTACCAAAAGGGGCCTTGCACTTGGTAGATGAAGAAGGACGGGTACCAGACATGACTATTAATGCATATGCAGTCAAAAGATATTATGTCTGATATCTACCCACTGTGAAACTTTCGCGCATGATTTTCTTAGATCGAGATGACGAAGGCTACCGTTGCTCGCTATTCCAAGCAAGTGTCACCCTTTTGTTACCCCTTTTAAGCTGTATTTTTCTTCTTCCTTGTTTTCCACTTTTTGGAACATGTGTACTTGCAACAAAAAATAAAAATAAAAATAAAAATATTCTGAGTCATTGAACAAATTTTCTGAGTCATTGAACTACGTCCGACCTGATTCCGAAAGGATACGTAGGCAGCCTTACCCTGGGTTCGATCCCATTGCAACAAAAATCCATTTTCCCAATATTCCAAAACTGGGGCAGAAGTTTGTTTTTATCTTGCAGTTTTTCCTGTAGAAACAGTTCCAAAGGTTGTAATTCAGTTCAAGGTTCCTTTCGCCTTTTCCTGTTAAGAACTTCTGATCGATCTTTGAGAATACTTGAAGTCCCCATGCCAGGGGCATCAGCCAACCTTCCGCGTGTCGTATCTTAGTGAAAAAAAAAGAAAAGAAAAGAAAAGAAAAGAAATGAGAGAGTCTTATCGGTGAAAACCCGTTGGGCACTGTAAGGCGACGGTGATTAGAGAAATGAGAGAGGTCAGTTAGCGAAAACCCTCAAAGGGCACTACTAGCCGGATGAGGGTCTTCCATGCTCCGGCATGAGCACAACTAAGACAGTTTCAAGATTGAACATTTGCGACATATTTTGAGAATTAGACAGCTCAGACAGATCAGGCGTCCAGTCCAAAATGCATGTCATGATTCATTGAAGTCGGCACATATCTCCAGATAAGTCTCCTTATTTCTCTCCCTGAAAGGGACACCTTTTATTTAGACACAATTCCTTTTTCATTTCCAATTGCTCTTCTATTCTTTTCCATAATTTTTCTTAGATTCCCTTTCGGTCTAATCTTGCATCAAAAGCAAAGCAAAACTGGCTGCAAAACTGGCTACAGTTTCCTCGTAATACCGAGCATAATTTGGAGCATATACGGCATTGACGAAGGCAGGAATCCATATGTGATCTCTTTTGATAAGGCGGACAAAGTGTCTCAAAGAAACTGAAAAGGTCGCTTAAGCAAGACTTGCTTCATGGGAAAAGTTGATAAGCACTACATATAGAAATTGGTTATAGTTGAAAGACAACTAAGTTTGATTTTAAAGGAAAATTGCCTTGCCTTAGGGACACAGATTAGCGGTACCATGGACATCCGGGTATGAAACAGCCAGGGGCAACGTCAGAAAGACAATGTCTCTAGAAAGCGATACGGAGTATTCGGGAACCTCGGTGTCACAATGACAAAATCAGTTCTTCGACAGCGAAGGGGTGAATTCAAACTACTAAGGGCATCAAGGCCACAAACCGACCACCACTTTAAAAACTCACAAATTTTTCTTTGTTTGAAGCAGGATCAAAGCAGTGCAGAATGGCGATTTTCAAAGGGCGAATGTCACCAAAGGTAAGTTTTCGCGAAATCTCAACTTTCCTTTATTTGCAGCATGCATCATTACTGTCCATACCTCCCATTTTCGCAGCTTATACCAGGTAGAACCTTTTCGCCTAGGGGGATCCAGTTCATAGTTTCGGGTAGAAGTACTCTTCGCTCAGGATGTTGTATGTAGCTTAACTCAGGTAGAACCATTTCGCCTAGAGGGATCCAGCTCATAGTTCCGGGTAGAAGTACTCTTCGTTCCGGTTACTTTTCGTAGCTTAACCCAGGTAAAACATTTTCGCCTAGGGGGATCCAGTTAATATTTTCGGGTAGAAGTACTCTTCGCTCAAGATGTTTTACGTAGTTTAACCCAGGTAGAACCTTTTCGCCTAGGGGGATCCAGCTCATAGTTCTGGGAAGAAGTACTCTTCACCCATATTATTTTTCGTAGCTTAACCCAGGTAGAACCTTTTCGCCTAGGGGGATCCAGCTCATAATTCTGGGTAGAAGTTCTCTTCGCACAAGTTGTTTTTCGTAGCTTAACCCAGGTAGAAATTTTTCGCCTAGGGGGATCCAGCTCATAGTTCCGGGTAGAAGTACTCTTCGCTCAGGTTGCTTTTCGTAGCTTAACCCAGGTAGAACCTTTTCGCCTAGGGGGATCCAGCTCATAGTTCCGGGTAGAAGTACTCTTCGCTCAGGTTGCTTTTCGTAGCTTAACCCAGGTAGAACCTTTTCGCTTAGGGGGATCCAGCTCATAGTTCCGGGTAGAAGTACTCTTCGCTCAGGTTGCTTTTCGTAGCTTAACCCAGGTAGAACCTTTTTCGCCTAGGGGGATCCAGTTCATAGTTCCGGGTAGAAGTACTCTTCGCTCAGGATATTTTACGTAACTTAACCCAGGTAGAACTTTTACGCCTGGGGGATCCATCTCATATTTCCAGGTAGAAGTACTCTTCGCCCAGGTTTGCTTAATTTGGTTTAATCCGGGTAAAAGTACTCTTTGTCCAGTCTTGTTTTTCATAGTTTAACCCGGGTAGAACTTTTTCGGCAAGGGGATTCAACATTCTTTTTCCCAGTAATATAGGGTGTCAACCCTTGGTTACATTTCCTTTTCAGTAATACAGGGCACCAACCCCTGGTTACATTTCCTTTTCAGTAATACAGGGCGCCAACCCCTGGTTATATTTTCTTTTTAGTAATACAGGGCACCAACCCCTGGTTACATTTTCTTTTTAGTAATACATGGTGCCAACCCCTGGTTATATTTCCTTTTATAGTAATAGAGGGCGCCAATCCCTGGTTACATTTCCTTCTCAGTACTATAGGGCACCAACCCCTGGTTATATTTCCTTTTCAGTAATACAGGGCACCAACCCCTGGTTACACTTTCTTGTTAGTATAGGGTACACCAATCCCTGATCTCCTTACCAGTAGAGGCTACACCAATCCCTAGCTGTGTTATCCAACATAGGATACTTCATTCCCTAGTTGATTTGAGCTTAAATGCATGGTACACCACTCCCTGATATCATTGCCAATATAGGGTATCCCATTACCTTGCCACATTTTTCCAACATAAGGTACACCAATACTTAGTTGAGACATTCTTTTGGGATCATGGCCTTTTCAGGATACACCATTCCCTGTTCTTTTATTTCTAATAAACAAGTAGTTTAGAATTTTGTTACAATAACTCACGAAATTTTCCTAGTGAAAACTGGGGCAGAAAAATTTTGTTCGTTTGTTTGTTGTGATGTCTGAGCAGGTTTTACCTCGAGGCACAGTGTTCGAGATGAACAAAAGAAAAGTCTCAATCCAAAATAAAGAAAAGAAAAGGAAAAGAAAGTGAATCCAAATGCAGAAGCAGATGGAAAGGATACGGACTATTCAAGACATGACTGAAGTTACGAGCTTCACATTTCCCGTTTTGCTCAGAAGAAGTCGTAGAAGAATGAACTAGCATTTACAACTAGCAAGCATCAAGGTTTAGATCAAAGTTTGCATGAACAACCAGTCAAGATTCAAGATCAAGCTTCAAAAGATTTTTATAGATAGGAATCTTGTAACTCATAGTTGATAGGTTTGTTTAGTTTCTTGCAATTTTGATGTAATAGCAAGACCACGGACCGGAGCCTCGACGGAACCTCACTCGACACTCCAACTCATCATTCCATCACTATCCTTGAACTACACGCGACCTGATTCCCTTATAACCCGGGATATGTAGGCAGTCCAAAACCAGGACTCGGTTGCACCCTTTTCTTTTAATTTTCTTCCTCTTTTAAGTAACGATATGGTCAAAATTTAGTCACACGGCTCACTTTATTTTTGCCTGAAAACTTTTAATATTTCCAAGCAAAGAGGGGCATGCTGTGAGCACCTAATTTTTTACCGTGCTTGAATATTTTCCGCTCCCATCTTCCCAGGCATGTCCCCACTCTACTTTCACTTGTCCCCCATACTTTGTCCCCCATGCTTGTCCCCCCACACTTTGCTCCCCACTCCACTCTCCATTGTTCCCCACTCCTTGTCCCCCATATTTGTCCCCTATCACAAACCCAATACCCCATTTTCAACTATAAAACACACATAACACACAAAGAAAGGGAGAGCATCACAGAACCCTCCCCCATTTTGAAAACCAGCAGACGCACCCCCCCTCCACAAAGACTCCTGACAGCCGCAACCTGCAAAAGAAAAAAGAGGCAAAAACAGGGGAGGAATAGGGGAGAAGAACGAAACAAATAGAGACAACACTTTAGAAAAGAGAGGGGGAGCAGCAACGAGTAGGGATGGGGGAAAGTTACAAGAACAGAGAAAAATACAAAATAAAATAGAAACAAGGAAAAGGGGAACAACCAAAAAAGTAGAGGAGAGGGTAAGAGACGAGAGTAGTGATTGATTTTGCTTTGTTTTCTCATTATTTTTCCAAATAGACTCGGCCATAGAAGGGAAAATATGATAAGCAAGCTCAAATCTGAATTTCATCCTTAGTTATCACCAACCGGAAACAAACTCCAAATCGCCATTCCCTGTCATGGAGTTTGTCGATTTCGTTCTCCTGGTTTAGTTCGAGCTCTCCGGCGAGTTTCGAGGTCGCCGGTTCGAGGTTTCCGTCTGTGGTCTTTGGTTGACGGCTTTGTTAGCGTTCGAGTTATATCGGTTCTCTCTTCTTCAATGTACTCTTCCTGAGTTTTCTTCTTTAATCCAAAGCAGAAAGGTCCTTTTCTCACCTTTAGTTTATTCCATAGCTTTATTGTGTTGGTGGAGGTTTAATATTTTTTGCTTAATTCTTGGCATCTCTGTTAGCATGTATTTTTTTTTATGCTTTGATTAAATATTTTATTGGTCTCTTCCATCAAATGAATGTCTTTTAGTGATTGTAAATTGTTTATAGCAAGCCCGATTGTTTCATATGAATGGTAGTGAGTGTATTAAAAAGATGGTATGGGAGCTTTAAACTCTCATGTATCGCACACTTGTCATATAGTATCTTAAGCTGGAAAACTCTCCAGATCTTTCTTGTTCATTTCCAAAGCACTATAGAAATACGTAGTTTCTTTTGCTTAAGTAAAAAAGAAAGCATAATTTGAATATGTTATTTTTACCTTTTTTCTGTAAAGGAAATACTTTCCAAATCTTGTATGTTTCGTTGGTTATAGTTTGTTGTTTAGATCATTTGAGTATTTAGGTCCATTTCTAGGTGGTTTTATTTACTTTGTCTCTGTTAGTTCAATGAATATTTCTTTTTAGTTATTTTGCATCTCTTATGTGTTGGAGTGTTATGCATCTCAAAAATATTTAATGTTGACCCATTCACAATAACCTCAAATTAGTTTATATTAAACAACTTTGAATGCCGTAGTTTGCTTTAGGCGCGGTTAATAATAAATCCTTGCGACTATGGGTACGGTTCCTGTGGTATAGTAGCGATACATAAATTCAAATTCGGGTGTGCATTTTATGTGACCCGACCATAACTTCGAATAATAATAAAATAAACATGTTGTAAATCGCGGGTGCGTTTCACGTGGCGCTATTCGCAATGTGCACAAAAACAAACGAGTGCACGACATCGCAACTTGTTCAAACAAATTCCATAAATAATAAAAGCGGTATAAAAGCGGTAATGTATAAAAGGTTCTAAAACATGTAATAATTCAGATATTCAAGTCAAGTTTAAGTCAATAAAGCGACCGTGCTAGAACCACGGGACTTGGGGAATGCCTTACACCTTCTCCCCGGTCAACAGAATTCCTTACCCGGACTTTATTTTGCAGACCAATAATAAAAGAGTCAAATCTTCCTTTGACTAGGGATTCAAACAAAAGGTGACTTGGAACACCCAAAAAATCAATTCCAAGTGGCGACTCTGTAAATAAAAATAATCTCTATTCAAGTTTGTCACTTTAATTGGAGAAACTCTTTAACCCACCATCCATAACAAACATATATCATTTGGGGGTATAGAAGGGGTGTGACACCTAGAAGTAAAATCTCAATTTAGGAAGTGCGTCTCCTAAAAGAATGACCTGAAAGACCCAGACTAGGAAGTGCGTCTCCTAGGGGTGAACTTAAACTAGGAAGTGCATCTCCTAGAAACTGAATAACTCAAACTAGGAAGTGCGTCTCCTAGATGTGAGATTGAGCCTGAGAAAAACTATAAACTGAGCTTGACTGGAATAAAAACAAAGCCTATTTTCTAGGCGGGACCCCTGAACTCAAGAAAACTATAGATTAACAACTAACCCTATTCTCCAGGCGGGACCCCTGAACTTAAGGAAAACTAAAAATTAACTTAAGAAAACTAAAATTGACCTTATTCTCCAAACGGGACCCCTGAACTCAAGAAAAGCTAAAGATTAACAACTTAAGAAAGCTAAAATTGACCCTATTCTCCAGGCGGGACCCCTGAACTTTAAGAAAACTTAAAGAGTAACAAATTAAGAAAGCTAAAATTGACCATATTCTCCAGGCGGGACCCCTGAACTTTAAGAAAAACTAAAGAGTAACAACTAAAGAAAACTAAAATTGACCCTATTCTCCAGGTGGGACCCCTGAACTTTAAGAAAAACTAAAGAGTAACAACTAAAGAAAACTAAAATTGACCCTATTCTCCAGGCGGGAACCCTAAACTTTAAGAAAAATGAAAGAGTAACAACTAAAGAAAACTAAAATTGACCCTATTCTACAGGCGGGACCCCTGAACTAAAGGAAAACTAGGATTAACAACTTAAAAAAAGTGAAGTTGATCCTATTCTACAGGCGGGACTCCTGAGCTTAAGGAAAACTAAAGATTAACAACTTAAGAAAATTAAAATTGAAATTGACCCTATTCTACAAACGAGACCCCTAAACTCAAGTAAATCTGAAGACTAACAACTTAAGGAAATTAAGAATTGACCCTATTCTCCAGGCGGGACCTGAACTTAAAAAAAAACTAAAGATTAACAACTTAAGAAAAGTAAAAATTGATCCTATTATGCAGGCGGGACCCCTGAACTCAAGAAAAGCTAAAGATTAACAACTTAAGAAAACTAAAACTGACCCTATTCTCCAGGCGGGATCCCTGAACTAAAGGAATTCTAAAGATTAACAACTTAAAAAAATTAAAATTGACCCTATTCTCCAGGCGGGACCCCTGAACTCAAGGAATGTTAAAGATTTATAACTTTAGGAAACTAAAAATTGACCCTATTCTCCAGACGAGACTCCTGAATTTAAAGAAAACTAAAGATTCCTCTCAATTAGGGATATGCCTAGGAGGTAAAACCCTTCTCAAACAACCTTTGTGCTGACAAAATGTGGGCACGACACCTGAAAAATTCAAGCTTCCAAGCTTTGATTTGGAGATAGTCATAGTCCACTTGCTATGACAACTTTGATTTCAGATTGGAAGACCTTGCTTGTTATTGACTAATCACTTTTCTTGCACTGCTTTGTTCCTGTTTCAAAAAAAGAAACTTTTGTCAGTTTTTAAAAATAGTGGTCGGTTTGTGGCCTTGATGTCTTTAGCAGCTTGGCTTTGGGATCATCCAGCCTTTGGAAGACCGATTGCATTGGTAGTTGGTTGCACTGCTGGGAGAATCTATTATTGCTTACAAGGGGCCTTTAATTTCTGCATCAACTCTGATTATTTCGGTCCTAGTGCCATTTGTGTTTTGTGGCTCAATCAGCCTTATCTAAAAAATGAGATTTCTTTCTAGGATAAAAATTTCTGATATCTTGAATGGCTCTTGCTTTTGGAGCAATTTGTCTGTCAAAGAGGATCACAACTGGTAAGTGACTTTTGCACGATGTGCACACTTCATAGTCCTTGTTCGATTCTACAGAGAATCCCTGATTAACCTTGAGATTATCTTTGCTTGCTTTAGCCAAGTAGGCTGACAATATTCCTTTGGGGGGGGGGGGAGGAGGAGAGCCTTTGCATGAATCCTCAATGCATGTTGATTGTAACTGCTGAGTGTGCTGGCCAAATTTACTTTGTGCAACTGAAAAGCTGGTAGTAGATTTGGAAATCTTTTCTTGCTTATTTTGACAAGAAACTGACTGAGAGTGAAGGACACAATGATACAAAGAAATAATATTAACAAGGAATGCCCTTGTCGGGAAGGACATAATTTTGTTTTCAATAACTAGCCTTAATGATCATGACATGCATTTTGGACTTAACAGCATGATCTATCAAACCGATCAAATCTTCCCTCTTACCATTCTTATGATCTTTAAAGTCGGACTTGTTCGTGCCAGTTTTTTGCATCAGTTTCATGACTCACTTTCGACTAGTGGTGCCTTGAAGGATTTTCACCAACAAGTCTCTCTCATTTATTTATCTCTACTTACCGTCGCCTTAAAGTGCCCGTGAGGGTTTTCACTAGTAAGACTCTCATTTTTCTTTCTTGATTCCTTGAGCGAGAACCATGACCATGTCTCTCATATGAAAACCGTTGTTCATTGCGAATTTCCCTTGGCATTCTCAAAACTGATTAGGAGGTCTTGTTTGGAAGGCTTTTGGATATAGTTAGAAAGAAAGGTCGGCATGAAAATTCAAAAGACTCAATGATGGGGTCATACACTTTACAACTCTTGGAATCGACTCTTTCAAAAGTGAAATAAAATATTTGCCCCAGTTTCAGATGTTGGGGATTTTTTGGATTTATTTTTTCTTTTTCTTCTTCCTCTTGTTTTACTCTTATTTGGTTGGACCGAACCATGTAAGGCTGCTTACGTATCCCTTTTTAAAGAAATCAGGTCAAACGTAATTCATACATTTGACCTAACTATTTTTTTTCATCTTTCTTTCTTTTTCTTTGTATTTTTTTTTGTTTTCAATTCAAGTTGTCCCAGCTTTTATTTTTCGGGGGCATGGACCTTTGACTGTTCTTTATTTTTTTTCTTGTACTTTTGAAGAGTTGCCCCAGTTTATACTCTTGGGGCATGAACTTTTCTTTTTTATTTTTTTTCATTTCATTTATTTTTTACTTTTGACTCTAAACTTGATTCCAAAAGAGGGTGGTCAAAGGAAATAACAACATGCTCGAAAGGGGTAACGAATGGTATAAAGTGTTTGGATAGCAGAAAAGGGTCTCCCAGCCTCGAGAATGCTAATCATGTTAACCCTTCACAATCACGACATTGATGGACATGTTGCTTTCTGGGTCTTTTTCAGTGTAAAGTTGTATGAGCAATTTTTTTCTCGCAGTGCATGACCTTTGTCAATTTTGGTGACTTTTCTTGGATTTTGTCTTGATGTAGAAGATGCATTTTGCCACTAAACCGGACAATTTCATGTTGTCTGGAATACACCTTTTGAAAAGCACTTTCTATCTCTTAGTGCAAAACAGACTTCAACCCGTCTGATCATCCTTAAGCCCGATCTTCTCAATGATTCAAAAGGTAGAGATCCTGAACTTCCATGAGCATGACTGCTTTGGTTCCATACAAACTTGGCTCATTCTTATTTTCCAAATGTTTCATGTCTTTATTCATATTCAAAAGTGTCTCTTTCTCACTTATCAAATTCAAGATTAAATCAGTTTTCTAAGATCTGGTCAAAAATTCCGCATGCATGTCATGTCACTAGAACTATGCAAAAATAGATACAAAATGACTGGCTTTTTTTTAATTGAATAAAGGATAGCAGGGTCCGATAACAAAAAAATAAACAGAAGAAAAGACGATAAAATAAGCTACCATGGCTAAAAGAGGAGTGACTTTCCAGTTATTAAGTGACATCTTAGCCACAAATTTGCACATCGGCACTACTACGACATTTAGTCCTTTTTATTCCTTCTGATTCAGCACTCCAATTTTGAATTTGATCAAAACATTCCCAATATTGGTTGCCGGATTTCAGGACTGACGACATTGGAAATTTCAAAGCAACTCATTTACTAAAGGACTTGGAAGAATTATCACGTCTTCCCATAATCAAATCATCCCGAGCAGGCCATGTCTTATTGCTCAAATCAGGTAAAGTCAACCCCACATTTGCCATCATTTTTTATTTTTCACCGCCAACTTGCCTACTTGCCTTTTCATAACTTTGGTTGGATCAACAATAGTTGTACTTATTGTTTTGGTCAAGAAGCTGTTTTTATTTCCGAGGGATCTTGGATTGTTTTTGTGGCTCGCCATTACAAACCAACAAACCGGCCTCCTTTAAATAGCTTTTATTTCAAAACAATAAGCATGTTAGAATAAACACTATCTTTCTTTTTTCTTTTTTTCTCTTTTTTCTCTCTTTTTTTATTGTTCTTTTTTTTAAACAATTTGATCGAACCTGATGTGGGTTGCCTACGTATTATGTGGGAACATGAATCAGATCTTGCGTAGTTCGGGAAGATCAGAAATAAGGTAAATAAACTAACTCTTTTTGAATTTTGATTTGATTGTTTTTTTTATTTCCGAAAGAAAGACTTATAAAGAAGAAAGAAAATATTTTTGGAATATGATTTGTTTTTTTTTTAAATTTTTTTTTGAAAGAAGGACTTCTACATAAGAAAGAAAAATATTTTTTGGCTTTTGATTTTGTTTTTTTTTTTTTTTTTTGAATTTTTGGGTGAAAGACTTCCAAAAAAAATATATTTTTGAATTTTGGTTGATTTTTTTTTTAATGAAAGACTTCTATAAAGGAAGAAACTATTTTTGGTTATTTATTTATTTCTTTGTATTTGGAATTTTCTAAGGAAAGACTTCTAAAGAAGGAATTAAAAGAAAATATTTTTGAATTTTTGAAAGATGGGGGCCAGAACCGATGATCTTTTCCTACATATCGCATACCTGCATTGTCACGACCCAATTCCACCTATAGGTCGTGATGGCGCCCAACACTACAGCTAGGCAAGCCAACTAATAAGTCAAACATACATTGGTTAAACTTTTATTCCAAGAAAATAATAAAATACCAACTTCTACCAATGTGTGTGTGCCAAGACCCGGTGTTACAAGTGCATGAGCATCTAGTAGATTATACAAAACTCCAAATACTGTCTGACATGAAATAGACAGAATATAAATATAAGAAGAGACACTGGTAGCTGCAGAACGGCTCAGAAAGGCAGCTCACCACTATGCCTCGGGATGACGTGGGTATGTGATGATAGGTCCTCCACTAGTACCTGTCCCAGATCCTGCACAAAAAGTGCAGCAAGTGTAGTATGAGTACGTAAACAACGTGTACCCAGTAAGTATCAAGCTAATCTCGAAGTGGTAGAGACGAGATGGCCGACTTTGACACTCACTATGGGTCAATAAAAATAACTGAAATAAAACTAGGATATTTAAATCAGCATGATTTACAGAATTTACAATAATTTATTTAATCAGCAGAAATAATCAAATTCATTCAAATGTAACAATTCTCAATATATTAATTAAATTCCTTCAATTCAAATAATTTCCAATTTATCAATTAAACCTCATTTACAGGAGTAAAAATTAATTCCTTAACAAGCAAGAATAATAATTCATTAAATTTCAAGGATTTTTCAATTTATTAACTAGCTTCACAAGCTAAAATAAATTATTAAAGTATCGTGTAATTATTATTATTAAGCACGATTTCTGCCGAGGACGTACGGCTCGATCCAGAGTGTCGTGTACACTGCCGAGTGACGTGCGGTGCGATCCACAGATGCATCTATCCTGCCGAGGCGTTTGGCCCGCTCCACAAGAAAGGAGGACATTTTCTTATGTGCCTCCGGAAGGAGAGTATATTTATTATAAGATGAATTTGGGAGGAGCACAATTTTTTTTAACAATTAATTGATTTAAACAGACAATCAAGCCTCTGAGATTTCCATCCTTTATTATCTTTATCTAACAATTCACAATATATCCATATAGATATCAATTAATATAAATAAATCAAAGAATACAATTTACACAAGTAAGGCATGCTTTGAGTCCTAAACTACCCGGACTTTAGCATTAATAGTAGCTACGCACGGACTCTCGTCACCTCGTGCATACGTAGCCCCCCACAATTAGCAACAATTATTTAATTTTAATCACCTATGAGGTAATTTCTCCCTCACAAGATTAGACAAGAGACTTACCTCGTCTTGCTCCAATTTAATCCACAATTTTGCCTTTTCCACGATTTTCCAACTCCGTTTGGCTCAAATCTAGCCAAAATAATTCGATACAATCACTAAATATTATAGGAATCAATTCTAAAGAAAATACTACATATTAAAGAAAAGATCCCGAAATTAATTAAAAATTCGCCCGTGAGGCCCACATCTCGGAATCCGGCGAAAGTTATGAAATCTGACAACCCATTCAATTACGAGTCCAACCATACCAGTTTCACTCAAATCCGACTCCGAATCGATGCCGAAATCTCAAAATTTTTCTTCTATGAGATTTCTAAACTTTTCCAAATCTCAAATCTCAAATCTCAAAATACTAATTAAATTATGAAACAAAATGATACAGTTGTATATGTAGACCAAATCCGAGTTAGAATCACTTATCCCAATGTTTTTCCCTTAAAAATCTGTCAAAAGTCGCCTCTGCTCAAGCTCAAGTTCGCCAAAAATGGCAAATGGGACGAATGTCCTCTTTTTATAAAACTGCCCAGCAGCCTTCGGAACTCGTCCTCGAACTGGGCCTCGATCGCGGCTTCGATCACAGGCTCGAGCCTGGACCTCGGTCATGGCCTCGATCAAGGCATCGAACATGTGCCTTCGATCAGGGCATTGAGGTTGTGCCTTCCATCAGGGCATCGAGCATGGGCCTTCGATCAGAGCATCGAGCATGGGCCTTCGATCATGCCCTCGAGCCTTACCTTCGATCGAGGCTTCGATACTGAGCCTCGTCCTTGGCTTCGACTCAGGCCTCGATCGTGAGCTCGATATCTGGGCTCGTTATCTGGCTCGATATCTGGGCTCGATCACAACCCAGAATGTCCAACAGAAGAGGAAAAATTGCAGCAGCTTTTTAACTCAAATTTTTGATCCGTTAACCATCCGAAACTCACCCTCGGCCCTCGGGACCTCAACCAAATATACCAACAAGTCCTAAAACATCATACGAACTTAGTCAAACCTCTAAATCACATCAAACAACGCTAAAACCATGAATCATACCCCAATTCAAGCTTAATGAAACTAAGAGTTTTCAACTTCTATATTCAATGTCGGAACCTATCAAATCAACTCTGATTGACCTCAAATTTTACACATAAGTCATAAATTATATAACGGAGCTATGAAAATTTTCGGAACTGGATTCCGACTTCGGTATCAAAAAGTCAACTCATCGGTCAAACTTCCAAACTTAAATTCTTGTTTTTAGTCATTTAAAACCTAATTTAACTACGGACTTCCAAATAAAATTCCGAACACGCTCCTAAGTCCAAAATCACCATACGGAGTTGTTGGAATCATCAAAATTCTATTGTGGGGTCATTTTCACAAAAAGTTGACCAAAGTCAAACTTAGCACTTTAAGGCCAACTTAAGGAACCAAGTGTTCCGATTTCACCTCAAACACTTTCAAATCCCGAACCAACCATCCCTGCAAGTCATAAATTATTACAAGCACCTATGGGAAGTTTTATTTTAGGGAACGGGGTTCTAAAAGTTAAAAATGACCGGTTGGGTCATTACATTCTCCACCTCTTAAATAAACGTTCGTCCTCGAACGGGTTTAGAATTGTACTTGGAGTGCTGAATAAGTGTGGATATCTGCTCCGCATGTCTTCCTCGGCCTCCCTAGTCGCTTCCCCGACAGGTTGACCCCTCCACTGGACTTTTACTGCAGAAATCCTCTTGGACCTCAACTGGCGAACATGTTTATCAACAATGGCAATTGGCTCCTCTTCATAACCCAAGCTATTTTCTAGCTGAACTGTGCTGAAGTCTAATACATGTGATAGGTGTGATAGGTTGGCATGATACTTCCGGAGCATAGATACATGAAAAATCGGATAAACTCCCGATAGGCTGGAAGGCAATGCAAGCTCATAAGCAACCTCCCCAACTCGTTTCAGCACCTCAAATGGGCCTATAAACCTTGGGCTCAACTTGCCCTTCTTCCCAAATCTCAAAATTCCCTTAATCGGCGAAACCTTCAAGAGAACTTTTTCACCTACCATAAATGATATATCACGCGCTTTCTGATTCGCGTAACTCTTTTGTCTGGACTGTGTTGTACGAAGTCGCTCCTGAATCAACTTTACCTTTTCCAAGGCATCCCTTACCAAATCAGTACCATATTACTTAGCCTCACCTGGCTCAAACCATCCAATAGGTGAACGACATCGCCGACCATATAAAGCCTCAAATGGAGCCATCTCGATGCTGGATTGGTAACTGTTATTATAAGCAAACTCGGCCAAAGGTAGGAAACGATCCCACTAACCTCCAAAGTCAATCACACATGCCCTGAGCATATCCTCCAAAATCTGAATTGTCCTCTTTGACTGTCCATCGGTCTGCGGATGAAAGGTTGTGCTGAGCTCTACACGGGTCCCCAACTCACTCTGTACTGCTCTCCAGAAATGTGAAGTAAACTGAGGGCCTCTATCTGATATGATGGAAATTGGCACACCGTGCAACCGAACTATCTCCTGAATATAAATCTGGGCCAACCTCTCTGAAGTATACATAGTCACAACAGGAATAAAATGTGCCGACTTGGTCAACCTCTCAACAATCACCCAAACTGCATCAAACTTCCTCAAGGTCCGCGGCAACTCAACTACAAAATCCATAGTAATTCATTCCCATTTCCACTCTGGTATGGTCATCTACTGGAGTAGGCCACCTGGCCTCTGGTGCTCATATTTAACTTGCTGGCAATTTAGACACCGAGCTACATATTCAACTATGTCCTTTTTCATTCGTCGCCACCAATAATATTGCCTCAAGTCACGATACATCTTAGTAGCACCTGGATGAATAGAATATCGAGAACTGTCTGCCTCTTCCAGGATCTTTTTCCTCAGTCCATCCACATTAGGAACACATAGATGATCCTGGAGTTGCAGAACACCATCCGCTCTAATAGTAACTTCCTTGGCACCACCTCGTAGTACTGTTTCACGAAGAACCACCAGGTGTGGGTCATCATACTGGCGAGCCTTGATTTGCTCAAATAGTAAAGATTGGGCCACAACACATGCAAGAACTCGGCTAATGGCTGTTAGCCAAGGACTGAATATCAGAGGCTAATGGCCTTTCCTTTACTGAAATGAAAGCCAAACTACCCATACTCCCCGCCTTTCTGCTTAAGGCATCTGCAACCATATTTTCTTTGCCTGGATGATATAAGATAGTAATATCATAATCTTTTAGTAACTCCAGCCATATGCGCTGTCTCAAATTTAGGTCCCTCTGCTTGAACAAATGCTGCAAACTACGATGATCAGTGTAAACTTCACAAGACACCCCATAAAGATAATGCCTACAAATCTTAAGAGCGTGAACAATTAAAGCTAACTCCAAATCATGTACCAGATAATTCTTTTCGTGGGGCTTCAGCTGACGTGAAGCATATGCAATAACTTGCCCTTCCTGCATCAATACACAACCCAAGCTAATGCGCGAAGCGTCACAATACACTGTATACATCACCGAACCGGAAGGTAACACTAACACGGGTGCTGTAGTCAATGATGTCTTGAGCTTCTGAAAGATCACCTCACAATCATCAGACCATCAGAATGGAGCACCCTTCTGGGTTAATTTGGTCAAAGGTGCTATAATAGATGAAAAACCTTCCACGAACCGACGATAATAACCTGCCAAACCCAGAAAACTCCTGATCTCCGTCGCCGAAGTGGGACGACGCCAATTCTGAACTGCCTCAATCTTTTCGGGATCAACTTTAATACCTTCGCCCGATACAATATGTCCCAAAAATGCTACAGACTCTAGCCAAAACTCACATTTAGAGAACTTAGCATATAGATTTTGTTCCCGCAATGTCTGAAGCACTACTCTCATATACTGCTCATGCTCCTCCTTACTACGTGAGTAGATCAAAATGTCATCAATGAAGACAATGACAAATGAATCAATATATGGCCTGAATACCATGTTCATCAGATCCATAAACGCTGCCGGGGCATTAGTTAAACCAAAAGACGTTACCAGAAACTCATAATGACCATATCTAGTACGGAAAGCAGTCTTCGAAACATCCGAATCCTGAATCTTCAACTGATGGTACCCAAACCTCAAGTCGATCTTAGAGAATACCCTAGCACCCTGCAACTGGTCAAATAGATCATCAATACGCGGCAACGGGTACTTGTTCTTAATAGTGACTTTGTTCAATTGGCGATAATCAATACACATCCGCATTGTTCCATCCTTCTTTTTCACAAATAATACTGGTGCACCCCAAGGCGATACACTCGGTCTGACAAACCCTTTGGCTAGTAACTCTTCAAGTTGTTCTTTCAATTCTTTCAATTCTTTCGGAGCCATGCGATACGGTGGGATAGATATAGGTTGGGTATCTGAAGCCAAGTCAATACAGAAATCAATATCACGATCAGGTGGCATACCTGGAAGATCTGGCGGAAATACATCGAGGAACTCCCGAACTACAGGCACTCAATCAATAGTTGGAGTCTCTGCAGTAGTATCCCGAACATAGGCTAGATAAGCCAAACAACCCTTCTCAACCATATGTTGAGCCTTTATAAAAGAAGTAACTCGATTAAATGAACTAACAGGCAAACCCTTCCACTCCAGCTTAGGCAATGTTTGAATAGCCAAGGTAACAGTCTTGGCATGACAATCTAGAATAGCATGATATGGAGATAACAAGTCCATACCCAGAATAATTTCAAAATCGGTCATCTCAAGCAATAAGAGATCTGCTCTAGTTCCATAACCACAAAATGTAATAATACAGGACCGGTAGATCCGGTTCACAACAACAGAATCGCCCACATGAGTGGACACATAAACATGAGTACTCAAGGACTCACGAGAAACACCCAAGAATGGAGCAAATAGAGATGACACATATGAATACGTAGATCCTGGATCAAATAATACTGAGGCATCTTTGCCACAAATAGAAATAATACATGTAATCACGGCATCTGAGGCCTCTGTATCCGGTCTAGCCGGAAAAGCATAGAACCGAGCTGGAGTGCCAACTGGCTGGCCTCCGCCTGGCTGATCTCCACCCCTAGGACGACCCCTACCCACCTGTCCTCCACCTCTGGGTGGTCGGACTACTGGTGGAGCAACTGGTCCGGTAAGCATAGGCTGCTGACCCTGCTATACTGGTCTACCCCGAAGCCTGGGGCAAAACCTCCGCATGTGACTGGGATCCCCGCACTCATAACAACTCTTCGGTGCGATGGGCTGCTGACTAAGTGTCTGGCCCTGGGGACCTGAATACCCACTGGGAGGACTCTGAATAGCTGGTGGACGGTAAGAACTCTCTGGGATAACACTGAGATTAGGTCGCACTGGAGCACCTCGAGGAGGTGGTGGTGCTGGATATGGGGGTCTGCTGGACTGTCCCTTCATGAACTGACCTCTGCCCCCGGACGGAGAACCTATGTACTCTCTAGAGTACCTGGACCGCTTATCTCTCATAATCTGCTCTCGGCTCCGTTGATGTACACCCTCAATCCTCCGGGTTATCTCCATAATTCGCTCATAAGAAGTAACCATCTCAACCTCTCGAGCCATAGTAGCCCGAATACCAGTATGTAAACCGGCTATAAACCTTCGCACTCTCTCCGCCTCAGTAGGGAGTATCATTAGTGCATGGCGAGATAATTCAGAAAACCTCGCCTCATAATCAGTCACTAACATCTGACCCTGCTGAAGCTGCTCAAACTGAAATCGCAACTCTTCCCTCTGGGAGGGTGGAATATACCTATCCAAGAAGATACGGGTGAACCTGTCCCAAGTCATGGGAGGAGAATCTGCTGGTCTGCTAAGAGCATAAGACTGCCACCATCTACGGGCTCTACCCTCTAGCTGAAAAGTAGCGAAATCAACCCCATGGGATTCCAATATCCTTATGTTGTACAGTCTATCCTTGCAACGATCAATGAAATCATGTGGATCCTCATGTCGCTCACCCCCCAAGACAGGAGTATGTAGTCTAATCCATCTGTCCAATAGTTTCTGAGGATCGGCGGCTACAGCTGGCCTGGGCTCAGGTGTAGCTGCTGCCACTGGCTGGACTCCACCTACGGGTAGTGCACCCTGGGTCTGATATACAGCAGCTGCCTGTCCATGAGCCTGCGCGGTAGGGGTCTGTGCTCCCCCGCCCGCCTGAGATGTGGCTGGGTCTGCCGGAAATAAACCGGCCTGAGTCATATTGTCCATGAATCACAGCATACGACCCATGACATCTTAAAATCCCGGTGCAGATGTGAAGTCCACCGGAGCTGGCTCTGCCACAGGCACTTCACCCTGCTCCTCAATAATGGGATTCTCTGTTGGATCCACTGGCGGCATAACCGGAATAGTCCTTGGACGTCCTTGTCCTCTACCACGGGCTGGAGCCCTCCCTCGGCTTCTGCCTCGACCTCTAGCAACTGGGGGAGTAGCTCTTCCCTGGTCTGGAATCTCATTAGAGCATGTTCTCACCATCTGTGAGAGAATAAGAGAAGGATATTTATTGCTACATTAATTGTACAATGGAATGTGAAGAAAGGTAATTTCCTAACACCATATAGCCTCTCGAAGATAAGTACAGACGTCTCTGTACCGATCCGCAAGACTCTATTAGGTCTGCTCATAACTTGTGAGACCTACGTGAACCAAGTGCTCTGATACCATGTTGTCACGACCCAATTCCACCTATAGGTCGTGATGGCGCCCAACACTACAGCTAGGCAAACCAACTAATAAGTCAAACGTACATTGGTTAAACTTTTATTCCAAGAAAATAATAAAATACCAACTTCTACCAATGTATGTGTGCCAAGACCCGGTGTCAGAAGTGCATGAGCATCTAGTAGATTATACAAAACTCCAAATACTGTCTAAAATGAAATAGACAGAATATAAATATAAGAAGAAACACTGGTAGCTGCAGAACAGCTCAGAAAGGCAGCTCACCACTATGCCTCAGGATGACGTGGGTATGTGATGATAGGTCCTCCACTAGTACCTGTCTCAGATTCTGCACAAAAAGTACAGCAAGTGTAGTATGAGTATGTAAACAACGTGTACCCAGTAAGTATCAAGCCTAATCTCGAAGTGGTAGAGACGAGATGGCCGACTTTGACACTCACTATGGGTCAATAATAATAACTGAAATAAAACTAGGATATTTAAATCAGCATGATTTACAAAATTTACAATAATTTATTTAATCAACAGAAATAATAAAATTCCTTCAAATGTAACAATTCTCAATATATTAATTAAATTCCTTCAATTCAAATAATTTCTAATTTATCAATTAAATCTCATTTATAGGAGTAACAATTAATTCCTTAACAAGCAAGAATAATAATTCATTAAATTCTAAGGATTTTTCAATTTATTAACTAGCTTCACAAGTTGAAATAAATTATTAAAGTATCGTGTAATTATTATTATTAAGCAGGATTTCTGCCGAGGACGTACGACCCGATCTAGAGTGTCGTGTACACTGCCGAGGGACGTGCGGCGCGATCCATAGATGCATCTATCCTGCCGAGGCATTCGGCCCGCTCCACAAGAAAGGAGGACATTTTTTTATGTGCCTCCGGAAGGAGAGTATATTTATTATAAGATGAATTTGGGAGGAGCACAATTTCTTTTAACAATTAATTGATTTAAACAAACAATCAAGCCTATGAGATTTTCATCCTTTAATATCTTTATCTAACAATTCACAATATATTCATATAGATATCAATTAATATAAATAAATCAAAGAATACAATTTACACAAGTAAAGCATGCTTTGAGTCCTAAACTACCCGGACTTTAGCATTAATAGTAGATACGCACGGACTCTCGTCACCTCGTGCGTATGTAGCCCCCCACAATTAGCAACAATTATTTAATTTTAATTACTTATGAGGTAATTTCCCCCTCACATGATTAGACAAGAGAATTACCTCGTCTTGCTCCAATTTAATCCACAATTTTTCCCTTTCCACGATTATCAAACTCTGTTTGGCTCGAATCTAGCCAAAATAATTCGATACAATCACTAAATATTATAGGAATCAATTCTATAAGAAAATACTACATTTTTAAGAAAAAATCCCGAAATTAATTAAGAATTCGCCCGTGGGGCCCACATCTCAGAATCCGGTGAAAGTTATGAAATCTGACAACCCATTCAATTACGAGTCCAACCATATCAGTTTCACTCAAATCCGACTGCGAATTGATACCGAAATCTCAAAATTTCATTTTTATGAGATTTCTAAACTTTTTCAAATCTCAAATCTCAAAACACTAATTAAATTGTGAAAAACAATGATACACTTGTATATGTAGACCAAATCCGAGTTAGAATCACTTACCCCAATATTTTTCCCTTGAAAATCTGTCAAAAGTCACCTCTGCTCAAGCTCAAGTTCGCCAAAAATGGCAAATGGGACGAATGTCCTCTTTTTATAAAACTGCCCAGCAGCCTTCGGAACTGGTCCTCGAACTGGGCCTCGATCGCGGCTTCGATCACAGGCTCGAGCCTGGACCTCGGTCATGGCCTCGATCAGGGCATCGAACATGTGCCTTCGATCAGGGCATCGAGGTTGTGCCTTCGATCAGGGCATCGAGGTTGTGCTTCGATCAGGGCATCGAGCATGGGCCTTCGATCATGCCCTCGAGCCTTGCCTTCGATCGAAGCTTCGATACTGAGCCTCGTCCCTGGCTTTGACTCAGGCCTCGATCGTGGGCTCGATATCTGCGCTCGATACCTAGGCTCGATATCTGGCTCGATATCTGGGCTCGATCACAACCCAGAATGTCCAACAAAAGAGGAAAAATTGCAGCAGCTTTTTAACTCAAAATTTTGATTCGTTAACCATCCGAAACTCACCCGAGGCCCTCGGGACCTCAACCAAATATACCAACAAATCCTAAAACATCATACGAACTTAGTCGAACCTCTAAATCATATCAAACAACGCTAAAACCTTGAATCATACCCCAATTCAAGCTTAATAAAACTAAGAGTTTTCAACTTCTACATTTAATGTCGGAACCTATCAAATCAACTCTGATTGACCTCAAATTTGACACACAAGTCATAAATTATATAACAGAGCTATAAAAATGTTCGAAACTTTATTCCGACTCCGGTATCAAAAAGTCAACTCATCGGTCAAACTTCCAAACTTAAATTCTTATTTTTAGCCATTTCAAGCCTAATTTAACTACGGACTTCCAAATAAAATTTCGAATACGCTCCTAAGTCCAAAATCTACATACGGAGTTGTTGGAATCATCAAAATTCTATTCCGAGGTCGTTTTCACAAAAAGTTGACCAAAGACAAACTTAGCACTTTAAAGCCAACTTAAGGAATCAAGTGTTCCGGTTTCACCTCAAACACTTCCAAACCCGAACCAACCATCCCCGCAAGTCATAAATTATTACAAGCACCTACGGAAAGTTTTATTTTAGGGAACTGGGTTCTAAAAGTTAAAAATAATCGGTTGGGTCATTACACGCGTAGTTCTGTCAGTTTTGACGGAACAGGGGAAACATGCTTTTTTGAAAACATTGGCTTATTTTATTTCTCTTTTTTTTTCTCCTCTTACTCTTGGTTTTTTTTAAAAAAAATTTTCTTTCCCTATTCTAGAAGACAGTCAACATGCAAGCCGAAAAAAACAAAGGTGCAAGTAGCATGTAAGATGCATCAGGATGATCTTTTAATTTGGGTACACCCGTCCTAGACCGACACAACCTTGTGTTGAGTCCCCAAAGTCAAATGCACGCGATGCAAACAAACATTCATACTAGGGATCCGGCGTGAGGCTATGTTATTCTAAGTTTTAATTCTGAGTGTATTGTTCTAGACCTGATTTACCCGAGCGGACAACTCGAGCCGAGGAGGGGCAGCGTACCGGAAATACAGAAGCTTCACCGGCTTTGCAACTTGTCCGCTCCTCATTCTAAAATTAGGGGTATGACTCTAACAAAAAAAGAAGCCACGCGAAGCGCACGCTTCCCAGAAGATTTAGAAGACTCAGAGAGAAGAAAGGTGTCGTAACAGTTTATATACAGTTCAAACAATATCAAAGCGATAAAGAGCGACATTTAGCACATTAGGCCCAAACACGTAAAATCAGACAATTACAAGAAAGCCACGTATAAAATCCATCTAAGCTCAAATTCTGAACCCTAAACTAGAGATTCTGGGTTCGATCCCCAGCAGAGTCGCCAGAGCTGTCACACTTCCTTTTTTCCGAAGGGATAAGGGAGTTTTTCCAATTAAAGTGACATTAATGAATTGGGATTATTTATTTAATTCAGAGTTGCCACTTGAAATAGTTTATGGTGTCCCAAGTCACCGGTTTATTTTAAATCCCAAATCGAGGAAATTTGACTCTGTTTTAAAGTCTGTGAAACCAGAAGACCGGGTAAGGAATTCTGTTAACCCGAAATTTGTTAGGCATTTTTGGATTCCGTATTTTTAGTACGGTCACTCTACTATCAATAATTGACGTAATTATCTGATTTAATACATATTTAAAATTTGTTGTGCATTTTGCTTTCTAACCGCTTTCTAATTATTTATTAATCGCTTTTAATATTTATGGGATTTATTTTAACAAGTCGTGATGTCGCAACTCGTTTGTTTTGTACACATTGCAAATCGCGTCACGTGAAACGCACCCGCGATCTACAACATGTTAATTTTATTATTATTTGAAGTTATGGCCGAGTCACGTGAAACACACACTCGAATTGGAAAATTATGTATCATGACTATGCCACGGGAACCGTACCCATAGTCACGACGATTTATTAAACGCACCTAAAGCAAGCTACGAATATTTATAAGTTGATTTTGAGATTATTGCAAGGTCATGAGATATGGATGTGGAATTATTGAAGGTCCAAAATATTTTAGCTATTTGGAGTATTGGCAAGTTATTCATCTTTAGAAATATTTGCAACTATTCCATCTTTTGACTTATTTTAATATATACTAATTTGTGCCATATAGACTAGCTTTATTAAATATAATGACCCAATAATTCGAAGGAGTAGAAATATGAAGGCTCATTTGGCTAAGTACCAGATTTACGCATTGTCCATACTAATCGGTAATTATAGATTTTAACCATATAAAATCCTAATCAATTCAAAATTAAGCATGTAATCAATGATATCAAACTGTAAACAATTTATATGAAATTTTACCAACAAAACACCCATCATAGCACGATTAATACTTAGATTAAAGGAATCAAAATATCGCGCATCGGCCACTCATTTCCAAACATATGAATCACTACCCCAAACATATTTCAGCATCATTTGCGTTTCTAACACATAATATCAACAATTTCACACATCCAAATTGTAATATGACCAATATTTTGGCTAATGGAGTCCATCTCATATAAGCATCTTTTGAAAATGTAAACTTTGTTGGCAATATTTTTTGGGACCAAAAATATTGCATTGTGTGTTGAACATCATTTGCACAAGTTGTATCTCTTCTATTACACCTAAGAGGCCAAGACTTTTTTGCCTATAAAAGGGAAGTCCATTATTTCATTTTAAACACACCAACAAGACTTGAGTCTTCATTTCTTATTTTTTTCTTTCCTCCTGTAACGACCCGGCCGATCGTTTTGAGCATTTACACTTCGCTCGGTTGTTTGAGGGCATGAGTAGATCCATATGATATATTATGACTTATGTGAATCATCGGTTTTGATTTTCAGGTTATTCAAAAATTATTTGAAAGGATGATTCTTAGCTAGAAGGTTTAAATTTGAAAGAGCTGACCAAGTTTGACTTTTCAGCATTTGACATCGGATTGAAATTATGATGATTCCAGTAGGTTCGTTGGGTGATTTTGGACTTAGGAGTGCGTTCAGATTGTGATTTGGAGGTCCGTAGTGAAATTTGTCTTGAAATTGCGAAAGTTAAAAATTTGAAAAGTTTGACCAGGAGTGACTTTTTGATATCGGATTCAAATTATGATTCCGGGAATTGGAATAGCTTCATTATGTTATTCGGGACTTGTACGCAAAATTTGAAGTCATTCCGGATTGATTTGCTATGTTTCGGCACGAGTTATTGAATTTGAAAGTTTAAAGTTCTTAGATTTCGATTTGAGGTGTGATTCGTCATTTTGATATTGTTATGTGTGTTTTGAGGCCTCGAGTAGGTCTGTATTGTGTTATGGAACTTGTTGGTATATTCGGATGGGGTTCTGAGAGGCTCGGGTGAGTTTCGGGCGAGGTTCAGATCATTTTATCGCATTTTGGATTTTTGCTAAGGCTGTTGTTTCTGGTATGATCGCACCTACGTCTGGTTTGCACAGGTGCGATGGCCGCATAAGCAACAAAAGCATCGCGGATGCGAGAATAGTTCTGGGTGAGAAAGACCGCAGAAGCGGATATTTGGGCGCATATGCGATGCCGCAGGTGCGGCAGCTCGAGTGCAGGTGCGAAGCTGGAGGGTGTCAGTAGAGGTCGCAGGTGCGATAGGATTTCCGCACCTGCGATGGCGCAGAAGCGGAAATTGTTCCGTATGTGCGAGTGGCCAGCTGGTTAGTTGTGGTCGCAGAAGCGAAACATGTACCGCAGATGCGACTATTTGTCCGCAAATGCGGAAAGTGCCGGGCAGAAGCTATATTATCGAGGGATTTGGTTCTTTCCTCATTTTGGGAGATATGGAGCTCGGATTGAAGCGATTCTTGAGGAAATTTTTAGCATATGAATTGGGGTAAGTGTTCTCTACTCAGTTTAGGTTATATTCCATGAATCTATCTTCGATTTTAGCTCTTGGTTGATGAATTATATAGAGAAAATTGAGGGTTTTGGCCTAAAATTTCATAATATGAATTTTTGAGTTCTCAACACCGAATTGGAGTATTTGAGTGAAACTAGTATGGTTGGACTCGTAATGGAATAAATTGTTGGATTTTATAAATTTTATCGGGTTCTGAGGCGCGGGCCCGGGATGGGCTTTTGGTCGATTTTGGGCTTTTTATTCAAGATTTGATCTTTTTCGATCGGGAGTGGTTCCTTTAGCATTGTTTGATGTATTTGAGTTGCTTTTGGTTAGTTTCGATCTGTTCGGAAGTCAGAACGGGCGGGATGACATTTTGGAGCATTGCTTGGCTTGCTCGGTGTTGGAATTGGCTTGTTCGAGGTAAGTAACTCTTCTAATATTAGTGCTAAGGGTATGAAATCCCGTAATATGTGTTATGTGATTGGTACTGAGGTGACGCACATACTAGGTGACGGGCGTGTGGGCATGCACCATGTGAATTGGGACTCTGTTGTTTCTATGGCACTGTATAGTGGTCCTATGTTGTTGATATCCGTGTTTTCACCTTGTGATAAAGTAATTGAGCTATCAATCATGGTGGATATCATATTTAGGCATTGTGCCGATACTGTTTGGACCCATAGTGGTCGTTTCTTACTGTCATCTCACTGATTTTATTGATATTTCATACTTAGTCATATCCATGCATTCATACCATATCTCAGTCTCAGATATTATTTATTGATACATCATATCATTGTTGTCGGGCTAGTTTCATGACATTGTGAGCCCGTGAGTAAAACTGGAGAAATTGATGACTGAGTGAGGCCGAGGGCTTAAGTGTGAGATTATTGATACTATATCACGTGAGTTGTTCGTGCGGATCCAGATATTATTATAGCACGTGAGTTGTCCGTATGGATCGGGCTACACGCCACAACGATATATATATATATGGATCGGGTTGCACGCCGCAACGATATATATATTGGATCGGGCTGCGCGCTGCAGCGATATAGCGCTTGGGCTGTAGGATCCCCTCCAGAGTCTGCACACCTCCAGTGAGCGCAGCCGACTATATATATTGATCGGGCTACATGCCGCAGCGATTATTATATTGTACCTATTGAGCTTAAGTGCTGAGTGTGAGCGCTGATTGGTAAGGGTCATATATGGATCAGGCTGCACGCCGCAGCAGGTATTGTACATCGCTGAGTAATTGAGTGTGCTGAGCCTTGAGCATAGTGAGAGAGAATGAGAGACAATGAGATTAAGTACTCTAAGAGTGTGAGTAGATGACTTTATCTCTGAGATACATTGTATTGATATGCACACATTACATACATGCATAGAGATGTATTTTTCCTCATGTTGTACGGTATCACATCATCCATGATTTCTCACACATGCTGACAGATAGGCATAGTGATGCATTTGTTTTACACTGGTTATCTAGAAAGAAAGCGAAACATCTTATTTATTATAGAAAGAATTTTGGAAAAATTATTATTTTCAAACTTATTCATATTTTCGGTAAGTGGTAAACGATTTGGGTTTTCATTGAAGTACTTGAAAGGCAGAACTATTTTCAGAAATCATGTTTTTGTTGAGCATTTGATTGCTGAGTTACTTCTTGTATTACTTATTTTATGTTGTTATGAAATATTGTTGTGGAATATTGAAGTTGGGACCCGACCTTGGTACAAGCTCGTCACTACTTTCAACCTAAGGTTAGGTTCGTTACTTATTAAGTGTATGGGGTCGGTTGTACTCATACTACACTTCTGCACCTTGCGTGCAGATGTTGGCTATTGATGTTGCTGTGTTCGATGAGAGCTGGATTGAAGATGTACTTGCGTCCTAGCTGTAGCTGCCTCTTGTTCGTGGTAGCTTTAGATTTGTAAAACTCTGTTTATGTACTATTCAAACAAACTATGTATTTATTTTATTTTTGCTTTTTAAACTCTATTCTTAGAAGCTCATGATTTGTATTACCAGTTCTTGGGAAATGTATAAGATTCGGATAATTCCTTTTGTTCAATTGTCTTATTAATATAATTGAAATTGGATGGTTATTACTTGGCTTACCTTGCGGGTTGGGTTAGGTGCCATCACGACTAGTGGATTTGGGGTCGTGACAGGTGGTATCAGAGCTCTAGGTTCATAGGTTCTACAAGTTATGAGCAAGTATCTAGTAGAGTCTTGCGGATCGGTATGATGACGACCATACCTATCTTCGAGAGGCTACAGGACATTTAGGATATACTTCCCATATTTCTTTCTTTATCGTGCGGCATTGATTCAACTTGAAGCTTAACTCTTTGAATTCCTTCCACGCATTCATATGCGCATCTGAGCGCTCGGTATCGGTTGTGCGCCAACTGTAACACCCCGAAAAATTTTGAAGTATTTCAGTGTAAAGCCCTGTAATATTCGCAAGTGCAATCAAGGTTTCGTGGTGCCGGAGTAGGCTTACGGTTCAGATATTTTGGGTTGAACAATGCACCGAAAAGTAAAGGAAAATTTTTTGGCGGAAAAGCGCATTTATATGGCCCATTATGTGGCCGCATAATCACTCTGCGGACCGCATAATGGCCGCAGAGTGAAGCAGTAAGTTTGGCCAACTTGAGGTCAATTTTGTGGTCGATTATGCGACTGCATAATCGATATGCGGACCGCATATCAATCGCATAATCCCTCTTGAGTTTTTGCGGAGGGAGTTCTGCGGTGCATTATGCGACCGCAGAACGAGTATGCAGACCGCATACTGGTCGCATACCTGGGCCGTAAGTTCAGGCCCCTGAGGGCCATTTCTGCGGTCACTTTGCGGACCGCATAAACATTATGCGGTCGCATATGCGACCGCAGACCTGTGTCGGAGCACCCATTTTCTTAATTTAAAACCCGACCCCCATTCCGTTAAAATACCCCTTAGGTCTATTTTGAGCTCATTTTCAAATATTTCTAGAGTGAGAGAGAGAGGGTTCAAGAGGGAGGGTCTAAGTTTTCATCAAATTCATCTTCAATCATCACTCAAAGCCTTGGAAATATTCAAGTAGAGCACCAAAATTCTTCACCCTAAAAGGTAAGGCTTCATCACTCCAGCTCTTATTTTCAAACATAGCTATAATGGGGTATTAGTATGATACTTCATGGGTATGAGGGTGGTTCATCTTGCATGCATGTGATAAAGAGTGTGGGAAAAATAAAAAGTGAACTAGAACCATGAACGTTTTTCTAATTTTGGGTTCAATTTGTATATTGCTAAAATAGATTGAGGTTGCTAAGGGTTCCGGATAATTGTAGAGTCTAAAGAAGTGCGATTGAGGTATGTTGGCTAAACTTTCTCTCTTGGAATTGAATTCCATAATGTTTCTGTAAGTTTCAAAGTGTGGGTTACGTATTAAAAGGTTATGGATTTGAGTCATATTTCAATGAAAGATAGAATTGTCTAAGAGCTTTTGTACTAAATTCATGCCCATTAGTGGCTGCTTTAACTAATGCTTTGATTTATAAATATATCCAGTGTGATTCGAGTTCTATATACTCATGTGTTGAAATTGTACATTGTCATTTCTGGGGGAGAGTATTGCAAGAGTAAATGGTGTATTGACTGTTTATGATTTTTTCATGTGTGTTTCTATTATTGGTTGGTATGCTTCATTCTTTGGGAAGAAACCATTTGTGTTTGAAGTTTCCATTTCAAATGGATTTGAAGTATATGATTTTTAAAATATCCTATATGTTGATACTTGATGGTGATCTTTGAAATTGAAAGAGGTGAAAGTGTGGAATATGAAATACGGCCATCGTGCCAGGAATAAAGAATCTTGTGAATGGCCTAATGAGCCAAGGAAATATTGTCGTTGTGAATGACTGGAAATACTAATGAGAATTCATACAATGTGAAAGATGTTGAGGTGAGTACAATTGTATTTATGATATTTCTGTTTGCAAATCAAATCAAAACTATTTTTGGGAGCATCATTAGCAATACCGAGGAAGGGTGGGTCATAAGGCCCACACCTGAAACAACACGTGCCGGTGTAGGGGTGAATTGTGAGATTATTCCGCTTAATTGGGATGAAACTGGAACCTTTTTGGATTGGAAAAGTCAACCCGCACGACATATGTGAGAAGGCGGCCTAGCTGATCGGGTGGAGATCAGACGCCATATTGCGCATATGGTGGTACTACTCTTGGTAACAACTTTCTTTCGTATCACATGTCAAACCACATTGTTCGTGGGGAGATGGCCTAGCCAATCGGGCGTGATCGGACTCCGTGCTAACAAAGACGGTGGTATATCGGTGCTAATGATCTCCCAACCAAAATTATATATGAAGTTTGTATTTTGGAAATTATTATGTTTTAACTGGACGTTTGGATATTGTTGATTGTGACTTACTGTTTCTATGTGTTGCCTTTTCTTATATGGACATTCTATTTTGAAAGAGGATTTTTAGATATACATACTAGTGCTATTCGACAGTACTAACGTCCCTTTTGCCAGGGGCGCTGCATCTTTAATGGATGTAGGTGGTTCTTCAGCAGGCAGCATTGATCAGTGATAGCAGTACACTCTTTTCAGCTGATTGAGTGAGCCCCACTTCATTCCGGGGTCATGTATCTTTTGTTTCTCATGTACAGTGTTTTGATGTATAGCCGGGGCCTTATTGCCGGCATTTTCATATTACTCTTCTATTGTATTTAGAGGCTCCGTACACAGGTTGTGGGTTATGGTTGATGTTGGGAATTGAACTAGAAGTGTTGGTACTTAGAAATTATATTTTTTCATTAATTATATAAACTCGTAATGTTTTGAAACTTATGAATGAAGCTACTAAAGGGAATGAAAAGGGAGCTGTCAATAAAATCTTTTCAGTGATTGATTAATGGAGTACATCTCCTCTTTATTCATGGATGTGTTTGGGTAGAAGTAAGTCTAATAGGCTTGCTCGGTCGGGTTCTCTCGGTTGAGCGCCGGTCGCGCTCCCTGAGTTTGGGGCATGACAAACTTGGTATCAGAGCCTAAGGTTTTAAAGTGTCCTAGGATGTCTCGGAGCAGTGTCTAGCAAAGTCCTTATCGGTGTGTTGTCGACCACATCTATAATGAGGAGGCTACTTGGACATTTAGGAATTTTACACTTCTTTGATATTCCAGAATCGTGCGATAAAGCTCAAGATAGGAAGCTAATTTCCTAAGTTTGGGTCGTGACACCGACGACTTATGATTCCATGGTTAAGGCACGAGATGTGATTTTGGCGTGCTGATGATGGGCCAGTCTGGAGGACTTGAGGCAGGGTTTTGACGGTGGCTTGAGCACGGAGATTTCGGTTGTGTGAACACGTGTTTGTGGTACTTATATGTCCTGTGGTGTCCCTGTTAGAGAAATTTGTGATTGGATGACTATGGGGTGAGTATGATGAGACTGCGAAATGTGTTCAGATTGTTCAAAATGTGACGAGAAGAGTTTACTTGAGATGTAGCAAGGACTATGGGGTGTTGATTTCTGTCTTGATTTGGCGTATGGTCTCGAGTTATGGGTGTGTTGAGGGATATCTCATGTTGTTTAGTTGTGGAGTGAAGTAGATTCTCATGTCTTGTTGATGTGTTCAGAATTTAGAAGATTAAGTGATTGCGTAGTAGTTGTGACTGTGGAAGGGTATAAAGAGATGTCGGTTTGAGGCAGAGCAGGCGGGTTATCTCCTGCGAGGTGTCCTGAGGTTTTGTGGTCCTTATGATATTTTGTAGAGAGTTCTCTTTTACCAGTGAATGATATATGTTGCAAATTGAGTTTGGATCACTTGTGGAAGTTGTCTTGACTATTACAAGGGTGAATGCGAAATTTGTAGACGATTTGAGGTATTATATGGTTTGTGTTACATGGGATTGCAAAGGATTTAGTTGAATTTCAGTGCGGGATTCTGGCAGTAATAGAGTATGGGTATCGTGATGTTATTGACTATTTTGTTCTATGGCTTTGAGCTAAGTGCGGGAGTCTGCTATCGACGAGTTATTTGCACGGTTATATGTCGTATTGATTTCGGTTCGGGGTATACTGGTGAATCAGTTATGACTCGCAGAGGTCGAGATCGAGGATGACTCGGGTAAAGGAATTTCTGGATACAGGTTGTATTACACTCTATGGGCATATGGGAACCATAAAATAATTGAGTGGTTATTCGCGAAGGATGTAGGGTACATGGAGTAGGAATTTGCTCGATTGCTTAGGAGTGTGGACTACTCCCTTGGGTGTTGGTGTACTAATGGGGCATATGTCGTTCAGTCCGTTTGGTCAGTTCAATTGAGATTTTAGTAGAGTGGATGACTCTCGAGAATGGTTCTAATGGATTTAAGAATTATATGTAGAAATTGAGAATTTCGGATTGGTATATGGCCAGGATCTGATATTTCATGGGATGGTGTCGAGACTTGTGGCATTTTTATATCATTGTGGATTATGCATTTCAATATCAAGAAGGTGAAGGAAATAATTTTAGGTTTACATAAGGTCCCTTTAGAGTGGGTATCTCGGTTGTGGTACTTCGGGGTGCTTACGAGGGAAGTCAGTGGCTTATGGGCCTTAGGGCGTGGTGGTTTTATACTAGGGCCTCATGTATGGTAAATTTTGGTTAAGGATCGTGGTACTCCAGTAAGGAGAAGTATCAACTTGAAGGCAATTTGGAAGGGACTTGGAGAAATATGACAGCGTAGTAGGTTGGGTTAGCACAGTAATGGGTATGATCGGTTCTTTGGGTACTTATGATGCGGCTAGACTCTACAGGTGTTTCGTGGCAATGCTCTTGAGTTTTGGCAACCTACATGGATGGGTTGCATTAGAGAGATTCGGTTCAGATAGCTTGGTTGTGTGCAAATGGGTTTCAAAGAGTTCTCAATGGCTTTTACTATGGTTCGAGGGGTATATTTCCTACAGGCGTGAGGAATATGTTGCGTATTGAAATTTTCTCCGGGATGAGATCATATGGAAGGTTTCTGACTGATCGGGTATATATTTTACTTGTGACTCAGAGTTGATTATGAGATTATTGTACTCTTAGCAGGATGGCATGGTAGACGCGGTATACTGTGTCGAATTGAGATTTACTTGTGGAAGGTCACAATTCAGTTTTGAAGGGAAGGATATAAATTCGTAGGCAGCATGGACGGATTCAGATGACTAGGTGATTGATATTACTAATCGTTATGGCCTGATGAGAGTATACATTTCAGATGGGGAAATGTGTGTTGATTTATGGGCACTTTATTGGTATTACGACACTCTCCTGGTTGATTGACTACTGATATTCAAATTTTGCTATGTGGCACAGAAGAATTTTAGAAGTATTTCTCGTGAGGTGATTATGTATGAGAGATGTGTTAGACATTCTGGCGGTGGAGATGGAATCAGATATGGTGATTTGTATATTTTATGGATTTGGAGGCTGGGAGTTCTCAAGAGTAGGTTGTTTCATGGTTGTGGAATGTGAAGTTGTGGCCGAAGCTAGCCAGATGATAGAATGTGTTATGATTCAGTCATTGTGGACTTTCGAAGGTTATTTATCTATTTGTGGGTGATTAGAGCTGATTTGGGAGTCCATTGGTAGGCCCGATTAGGATGTGTATTCTACACCGAGCGGATTGGTTGGCTCCATACTGCTATTGTTGAGGGATGTGCCATTTGGTTGTTGTTGAGCTTATTCATGTTCTGAGGTGATCTTTGGGTTACTCTTCTATGCTACGAGGAGTTGTGATCCGTTGGTTATAAGCACACCTGGCGCGGTTCTATTTGGGCTTTATAGGGGAATTTGAGCGAGATGAGTAATTGGGTATTGCATGGTTGATGGTGTATGAGTTATGTTCTTTCAGGTTTTGCGTGGTATTGTGTCATATGCTTCTCCATGGCTATGGTAATGCACTTTGAGTACTTGATGTCAGATTGCGCGTGGTTATTGATTTTTAGCATGGTGGCTGAGGTATTTCATATGGATCAGTGTTTGGATGGGGTTGCGCATAGCGGCAGAGTTATATTGAGATATGATCCTTGTTGTTAGATTCGTGTGTTATGGTTCTACGGTGTGTGATGGGTTGTTAGCATTGTGTCGGGGTGGTACCTATCGAGCTTGCGGGACGGTTCTATTGTTTGAGTCATTTTCGTGATTGAGTACATCTGAAATATTGCTTATTGGTGCGCGGATTGCACGGGTTGTGGCTTTAGATAGTATTGGTGTGGCATGTCAGTAGAGTAGTTGGTATTTGATGAGATGAGGTCATCGTACCTAGAATAAATACTATCGGAATTGATGTCAGCATGGTTGGAAGGATAATATCGATAGTCGGCTTAGAAATTTGCTATAGTACTTGTCAAAGAAGATGGGGTACCATGCTATAGTTCTTTCATCATTAGTAGTGTACGAAGGTTTAGAACGAGTCTCTGTTTGACCTGAGGTTTATTACCAATATTGGGTGGTTTGAGCAGATACTGTGATTAGAAATTATTGCTATGAGTATTTGAGTTACACGGTATATCATGTGATTACATCTTGGATTATGGTTACAACTTGTTCAGACTTATTCGTTGTGTAGATGCGAGATTCTGACCTTATGGGCTAAGGTTGGAGTAATGATCTTCAGTTATATTATTTTGTCGGGCGTATATGAAATAGGGTGACGTGGGATCACCCCCGGGTATGTGCATGGTAAGGTTACACAACGATTTGATGGCTTTTAGAACAACTCTTGGCACGTTCGAGGATGAACGTATATTTAAGTGGGGGAGGATGTAACGACCCGGCCGGTCGTTTTGAGCATTTACACTTCGCTCGGTTGTTTGAGGGTATGAGTAGCTCCATATTATGTATTATGACCTATGTGAATCGTCGGTTTTGGTTTTCAGGTTATTCGAAAATTATTTGAAAGGATGATTCTCAGCTAGAAGCTTTAAATTTGAAAGAGTTGATCAAGTTTGACTTTTCATCATTTGACCTCGGACTGGAATTATGATGGTTCTGGTAGTTCCGTTGGGTGATTTTGGACTTAGGAGTGCGTTCATATTGTGATTTGGAGGTCCGAAGTGGAATTTGGCTTGTAATGGCAAAAGTTGAAATTTTGAAAAGTTTGACCGGGAGTGGACTTTTTGATATCAGATTCAAATTATGATTCCGGGAATTGAACTAGATTCGTTATGTTATTCGGGACTTGTGCACAAAATTTGAAGTTATTCCGGATTGATTTGCTATGTTTCGGCACGAGTTATTGAATTTTAAAATTTAAAATTCATAGATTTCGATTTGAGGTGTGATTCGTCGTTTTGATGTTGTTATGTGTGTTTTGAGGCCTCGAGTAGGCCTGTATTGTGTTATGGAACTTGTTAGTATATTCAGACGGGGTCCCGAGAGGCTCGGGTGAGTTTCGGACGAGGTTCAGATCATTTCATCGCATTTTAGATTTTTGCTAAGGCTGCTGGTTCTGGTATGATCGCACCTGCGGTTGGTTTGCGCATGTACGATGGCCGTAGAAGCGATAAAAGTGTCGCAGATGCGAGAATAGTGTTGGGTGAGGAAGACCGCAAAAGCGGAGATTTGAGCGCATATGCGATGCCGCAGGTGCGGCAGCTCGAGCGCAGGTGCGGAGCTGAAGGGTGTCAGCAGAGGTCGCAGGTGAGATAGGATTTCCGCACCTGCGATGGTGCAGAAGCGGAAATTGTGCCGCAGGTGCGAGTGATCAGCTGGTTAGTTGTGGTCGCAGAAGCGAAACATGTACCGCAGATGCGACTATTTGTTCGCAAATGCGGAAAGTGCTGGGAAGAAGCTATATTATCGAGGGTTTTGGTTCTTTCCTTATTTTGGGAGCCATGGAGCTCGGATTAAGGCGATTCTTGAGGCAAGTTTCATCATATGAATTGGGGTAAGTGTTCTCTACTCGGTTTTGGTTATATTCCATGAATCTATCTTTGATTTTAGCTCTTGGTTGATGAAATTTAAAGAGCAAATTGGGGGGTTTTGCCTAAAGTTTCATAATATGAATTTTTGAGTTTTGAACATCGAATTGGAGTCGGATTTGAGTGAAACTAGTATGGTTGGACTCATAATTGAATGCGTTATTGGATTTTGTAAATTTTGTCGGGTTCCGAGGCGCGGGGCCGGGTTGGGCTTTTGGCCGATTTTGGGCTTTTGATTCAAGATTTGATCTTTTTTTATCGGGAGTGGTTCCTTTAGCATTGTTTGATGTATTTGAGTTGCTTTTGGTTAGTTTCGAGCCGTTCGGAGGTCGGAACGCGCTGGATGGCATTTTGGAGCATCGCTTGGCTTGCTCGGTGTTGAAATTGGCTTGTTTGAGGTAAGTAATTCTTCTAATCTTAGTGCTGAGGGTATGAAACCCTGTAATACGTGTTATATGATTGGTATTGAGGTGACGCACATTCTAGGTGACGGGCGTGTGGGCGTGCACCATGTGAATTGGGACTCTGTTGTTTCTATGGCACTGTATAGTGGTCCTATGTTGTTGATATCCGTGTTTTCACCTTGTGATAAAGTAATTGAGCTGTCAATCATGCTGGATATCATGTTTAGGCATTGTGCCGATATTGTTTGGACCCATAGTGGTCGTTTCTTACTGCCATCTCACCGATTTCATTGATATTTCATACTCAGTCATATCCATGCATTCATACCATATCTCAGTCCCAGATATTATTTATTGATACATCATATCATTGTTGTCGGGCTAGTTTCATGACATTGTGAGCTCGTGAGTGAGATTGGAGAGATTGATAACTGAGTGAAGTCGAGGGCCTGAGTGAGCATGACATTTTGGGATCGGGTTGCATGCCACAACATATTATATTGATTATATTTTATATGGATCGGATTGCACGCCGCAACGAGTCTTCGGGCTATATATATATATATATATATATATATATATATATATATATATATATATATATATATTACTGGATCAGGTTGCACGCCGCAATAATATTGGATTGGGTTGCATGCCGCAACAATATTGGATCGGGTTGCATGCCGCAACAATATTGGATCGGGCTGCACGCCGCAACAATATAGCGCTTGGGTTGAAGGAGCCCCTCCGGAGTCAGCACACCCCCAGTGAGCGCAGTCGACTATATATATGTGGATTGGGTTGCACGCCGCAATAGCCCTTATGGTCTTATATGGATCGGGCTGCACGCCACAGCAGGTGTTGTACAACGCTGAGTGATTGAGTGTGCTGAGCCTTGAACATAGTGAGAGAGAATGCGAGACAGTGAGATTGAGTACTCTGAGAGTGTGAGTACAGGAGTTTATATCTGAGATACATTGCATTGACATGCACACATGACATATATGCATAGAGATGTATTTTTCTCACACTGTACAGTATCACATCATTCATGATTTCTCACACATGTTGACAAATCGGCATAGTGATGCATTTGTCTTATACTGGTTATCTGGAAAGAAAGAGAAACATCTTATTTATTATGGAAAGGATTTTGGAAAAATTATTGTTTTCAAACTTATTCATATTTTCGGTAACTCTGGTAAACGATTTGGATTTTCATTGAAGTACTTGAAAGGAAGAACTATTTTCAGAAATCATATTTTTGTTGAGCATTTGATTGCTGAGTTACTTCTGGTATTCCTTGTTTTATGTTGTTATGCAATATTGTTGTGGAATATTGAAGTTGGGACCCGACCTTGGTACAAGTTCGTCACTACTTTCAACCTAAGGTTAGGTTCATTACTTATTGAGTACATCGGGTCGGTTGTACTCATACTACATTTCTGCACCTTGCGTGCAGATGTTGGCTATTGATGTTGCTGTGTTCGATGGGAGCTGGATTGAAGATGTACCTGCGTTCCGGCTGTAGCTGCCTCTTGTTCGTGGTAGCTTTAGATTTGTAAAACTCTGTTTATGTACTATTCAAATAGACTATGTATTTATTTTATTTTTGCTTTTTAAACTCTATTCTTAGAAGCTCATGATTTGTATTACCAGATCTTGGGAAATGTATAATATTCAGATAATTCCTTTTGTTCAATTGTCTTATTAATATAATTGAAATTGGATGGTTATTACTTGGCTTACCTTGTGGATTGGGTTAGGTGCCATCACGACTAGTGGATTTGGGGTCGTGACACCTCCTTTATTAAGAGTGTTTTGTATGAGAGTTAGTGTTGGGAAGTACTTGTGTGAACCCTTTGTTTAGAGTGATATTGTGAGGTTATTCTCTTAGGGTATTTGGGATTAATTAGAGTGTTTATTCTAATTTTGTACTCTTGTTGGTATAATGAAATTGCTCCTCTCCGCTTGTGGACGTAGGTCACTTTGACTGAACCACGTTAAATTTATGTCTTCTTTATATGCTTTAATTGCCGTTGTTATCAATTTTCATTGTCTTTGTTATTGTCATTATACCGTTGTTTGGCTAAATTTTGCACTACCCGAGTTCCCGATCCTAATAAATTGATATCAGAGCCGGATCTAACCGGGTTAGTTTAAATAGCCAAAATGACTATGTCAAAGTTTTATGTTGAGAAATTTGATCGAAATGCAAACTTCGGAATGTGACAATTAAAGATGGAAGTTATACTAATTCAGGATAGCTCAGATTTAGCATTGCAAGGAAAGGAGAAGAAGCCGGATAAAATGTCGGATGAGGAGTTTGCCGTCTCAGACAAAAGGGAAAAGGCAGGTATCATTTTAAATCTCTCAAATGAAGTTTTACGTGATGTTTCTATAGAAATCACAACCAAAGGCATGTGGAAAAAATTGAAAACCTTATATATGAAGAGGACGGTGGAAAATAGACTTTACCTGAAGCAGAAGCTTTATACAATTTGTATGGGTGAAGGTACTTCTATTCTCTCTCATCTTGACACCTTTGATTCTATTCTTATGGATTTGAGTAATATAGATGCTGAAATTAAAGATGAGGATCAAGCCGTGTTACTACTTTGTTCTCTACCCCATCTTTTAAGCATATAAGAGATACTATGCTTTATGCAAAGGATAATATCTCTTATAAGGATATTAAATCTACCTTAAAATCAAAAGAACAGATAGATAGTGATATTACTGGGGAAGCTAGTGGAACTCAATCGAAAGTTAGTTTGTTTGTTAGGGGCAAATCCGACTCCATATCCAGATATAATAATTTAGAGTGTCGCTATTGTCATAAGAAATGTCACATTATCTCTGAATGCTATAAACTGAAAAATAAAGAAAAGCATAAAGAAAGAAAAAATGAGCACAAAAATACTGACACCGCCGAAGCTAGTATAGCAACTGATGAGATTGAGAGAACTATATTTTTAGCAACTGAAACTAGTTTCAAATTAGACAATGAGTGAATTTTAGATTCCGGTTGTTCATATCATATGTGTCCTAACAGGGACTTGTTTTCTACATATGATTCAGTTGCAGGTGGAGTTGTCCAACTAGGTAACAATGTTACTTGTAACGTTGTTGGCAGAGGTACAATTCGGATCAGAATGCACGATGGTGTGGTGAGAACTCTCACCGATGTTAGATATGTTCCTAAGTTGAAGAAAAATCTTATCTCTTTGGGCACTTTAGAATCCCTTGGGTGCAAATTCACCACTGAAGGTGGAGTTCTAAAATTTTTTCAAGGTGCTCTTGTGATCATGAAAGCATACATATCTGGTTCGTTGTATACTTTATTGGGCTCCACTATTATAGGCCCTACTGCAGTTTCAGTATCAGACAACTTGTCTGATATTGATGGCATTAAATTTTGACATATGCTCATTGTGCTTTTGCGGAGAGGGTGGAGCAAATTTACTATATCAGCCAATATTAGGCCAAGGTGAAGATTTGTAATATGACCAATATTTTGGCTAATGGAGTTTATCTCACATAAGCATAAGCATCTTTGCAAAGTGTAGACTTTGTTGGCAATATTCTTTGGGACCCAAAAATATTGCATTGTGTGGTGGACATCATTTGCACAAGTTGTATCTCTTCTTTTATACCTAAGAGGTCAAGACTTTTTTGCCTATAAAAGGGAAGGCCATTAGTTTATTTTAGACACACCAACAAGACTTGAGTCTTCATCTTTTGTTTCTTCCTTTCCTCCTTTATTAAGAGTATTTTGTATGAGAGTTAGTGTTGGGTAGCACTTGTGTGAACACTTTCTTTGGAGTGATCTTCTGAGGTTATTCTCTTAGGGTATTTGAGATTAATTAGAGTGTTTAATCTAATTTTGTACTCTCTTTTGTACTCTTGTTGATATAATAAAATTACTCCTCCCCGCTTGTGGACGTAGGTCACTTTGAGCGAATCACGTTAAATTTGTGTCTTCTTTATATGCTTTAATTGCCATTGTTATCAACTTCTATTGTCTTTGTTATTGTCATTATACCATTGTTTGGCTAAATTCCGCACTATCCGGATTCCCGATCCTAACATAAAGCATGAAATGAATGCAAATGTACTTGAAAACTAACGATACGTTACAAAGAGGAGAAAGAAGCATAAATAAGAAGAGCATTCAGTTGTATGCATTTTGTTGCTATGTATAGCTGATGCATGTCCTTTACTCAATACCAAGTTCATTGGAGATTTAAATTTTGTAATACAAAAGATAAAGAGTGCAAAAAAAAAAATCTCATTATCAATTGTAAAACTTTTACTTCAATTTTAGCTTCTCCATATCTTTTGCATGTAGGGCTTTTTTTGGGGGGCTAAGGACACAAATGCCCTATTTGCATAAATTAATTACCGAGCATGCCTCCAAACCATGAAAATACCGCTTGCTTCCATCGCTCAATCTATGCCCCATCATAACTATTTCATTTTTTATTGTTACTCCATCTTTCCTTCCCAAACTCCTAGCTATATATCTAAAAGTATAGTTCGTGTGCATATGCTTCTGGATTTTACATATAGCTTCAATCTTTGATGTTGGATTTAAAATTTTGTGGGTCTAATAAGAAAAGAGGATACAATTTCAAAGATGCATTATGAAGATGGGGACTAAGAAAGGTTTGAACTACTTGAGGGTGAAAATATTATATCTTTTTTATTGTAATTGTTAGTTAGGTAAGAGGGGCTTTAATGCCAGCAACAGTAAAGTAGTGATTTGTAGGGGAAAAGCAAGAACAAATTTCAGGTTTTAGAAGAGAAATTTTAAGATTATCCAAGTAGTTTACTTTAAAATATCAGTTACTTTATTCTGGAAATTAAAAGGACGATTTCAAAGGTGTGAATATGGATGAAGAAGAATAAGGATAATGAGCGTGTGTGTATTGTGCTATGATGATGAAAATGAAAATGTGCATAGGTTGCTCCCAAACGCACACGCAAATATACGTGATCGACAAATAATATAGGATTGCAAGTCCAAATCTCATACCCACATGGACTTGTGATTAACTATCAACTAAATTAAACTAAGATAATTAATCTATTCAAGCACTTTTCTAAAGTATGAATATTTAATAAAACTAATCTAGAGTAATCAACTAAGAGATTAAATGAACAAGTTGGCGAAATTAGACACGAATTCAATGAGAGACGATATTCTAGAGCTATGGGTTGGCTAACAATCTCGTTGAGTTTTCCACTTAAATTATCTAATTAATTTATTTGGTTTATTGGCAGGGTTAATATTGCTCGTAGCCTTCTCCCGAAGTACTAATCGCCTATTCAAGATAAACATAACGCCTATATTCCTATGGAATTAGGATTAAAAAGAACGCATTAATAATTCCCGTATAATAACCAAGCAAGGAGATTAGGTATATCCCTATCCTAACCGCAAATTCATTCCCCGTTAATCAGGTTCAAGATCCCGCTCTACTCAATCTTATATGCAATCTAAAATTTTCTCTCCCGAGTTCAATTCTAGATTCGTAGATAGTATTCGATTGGTGATCAAGTAATCAAATAATTAAGCGCAAGATTGAATAAATAAACCAATATGATAAAATAATAAGAACAATTCAAGTTTCAAACTACAACGTTCATGCAGCACCCAAAACTCTAGAACTAATAAACTATGAGATTAAAAGAAGAGAAGAGAAGAAAACGTAGTTAGAAGCCTCCTCCCAAGCGTGGTGTGTGCTCTCCTTAGGTCTAAAGTATGTCAAAAGTCCAGAAAATAATATTTTTCCATGTATTTATACCAAGTAGGGTCGAACCTAGACGAAATCTCCCTTTCCTAGCCAGAATAGAAAAACTTGCAAACTTAATGCTTTCCATGTGTCGCATTGTGCGTCGCTCAGTGCGTCGCACTAATACTTTTTCCTGTCATTTCACAAAAAATCCAGTCTCTGAACTTTGGAAATTTCTGACAAAACTTTGCACTAATGCGTCGCACAGTGCCTCGCACTAGTGTATTTCTTTAGCAGTTGCTTCTTCCTTGAATTTTGATGTCCAGAATTGATCCTCGACCCCCTAACACGATTCTGGCTTAATCTCTTGGGCTTTTACTCAGATTTCAAAACTCCACATAGCTCAAATTAGTTCCACAGTATCTACATAACTCGAAATCACTCCTACAAAGTATAAAACACACAATAAGCGCAAAACACTAACAATTAAAATTCAAACACAATAAAAATATAGTAAATTAGAGTACAATAAGCGACTAAAACATGAGATTATAGCCGACCATCGGCATATATCTTATGCTATGTGTAATCTGTTGGATGTACAAGTGAATAAAAAGGTGTATCATGATGATTTTGCTATGGGAGGATAAGAAGGAATCTTAGGAAATAGGAGTAGCTAATCGACAATATATTATTATTTTTTATTTTTTTTAATCATTTGAAAGAAGGAATCTAGAAAATAAAATTAGAGTCATCCAACTAAATTAAAATAAAAGATCAACACTGAAAAAGAATAACTCAAATAAAGCTACAAAAGTAGCTTAATATTATACAGAATAGTTTTACACGATATATTTTGTACATATTTTTAAAAATTAGAAGTTAAAATTTAAAAAGAAACCTAGGAATATCATACTTTTGAAAATCTTAAGAAAATTTGGTCATATTTCTTAAGGGATTAACAAAAGTAAATAAATATATATCAACTTAAATTTCGATTCAATTGGTATAATTTTTTTTATGTTAAATAATTTTCCCAATAGTATTGACATATTATACAGTATACAGTGCTTTAATTTGGATAATGGTATACTTTATTTGAGCATGTTAAATAGTATACCTAATATTCTTGTTATACTACACATTTATATACCGTGATCAGTATTAAATTATGGTATTCTCAATATTTTTGGTGTAGTACTACACATTAGTATAACATGATTAATATTGAATCATGGTGTATTTAGTTTAAGTATGCTAAATAGTATACCCAATATTATGGTATACCATAATTACTGATGAATGATGGTATTCTCAATATTATTAGTATACTATACATTGAAATACCATGATTCGATAATCATGGTATTTCAAGTATTTTTGGTATACTACTTTTTGGTATAGCATATTACTATAGAATCATGATATACTTCATTTGAGTATGTTAAACGATATTTCTAGTATTCTTGATATACTACATATTAGTATATCATGATTATTGTTGAATCATTGTACACCTAATATTCTTGGTATACTACACATATGTATAATATGATTAGTGTTGCATTACTGTATACATTATTGTGAGCATGCTAAATTATAAATTGGTATATAATGATTAATGTTGAATCATAGTATACTCTTTTTGAGTATGTTAAATAGTATACCCAATATTCTTGATATACTACTTTTTGGTATACTATGATTAGTGTTAAATTCTGGAATTCTCAATATTCTTTGGTATACTGTACATTGGTATACCATGGTTCTGTTAAACCATGGTATATTGTAACGATCCGGCCGGTCATTTTGAGTATTGTAGACCCATTTCCCCGTTTATTGCTTATTCTATATTCATTTATGGTTATGTGACCTTCCTGGATGGTTAGTTTGGTTCCGGGGATGTTTGAGAATGAATTGATACACTTAGTCCCAAGGTTGGAAGCCTAAGTTGAAAGAGCTGAGCGGATGTTGACTTATAAGTTAATGACTCCGGAATGGAATTTTGATGGCCCCAATAGCTGCATATGGTGGTTTTGGACTTAGAAGTATGTTCGGATATTTATTTAGAGGTATATAACTCATTTTGGCTTGAATTGGCAAAAGTTGAAAAGTTGAAGGTTTGGAAGGTTGAGAAGTTTGGCTGAGAGTTGACTTTATTGACACCGGGTTCAGATTTTGGTTCCGAAAGTTAGAATAGGTCTGTTGTGTCATTTATGACTTGTGTGCAAAATTTGAGGTCAATCAGAGTTGGTTTGATAGGTTCCGGCATCGATTTTAGAAGTTGAAAATTTATTAGTTTCAATAGGCTTGAATTGGAGTGCGATTCATGTTTTAGATGTTGTTTGATGTGATTTGAGGCTTCGACTAAGTTCATACCATATTTTAGGACGTGTTGGTACATTTGGATGGGGTCCCGGGGGGCTCGAGTATGATTCGGATTGAGAATTTGACTTATGGAATTTCTATTGTGTTCACTTCTAATGCAACCGCACCTGCGAGAATTGGCCACAGATGTGGAGCCGCAGAGGCGACTAAAGGGTCACAAAAGAGGCTCTGAGTGAAGTTGGGACATTGCGTAGGTGCGAGGAAGATTTCTCACCTGCGAGCTCGCAGATGCGGGAGGTTAGTTGTAGAGGCGGGATATGCGAGGGGCAGGAGTTTCCGCAGAAGCGGAGGCCTGGATGCAGGTGCGCCTTCGCAGGCACGTCCACATATGCGGAAAAGGGGAGGCCTTAAGGGAACCGTAAAAGCGAAATTTTTGTCGCACCTGCGGGACCGCAGAAGCGGTTAAGTGAACCGCATGTGCGAGATGCCTGGATAGAATGTTATAAGCGAGGATTTGGAGATTTCTCTCATTTATGGCCTTTAGAAGCTCGACTAGGGGCAAATTTTGAGAGGGATTTTACCATAATTCAAGAGGTAAGCAACTTTGATCACTTTTTTCCATTAATATCGGATACCCAATGATTTCTTTTTTACCTAGATTGTGTGTTTTTGAGGTGAAAGTTTGGGGATTTTGGACTATGTATTGGAGAGAAAGATTTGGGAATTTGAGGGTCGATTTGTGGTTGGAATTGGATGATTTTGGTATGGTTGGACTCGTTATTGAATGAGTGTTCGAATTTTATGAATTTTGCCGAATTCTGATATGTAAGCCCAAGGTTGACTTTTTGGGTTGAGTTTTTGAATTTGATTAAAGAATTTAGCTTTATCGTATGAGATCGATTCCTATAGCTTGTATTGATTATATTAAGTTGTTTGTGACTAGATTTGAGTCATTCGGAGGACGATTCGCAAGGTAGGGGTTTGTTGGAGCATTGAGTTACGCACTTTGAGGTAAGTAACATTTCTAAACTTGATACTGAGGGTATGAACTGAAATATGTGTTATATGATTGGTGTTGGGGTGGTGCACATACTAGGTGACGGGCGTGTGGGTGTGCACCATGGTAATTATGACTCGGTTGATTCTGTGGAGCTTTGTAGTTATCTAGTCTTGTCTTATCTGTGTAATTCCTACATGTTAGAGTAATTGAGTTGTGATTCATGTTAGAAATCATGTTTAGGCTATGTGCTTATTCTGTTGGGACCCATTGTGGTTATGTATACTATTGAGTTATTTTCTTAAACTAAATTTATGTACTCAGTCGTGTTTATTCATTTGCATATCATATCTCAGTCTCTGTTATCATTTACTGTTACATCATGTGTCATTGTTTCGGCTGAGTAGTATGAGACTTGTGAGCCCGTGAGACTGGAGAGATTGATGATTGAGTTGTTCCTGAGAACCGGATTATAAATGGTATTGTAGATCGTGTTGCACGCCACAGCAAGCCTTATTGGCTTACTTATTTTTGTGGATCGGGCTGCATGCCGCAGCAGGCCTTATAGGCTTTATATTAGCGCTTGGGCAGGATCCGCCCCTCCGGAGTCTATCATAGCAGCAGTGAGCGCATGCATAGTGATTTATATGCACGTGCTTTGGTGAGGGGCATTGATACCAGGCACCCGTACAGTACTGAGTGATTGTGTATGGTGAGTGGGATTTTGAGATAGACAGATTGAGTACTCTGAGAGTGTGAGTACCTGGGATTATCACTGTGATACATTACATTTAACATACATATTTGACATGTAGGCATAGAGATGTAACATTCATCATGCTAGTTATACTTGGCATATATTATCAATGTTAGGCTTGAATTGTTGAACTTGAAAGGATGCCTAAATTTCTGTACTATGAACGAGCTGAATATGGAAGTTCTCTGAGTTATTACTGTCATTCTCTTTGTTATATTTTTGTTATCATTTTTTTGATTCTAACTGTATCTTTCTGAGCTCGTCACTGCTTTTAGCCCAAGGTTAGTCCTGTTATTTATTGAGTACATTGGGTCGGTTGTACTCAAACTACACTCTGCACTTTGTGTGCAGATCCAGGTACATCTGGACGCAGTGATTGCCAGAGTGGTGCTAGTATCCGTTCGGAGACTTTGAAGTAGTTGTTATGACGCCCGCTGACCTTGACTCTCCTTCCTTTCATTTTTATTCAGTATTGTTCTAATTTCTAATACAATTGTACTAGAATTTTAGGCAATATTAACACTTAGTAGCTCATGTACTCGGTGACACTAGGATTTCGGGACTGTTATAGTTGAGTTACAATTGTTTTTATCAGTTATCTATGAGATTTTCCGCTATTTAGCTTATTAAATCATGTTTTTAATTCCAAATGCTTAGTTGTTATGTGATTGTGGGCTTGCCTAGTAGATGTGTCGAGCGCCATCACGACAGGTTGGGATTTTGGGTCGTGACAAGTTGGTATAAGAGCACTAGGTTACTTAGGTCTCATGAGTCATGAGCAGGTTTAGTAAAGCCTTGCGGATCGGTGCGTAGATATCTGTACTTATCTTCGAGAGGCTACCGAACCATTAGGAAACTTCACTTTCTTGTACTCTTGTTGTGCGGATTTATTGATTCTGGAAACTAAAGTTCTATTCTTCTATTCTCTCATAGATGATGAGGACACGTGCGACTAGATCAAGTAGACGGCTACCAGTACCGCCAGTTAGGATCGCAAGAGGTTGGGGCCGAGGTGCAACTCATACTGCAGCTAGAGCAGCACCTGTGGAGCCACCAGTTGCTCCAACTCAAGAGCAAGTACTAGATGTGGTCGAGCCGATGGGACCAACTCAGGCACCAACTATGCCATTATGATTCCAGGCCTTCAGGAGGCTTTGGCCCAGATATTGACTGTATACATGAGACTTGCTCGGGTGGTTTTGGTTCCGACTGCACTGGCCACTTCTCAGGCCGAAAGAGGTGCTCAAACTCCCACCGCCCGTACTCCAGAGCAGGTAGCTTAGTGACTGCATAGACCAAGGATACTACCAGCCCAGATGGTTGAAGCTGCTCAGACCCAGGTTGGCCCACCTATAAGTGATGAGGAGAATAAGAGACTAGAGCAGTTTGGGAGGCTTAAGCCTCCAGAGTTCAGTGCGTCCGAGTCAGAGTTTGCTCAAGATTTTATAGACATGTGCCAGCGGATCCTTCACACGGCAGGTATCTTGGAGACCAGTGGAGTTTCATTCACTACTTTTCAGCTTACGGGGACAACCTACATATAGTAGGAGGCCTATAAATTGAGCATGCCAGCCCGCGCTGCACCACTTAGTGGCATGAGTTCTCAGTTTTCTTCTTAGAAACGTTTGTTCCACAGACTCGTAGAGACGAGTTGCATAGGCAGTTTCAGCAGCTACGCTAGGAGGGTATGTCAGTAACGCAGTATGAGATAATATTTTTAGAGTTGGCTAGTCATGCAGTATGGTTGTTTCCCACTGAGAGGGAGAGGATTAGGAGGTTAATTGATGGCCTCACCTATGGACTACGTTTCATCACCACTCGGGAGATTGCGAGGGTGTGAGGTTTGACGAGGTGGTCGATATTGCTAGACTCTTAGAGTTGGTTCGCAGTTAAGAGTGAGAGGAGAGGGAGGCCAAGAGGCCTCGTGGTTCAGGTGGCTTCACCAGTGCCTCATCTGGAGGATAGTCCCACCACAACAGGGGTCGTCCTTATAGGCCTGCTCAGATGGCTCATCCGATTCATCATGGTGCATCAGTTAGCCGTGGTTCGTACAATGCTCGTCCGGGTAAGTCATCTTTCAGTTCCCTCCCAACTCAGAGTTCACCCCGTGCTCCATCATTTCAGGGTTCGTCTGTACCAAGTTCTTCTAGTGGTTATTCTGGTTCTTGGGGTCCAATTCAGTCCCCGCCACCATTGTCGGATCGAGGTTGATTCGAGTATGGAGAGTTGGGGCATGTGAGTAGGTATTGTCCCCGTCTTATGGAAGGTCTAGTTCAGCAAAGGGGACACACTATGACTTCCGCACCAGTTACTTCACCACCCACTCAGCCAGCTCATGGTGAGACTCAAGAAAAAGGTCGCCCTAGAGATGGAGGCCGATCGAGTGGTGCTCAGGCTCGATTCTATGTTTTTCCCGCCAAGCCAGAGGTTGTTGCTTCAGACGCAGTGATCACCGGTATTGTTTCAGTGTGCCACAAGGATGCTTCCATATTATTTGACCCTGGTTCCACTTATTCATATGTTTCATCGTATTTTTCTCGTTATTTGGATATGCCCCATGATTCCTTAGTTATGTTTGTTCAAGTATCTACGCCGGTGAGTGAATTTATTATTGTGGACTGTGTGTATTGCTTGTGTGTGGTGACTATTGGGGGATTAGAGATGAGAGTTTATCTCGTACTGCTTAGTACGATTGATTTTGATATGATTCTAGGCATGGATTGGTTGTCACCATGTCATACTATTTTGGATTGTCACGCTAAGGCCGTGATGTTGGTGATGCCGGAATTGCCTAGGATTCGGTGGAGAGCTCCTATAGACTATGTTCCCAATAGAGTAATTTCATATCTGAAGTCCCAACGGATGGTTGGGAAGGGATGTTTGGCATATTTGGCCTCTGTGAGAGATGTTGGTGCTGATACTCCTACCACTGAGTCTGTTCCAGTAGTGCGAGATTTTCTGGATGTGTTTCCTACAGACCTGCCAGGCATACCACCTGACAGGGACATCGATTTTGGTATTTACTTGATGTCGGGCACTCAGCCCATTTCTATTCATCTACATCGTATGGCACCAACAGAGTTGAAAGAATTAAAACAACAACTTCAGGAGCTACTTGATAAGGGATTGATTAGGCCTAGTGTGTCGCCTTGGGGTGCACCAGTTCTGTTTCTATGATATTACCCTTTTATATCATCGTGGAAAGGCTAATGTGGTGGCCGATGCCTTGAGCAGAAAGGCGGCGAGTATGGGTAGCCTTGCATATATTTCTGTTGGTGAGAGACCGCTTGCATAAGATGTTCAGGCCTTGGCTAATCAGTTCGTGAGGTTAGATGTTTCAAGGACTAGACGAGTTATAGCTTGCGTGGTTTCTCGGTCTTCTTTTATGATCGCATTAAAGAGCGTCAATATGAAGACTCCCACTTGTTTGTCCTTAAGGACACGGAACAATATGGTTATGCCAAGGAGATTTCTATTGGAGATGATGGGGTGTTGCGGATGCAAGGTTGAATTTGTGTGACCAATGTGGATGGGTTACGTGAGTTAAATCTTGAGGAGGACCACAGTTCGCGGTGTTCCATTCATCCGGGTGACACGAAGATGTATCAGGACTTGAGGCATCACTATTGGTAGAGAAGAATGAAGAAAGATATAGTGGAGTATATGGCTCAGTTCTTGAACTGTCAGCAGGTGAAGTACGAGCATCAGAGGTAGGACAGTTTGCTTTAGAGACTTGAGATTCTTGAATGGAAATAGGAGCATATCATAATGGACTTCGTTGTTGGACTCCCCGGACTTTGAAGAAATTCGATGCTATTTGGGTGATTGTGGACCGGTTGACTAAGTCTGCATATTTCATTCTGATTGTGACTACTTATTCTTCTGAGCGGTTGGCTGAGATCTATATCCGAGAGATTGTTCGCCTTCACGGCATGCCGGTGTCCATTATCTCTGATCGGGGCACACAATTCACATCGCAGTGTTTCATGTTTCCTACAAGTTTGCATTACCACCTAGTCTATCGAGTGTTCACACTGTGTTTTATGTTTCCATGCTCTAGAAGTATAATGGTGATGCGTATCATGTTTTGGACTTCAGCACGGTTCAGTTAGATAGAGATTTGACTTATGATGTCGAGCCGGTGGACATTTTAGTTCGGCAGGTTCGAAAGTTGAGATCAAAGAATATAGCTTCAGTGAAAGTTCAGTGAACAAGTCAGCCAGTCGAGGAGGCTACTTGGGAGACTGAGTGGTGGGAGATGCGGAGCAGCTATCCACGCCTTTTTGAGACTCCATGTATGATTCTAGACCCGTTCGAGTACGAACGTTTGTTTAAGATGGGGAGAACGTAACGATCCGGGCAATCATTTTGAGTATTGTAGCCCCATTACCCCATTTATTGATTATTCTATGTTCATTTGTAGTTATGTGACTTGACAGGGTGGTTGTTTTAGTTCCGATGATGTTTCGGAATGAATTGAGACACTTAGTCCCAAGGTTAGAAGCCTAAATTAAAAGAGTTAACCGGATGTTGACTTATGAGTAAACGATTCTGAAATGGAGTTTTGATGGTCCTGATAGCTTCATATAGTGATTTTGGACTTAGGAATATGTCCGGATATTGATTTGGAGGTTTGTAAGTCATTTTGGCTTGAATTGATGAAAGTTGAAAAGTTGAAGGTTGAGAAGTTTGACCAAAAGTTTACTTTGTTGATACAGGGCTCAGAATTTGGTTATGGAAGTTGGAATAGGTCTGTTGTGTCATTTATGACTTGTGTGCAAAATTAAAGTCAATCGGAGTTGGTTTGATAGGTTTCGGCATCGATTTTAGAAGTTGGAAATCCATTAGTTTCAATAGGCTTGAATTGGGGTGCGATTTGTGTTTTTGATCTTGTTTGATGTGATTTGAGGCTTCGACTAAGTTCGTATCATGTTTTAGGTCGTGTTGGTACGTTTGGATGGGGTCCCGTGGGGGCGCGGGTATGATTCAGATTGAGAAGTTGGGACATTGCGCAGGTGCGAGGAAGATTCCACACCTACATGCTCGCAGATGCGGGAGGTTGGTCCCATAAGCGGGATATGCGATGGGCAGGAGTTTTCATAGAAGTGGAGGCCTGGACGCAGGTGCGCCTCCGCAGGTGCGAAGGCATGTCCGTTGATGCGGAAGGAGGGAGGCCTTAAGGGAACTACAGAAGCGGAATTTTGGCCGCACCTGCTGTGAGCACCTAATTTTTTACTACATTTAAAATTTTCACCACTTTATTTTTAGTATTTAAATAGTTTTAAGTTTAATTTTGATATTTTAACTTTTATATTATTTTTATTAGTAGGCTTTATTAGAGAATATGTAATATTTTTAACAAAGTCTATTACGTAGAGGGCGGAAGAATTTATTTGAATCACAGACCAAATCTAATAAAATTACTTCCTACCTTTCCTATACTATTTCTTTGTCATATCACCCACCTACTACACTATTCACGTGTCACATCTCACTCCCCTTTCACTATTCCCTTGTCCCATCACCCACCTGCTACACTATTCACGTGTCACTATTCCTTGTTTCATCGTTCATTTTCAACACTCATCCTCTCATCTTTTCTTAATATATGTACACACACAAAAAAGAATAAAAAAATGATGTACCTCCTTCTTCCCTAAGTAAAAAACGCACCAAACCTCCATTAACACCCACCTCCAAATCAGCCTTAAACTACCCTTAAATTTCAGCCCCAAACCCAGCTAAAGACAACCCCCAAACTACCACCCAAACACCATGTAGAGCATCATCTTTAGTCACCTCTTTGACGCCAAAAAACCAGTCAAAATCCAGCAGCCTTTTAGCTACAAAAACCAACTGAAACTACCCCCAAAACATAGCAAAAAATAGCCACGAATCTCACCCTGAATTCCAGCAAAAAAACAGTCCGAAATTACAGCAAAAGCTGCCCAAAAATGCAACAAAACATCTGCAAAACCTACCTCCATTAACGCCAATTTTCAGCTTCAAAACTACTGCAAAAATGCAACGATTCTCCCTCCAAAAACCAGCTCGCAAATATCACAAAACCAGCAGGAAAAAGCCACTCTTGGTCGCTAAAATCTGAGTGAAAATAGTCTGGAAAAAGTCCCCGACAAGGTCTTGGTTCGAGGTTCCGGCGTACGGCCATTACGAGTTGATGACGAAGGTCTCGTTTTTATTTCTGGATCTTTTCACTTTGAACGAGATTATGTACAAATCTGAGATTTTTTCTTATCAATATATTTGAAAACCGTTGCATATTCAAGGTTCGTTTCCCTGCTCTTATCTGTATTTCCATTAAAGTTTCATGTTTTGAATTATCAGTGTGATTATGTGGTGTGTTTAACTGTTGAATCAACGTGAAAGTTTGAGTGTTTATTGATCTCTGTTTCATCAACGACAAATGCTACTGTGTTTTGAATCAATCTTTTACTAAGTGCATATCTTGTTTAATAGTTATTCCTTTTAAGTGGGGTTCTTATGGCTTTATGTTGGGTGTGAGTATTAATCATGAATTGGAAAAGTTAAATGAGCTACTGATTGATTTGGTAGAGATCACGTTGGAGTTTAGCATGAGCTTTCATTTTATTCCATTAATTTTCTTCATCAAGAATTAAGTATAGATAAAATAGAATGAATAAGTAGGATTTATTTGCTTGTCGCATTATCGCACTATATACGGCATAATTGATACCTTTAGTAATCTTTAATAATCAATCTTACCTTTTCCGTAATTCTACCCCGTAACCTTTGAGCCTCACAATAATCCTAAACTTAGCAAATAATTAAACAACTTTGAATAACGTAGTGTGCTTTAAGTGTGGCCAATAATAAATTACCATGACTATGGGTACGGTTCTCGTGACATAATCATGGTACGTAATTCCAAATTTGAGTGCACGCTTGTGTAACTTGACCTTAACTGCAAAGTCATAATAAAATTACAAAGTTATTTTCAATGTAATTTTGCCCTTCAATAATAATCAAGCAATGAAAGCGGACATAGGTAAAATATGAGAATCAATAAAATACAGTTTATCCAAAAATAATATAAGCCAAATGTAGTCAATAAAGCGACCGTGCTAAAATTATGGGACTCGGAGAATGCCTTACACCTTCTCCCCGGTCAACAGAATTCCTTACCCGGACTTTGTTTTCGCAGACCAATAATAATAGAGTCAAACCTTCCTTTGACTAGGGATTCAAATAAAAGGTGACTTGGAATACCCAAAAACTCAGTTCCAAGCGGCGACTCTGTAAATAAAATAATCCATCTATTTTTGAAACAGGAATTAAGGTAGTAGATCTTTTAGCCCCTTATCGCCGTGGAGGAAAAATCGGACTATTCGGGGGAGTTGGAGTGGGTAAAACAGTACTTATTATGGAATTGATTAACAATATTGCTAAAGCTCACGGGGGCGTATCCGTATTTGGCGGAGTGGGTGAACGTACTCGGGAAGGAAATGATCTTTACATGGAAATGAAAGAATCTGGAGTGATTAATGAAGAAAATATTGCAGAATCAAAAGTGGCCCTAGTTTACGGTCAGATGAATGAACCGCCGGGAGCTCGTATGAGAGTTGGTTTGACTGCCCTAACTATGGCGGAATATTTCCGAGATGTTAATGAGCAAGACGTACTTCTATTTATTGACAATATCTTCCGTTTCGTCCAAGCAGGATCCGAAGTATCGGCCTTATTGGGTAGAATGCCTTCCGCTGTGGGTTATCAACCCACCGTAATTTAAGAGGTAATCAACTTTTGATCACTTTTGTCCATTAATATTGGACTAGGTATTGGAGAGTAAGATTTGGAGATTTGAGGGTCGATTAGTGGTTGGAATTGGATGATTTTGGTATGGTTGGACTCGTTATTGAATGGGTATTTGAATTTTGTAAATTTTTCCGGGTTCAGAGGTGTGGGCCTGGGGTTGAATTTTTGAATTTGGTTAAAGAATTAAGTTTTATCATATGGAATCGATTCCTATAGCTTGTATTGATTATATTAAATTATTTGTCACTAGATTCGAGTCGTTCAGAGACCGATTCACGAGGCAAGGGTTTGTTGGAGCATTAAGTTACGCACTTTGAGGTAAGTAACACTTCTAAACTTGGTACGTGTTATATGGTTAGTGTTGGGGTGACACACATGCTAGGTGACAGGCATGTGGGCGTGCACCATGATAATTATGACTTAGTTGATTCTGTGGTGCTGTGTAGTTATGTAGTCTTGTCTTATCTGTGTAATTTCTACGTGTTAGGGTAATTGATTTGTGATTCATGTTAGAAATCATGTTTAGGCTATATACCTATTTTGTCGGGACCCAATGTGGTTATATATACTATTGAGGTATTTGCTTAAACTACAATTATGTACTCAGTCATATTTATTCATTTGCATATCATATCTCAATCTTTGTTATCATTTACTGTTACATCATGTTTTCATTGTTTGGGCTGAGTAGTATTAGACTCCTGAGCCCGTGAGACTGTAGAGATTGATGACTGAGTTGGGCTTGAGAGCCGGATTGTGAGTGTTATTGTGGATCGCGCTGCATACCGCAGAAGGCCTTATTGGCTTACTTATTATTGTGGAACTGGCTGCACGTCGTAGCAAGCCTTATAGGCTTTATATTAGCACTTGAGCAGGATTCGCCCCTTTGGAGTTTATCATACCAGCAATGAGCGCAAGCACAATGATTTATATACACGTGCTTTGGTGAGGGGCATTGATGCCAGGCACCCGTACAGTGCTGAGTGATTGTGTGTGATGAGTGAAAATTTGAGATAGATAGATTGAGTGACCTGAGAGTGTGAGTACCTGGGATTATCACTCTGATACATTAAGTTTGACATGCATATTTGACATGTATGCATAGAGATGTAACATTCCTCATGATAGCTGTACTTGACATATTTTATCAATGTTGGGCTTGAAATGTTGAACTTGAAAGTATACCAAATTTTGTACTATGAACGAGATGAATATAAAAGTTCTCTTTGTTATATCAGTGTTGTCATTATTTTGATTCTGACTGTATCCTTCTGCGCTCGTCATTGCTTTCAGCCCAAGGTTAGTCATGTTACTTATTGAGTATATTGGGTCGGTCGTACTCATACTACACTCTGCACTTCATGTGCAGATCCAGGTACATCTGAACGCGGTGATTGCTAGAGTGGTGCTAGTATCTGTTCAGAGGCTTTGAAGTAGCTGCTATGACACCCCCGGACCTTGACTCTCATTCCTTTTATTTTTATTCTGTACTATTCTATTTTCTCAGACAGTTGTACTAGACTTTCAGGTGATGTTGACACTTAGTAGCTCATGTACTCGGTGACACCAGGATTTTAGGATTATTATAGTTGAGTTATAGTTGTTTTTATCAGTTATTTATGAGATTTTTCGTTGTTGAGCTTATTAAATCATATTTTTAAACCCAAATGCTTAGTTGTTATGTGATTGTCGGCTTGCCTAGTAGATGTGTTGGGCGCCATCATGACAGGTTGGGATTTGGATCATGACATATACTTTGTTAGACTACGTTAAATGGTATACCCAATGTTCTTGGTATATTATATATTAGTATACCATTATATATTGCTATGCCATAATTAGCATGGTATATCAAATTTTAGGATTCACCGATTTAACCAGAAAGAATAACAAAAAATGGTAAAAAAGAGTGACATATTTTTTATTCTAAAAAAGCCTTAATTTCTTTAATAATTACAAAAAACAATTATCTATAAATATAAAATACAAAAATAAAAAAAGTGACACTGTAACTATCGATAACTATAATCGATTAATGATTGTATAGAAAGTATTCCAATACTTATTTTAGGACTATGTTATTTATCTAGAAAGAATAAAAATAAAAATAAAAGTGAAATAAAGTGATAAAAGTTTTAACAGAGAAATTTTATTGAAAAATTAATAGAAAAAACTAAGATAAAAAATAATAATTATAAGAAAAAAGTGACAGATGTTATTTTAAAAATAAATCTAAAACTTCGTAGAAAACTGTCAAAAAGATTATCTACAAATATTAAATTAATAAAAAGAGTAACATAGTAACTCTTGATAATCATAATTGATTACTAGTTGTGTAGAAAGTATTCCTATACAAATTTTAAGACTCGGTTATTTATTTAAAAAATAAATAAAAACAATGTGAAGGAAAGTGATAACAGTTTTTGGCGAAAGAATTTTACTGAAAAATAACACAAAAAATTAAGATGAAGAATAATAATGAAAAAGAAAAAAAAGTGACAAAATATTTTGGATGGAGAGATTTTAGTGGAAAGAACCGAATCATGCCGATACCGAAGAGAAACCGATATGATTGGGACGAGTTTGAAAAGTCTAATTTTAGTTATACATAATAGAATAACCGAAAAATTAGTATGATATAAATTTTATAAAATAACCGACCGAACCGAACCATTGATATCCCTAATTCACACTCCATGTTGTGTGCAGGAGGGGATAGGGTGTTAGTGCCCACATAAGCTATGGGTTGGGATGTTTGGTATGTTTATATGGTTTTAGACAATTTTAGTCTCTTGATTAGCTTTTGGGGTTGAATTAAGTCTAACCTCTATTTCTTTATCAAATTATTCCAGCTAAAATTTTTACGCTGCCGCCGAAATCTTACTATATTGGTATGCTACAAGCAAATAGAGTGGGGTAAAAAAAATGTACCATGAAAATACCAAATAAGGTACAAATTAAAGTGCAAATGACACTATTTTTTTACGTTCAAATATTAGGATTTGCCCTGATTTTCTTGCCAATCATCCAAATATGATGAATGGAACTATGAAAATATAGATGATACATTAAGGAACGCCAAACTAGCAACACTTTTATTAAATAGCAAACTAGAAATACTTATATTGGTGAAACATAATAGTCAAGTAGCTGGAAATTCATCTTTATTCCTCCATCCAAGCTGAGAGTCCTGAACTCATGGAACAACATATCCTGCAACGAAACAAAAAAAGAATTTGATTAGGACCCTAATTTGGCAGAAAAAGAAGAGAACAGAACCTAAATGGGTAGCCATTTGAAGTGGGCTTTTGAACAAATGGACCTAGTATTTTAGTTTTAATTGCTATACACCTTTCCCCGCTATACACATTCAAAAAGCCCAAAGATTCATTTAGGCTCAATTTGAGCCCATAGATTCATTTCGACAAAGTGTCACCTTAAATGCGAAAGTACAAACGTCAAAGAACAAAAAGTGAAAATAGCACGGGCTAGTCAGTTTTCTAGTAACGAAAAAACAGTCAGCATTTGTGATTTTTTTTTAATTTTAAAAATAGCCATTATTTTGCTGAAATACGAAAAATTCTAGCATAATATGCTTGATTATGGAGCTCCTGCGTATAAATTTCCATCATATTATATTGGAACTCCAACACGGAAAGTTCCAGCATAATATGCTTAATTATGGAGCTCCTATAAAGTTCCAACATATTATGTTGGAATTCCAGCACATTATGAAATTCCAGTACAATATGTTGGAATCCCATATGTAAAAAATTCAAACTCCAGCATATTATGCTGAAATTTTTCCGAACTTTTAAGGGTGTTTTTGTTCAAATTTTATCTTTATATAAAAAAAAAAGTGACTAAATTTTGATTACTTTTGAAACTATGATTATTTTTTATTTTTTCCCATAACAAAATAGACAGCATGCCCATGGAATTGACTATGTTTAAGTTTATCTTTTCTTCAATTAGATAAAATAACAATTTTAGGAAAAGTCATATACAATTTGTCTGAGATTACTACTTGTAAGCATCCACACATATTCTATATATATATGGGCTATTATTTTAAAACGGTTATTCAATATCATTTCCCTATTCTAAAGTGTCTAATCTTACGTAAAGCTCCATGTTTTTGGTTTATGATAGCAAACCTATTATTAAATGATATAAATGCGGACAAAATTGCTTTAATTATATTCATATGTGTAGTAAAATTATACTTTTACATTCCATTGGTCATGATTTATTTCGTACTATTCTTCTTCAACTTCTCCATGAGTTTTAAAAAGGAGTAGGAAATAGCTTTTATTCATTTTTTTACTTTCTATATTCATCTTTATTAATTATAGAAAAGCAATGGTTAGATTAAACTTACGTCCACATCTCTTCCCAACAGGTCTATTCTTGATGTTGCATCTCTTGGGAATAGTGACAGCAATAACAGGATTAACTCCTGCATTTTTAGCTGCGGGTGACAGTAATGCCGCGCATAGGCATTTTGGAGAAGTCTTTAGCAAAGCCTCAATTTTACCACAGCAAGCTGGAGGGACTTTTGTCCTTCCATTTTTAGCTGCTCCAAGACATGGAATTAGGCTACTAGCAGCTGGTGCATTCCCACACCCTCCTCCTTTTCCTGCTGCATTTGCTTGAGGAAGAAATGAATTATTATTTATAGCTAGCAAGTAAACAAGTATGGACACAAAGCAAATGTTATAAACTTTGGAAGCCATAATTTTGGTTAAAATAGAGAATTCTTTTCTTTCTATGTGTGTAAGATATGCTTGGTTTTATGGAGTTGATTAGTGGCTTGGGTTTGTGGATGAATCATGTGAACTTGAAATGTGAAAAGGTGAAGCTTTTTGCTTAGTGGGGTGGTTGAAGCTACGTGGAGGTTGGAATGGTTAAGTTTGTGCATTAAATCATTCAGTGTTGTAATGATTTTCTTCATAAAAATTTGACACATTTCATTGTACAACAACATCCAGCATATTCTATTGATTTTCTCTTTTATTTAAGCTAAAGGAAAATAACGAAGATGAATGTATACTAGCATATTGATTACTGTCCATAGAAGAGAACAATCTTTGAAGCAATAGTTATAAATAGTATGCTCTTAACTTAGACAACACAATCAAAAAGATATACACAAACGAAAAACAATTGATCTTGTTATTTCTTGGTTATTGGGAAAACCCAGTATGTCTGATGGGAAAGTATCTCTAGGGGAGATATTTTATTGGGAATTTATTTACATAAATAATAAATTGTCTGTAGGGCAAACCCAATGTGTTGGATTCACTATTTACATTTTCAAACCGGTATATGTAGAATATATTTTTTGTATACGATTATACACATATTATATATAAATTATATTATACATATATTATACATATGTCAACTATTTTTTAAGAAGAATTAACCCAAATAGTCATCCACCCAACCACCTAAACTAATTGCTAGTGGAGGTATAATATATGCATAATTTATATATTATATGTGTATAATTATGTATAATCAATGTATAAATTATGAATATGGATAGAAAAAGTAAACAATAAATATTGCCGGCTATTTATGTTAATATCGCTTTAATTTAAGTAGTCGAGTAAACAACTCTTTTGATTAATTCCTCTATTTTATTCACCAATTGGATCGTTTTGTTGGGCCTACAACAAGACTTCAAATCTTTCTTTCTCGGCCTCTCCTAAGACTTCTAATAGATGGGGCATGGCCCAGCATTAAGTGAAATATCAACAACAAATGACACTTAAGGCCCGTTTGGTCATAAGAAATTTTTTTTTTCTTTTTTTTCGGAATCAGTGTTTGTCCATGAAAATTTTAAATTTCACTTGAAGTTGCATTTCGGAATTTTTCAAAAATATAAAAAGCCCCAAAAAGTTATTTTTCAAAATTTTCACTTCAAATCACTCACAAATTAAAAAACAGCTCCAAATTGTATTCATGTCCAAACTAATTATTTTACCCACAAAATTACTTTTATAAATGACATAGTTACCCACAAAAATAAAATTATTTACCCTTACCTACCCATTTATTTTTTTACCCATCAAACTAATTACATTTCATACCCATAGTAGTTTTTGTGGGTTTTTCTCTTTTTTCTCCAATTCTTTTTTATTTTTATGCTTCTTTTATTTTTTCCTTTTTTTCTTTCTTTTCTCCTTTTCTTTTTTCTCGTTTTTTTCTTACCTTTTTTCTTTTTTCTCTTTTTCTATTCATTTATTTTTGCCCAAATCGTATTATTGTTATTTTTACCATAACTTATTTCGCACTCAATTTTGGCTCCTTTATTTTTATTTTTTTAAATTTCTTTTCTAATTCCATTTAACTCCTTTTTTTTTATTTTCTTTATTTCTTGTTCCTTTTCTAATTTCATTTAAATTCTTTTTTTATATATTCTTTTTCTCTTCATAATCTAATTTCATTTATTGTTTTAACTGTTTTTTATTATTCTTGTTTTTATACAATAAGAAAAAATAACTGATATAGTAAATATTTGTTCACCTTTTTTTAATATAACTAGTATAATATACCTTTTGTCTTTTTTCTCATTTTTTTAATTCAATTATTAAACTGAAATAATATCAGTTGTCACTTGATCTAATTCATTGAATATCACACTGACTGCTGCTGAGCACCATAAATTACATAATCAGATTATAAGAATCAACACGTGATTGACATGCAAACCTTGATCTCCTTTCCCTACAAATATTAGTACACACTCCACCATTAGCACTAACACAACCAGTTATGGAGCAAGAAAGCATAATCTACGGCCACCAAATCTCTATATATACTAGTTAGAATATAGATGATAATAAAATATTAAAAAATACAATAATAGTATAAGTAGCAAAAGAGACGTGTAGTACCATATGATACCAATGTGGTATACATATATACCAACAGAGTATATGATTGCTCTAGAATATAGCTACAACTATTTGCGACTATACTATTATACTAAAACATTAAAGGATGCAATAAAAGTATGAGAAAATTATATACTCGCATTGCAAGGTAAATATTCGCAAAGCAACTTGTTCATTTTGTATACTAACAGGGTATATAGTTGTATGAGGTCGTTCTAACAATTGCCTATAACTATAAAAACTATTACATAATACACATAATTTATGTCCATCAGCATAAAAAAATTCCAACACTATAAATCATGTTCATATAAATAATTTCATAATAGAATTCACTTAAAAATACAGCTAAAACAACCAAAAAAATGTTTGAACTACCATATGATACCAATATGGCATATAACTATACCAACATGGTACACAATTTTACTTATTAATTCCCGACAACTATATGACTATACTACTATTACATAACACACATGCATAAAGAGAAAAATAAAAAAAATAGTGTACCACATATTAATATAATAAAGTATTTCAAGATATTATACTATATTACTATTATTAAAAGAAAATCAAATAGTGTACCAATTAAATGCAGCTAATACAACCAAAAAAATGATTCAACTAGCTTATGATACCAATATAGTATATAGCTATACTAATAGGGTATAGTTGTACGGGGTCATTCCAACAACTTCATATAAGTATAAAAACTATTACATAATACATAAAATCTATGTCCATATGTAAAAGAAAATCCAACACAACAAAATATGATCATATAAATCATTTCAGAATAGAATTCACTTAAAATGCAGCTAAAACAACCAAACAATATTCCAACTACCATATGATACCAATATGACATATAATTATACCAATAGGGTATATAGTTCTACTAATTAATTCCAGGTAACTATATATGATTATACTACTATTACATAATACACATGCATAAAGAGAAAAATCAAAAAATAGTATACCACATATTAATATAATAATATATTTCAAGATATTGTACTATAATACTATTATATAAAACAAACGCATAAAGAAAAAATCAAAATGATTACATAATACACATGCATAAAGGAAAATTAAAAAAATTCAATATACTGTACTATTCTACTATTACTAAAGAAAAATCAAATAGTGTACCAATTAAATATAGCTAATACAACCAAAAAATGTTCCAACTAACATATGATACCAGTATAGTATATAGATATACCAATAGGGTATACAATTGTATGCAAAGAGTTTAAAAATAATTTTTTTAATTCAATTATTAAACTGAAATAATATTAGTTGTCAATAAAAATTTTAAAAAATTCTAAAAGGACCTAATTGTAAGAGTACACTGTTACATTATATAGTATACTATAATAGTATATCATTGGAATGAACTGTATACCAAAATGGTATATAGTATATCATTTTGGTATACAGTACAAATTCTTCTTCTCCAGTTCAACGCAATAAATTATACACTATTGAATTAACCAAAATAATTTATAATATGTTATTTTTGTATATATAGAATTGGTTCATTCCTTCAAAAATAATTAGTAGTATACTATTGTAGTTATTTATATACTCTTGAATTAATTATTGTATACCAATACAGTATACAATATAACATTTTGGTATACAGTACAAATCTGCCTTCTTTGCTAGTTCAACTTAATTTTAACCTAAAATTTTAAAATCTACTCTAAAATCTCCACCAAATTGACTCGAAATATAACCACATCATCCAAATAAAATTTCGAACATACCCAGTTAGAATCGGATCAAAATAACCACAAACCCAATTTATGAGTTTCAAGTTTCAAGGTCTTCAAATGGCAGATTAATGTTTTGCAGAAGTCAGAAGTCTTGGAATTCAAGTCATAGAATAAAACAGAACGAAAAAAAGATTTGTATTTTCAATTTGCCCCTTATGCTGGGTAAAAGCGTAAAGCAAATTAAAAGGGAAAAGACAAGTAAATTTACGGGTAATAAGTTTAGATTGCCAAGGTAAGAGTTGTAATTAATTTCCAAATGGGAAAATCCGGGTAAATATTTTGAGAGTGATAAGCATTTAGTGTTATTTCCTCTATAAAGAAATCAAACGCCTTCGTCCATAGCCGATGTGGGACGCTAACAAATGGGAGTATCACTCAATAAAGTAACCATACCACATTAAGACCCAAATCACTCTATTATTTCTACTTTTACAAACTACTTTGTTAAAGAAACAAATTGGGTGAAGCGACACAAAAATCCGTAGGCTAACTGTTGACTAGAGTTAGTGAACAAGCTGATAAATTAACTGTAGTTACCTATGTAACTGTAGTTGAAGGTTAGTTAGTTAGTATAGTATTATAAGTTAGTTATAATGTACTGTATAAATACATTGTACTCATTGTATAAACGATACACTGTATCATTTCTTCTTCTTCTTCTTCAGAATAATAGAATTCTGTTTCTCTTGAGTGCTTCCTTCATTTGCATGTCTTCTTCCTCAAGCTCAATCCTTAGATCCATGACAGCTAACATGGTATCAGAGCCACCAGAGTAGATCGAAGGTAGTTCTCAAGTCAGTCTCTACGCTTGTTACTTCAATTTTGCAATTCTTCTGGAAAATTATCCAATTATAGCGTGTAGTAGAAAGTCTAGGGTTTACTCTTAAGAAGCAACTGAAAATGGCGACTATAGAAGAAACGGTAGGTGATACTTCACATTACACTGTCTTGGTGCTTGTTTAGGACCATATAAGGACTTGTGAAGTTTGCAAACCTTCTTACTTGGTATCAGAGCAATTGACCACAATCACCCACTCTTCCTTCAACCAACAGACACTCCAGGTAGTACTCTGATCTCTCTTCAGCTTACTGGTTCAGATAACTACGCACTATGGAGTAGGTCTAAGAGGATTGGATTATTAGGGAAGAGCAAGTTAGGTTTTGTAGATGGTCGATTTCCTAAGTCCAAGTTTGAACCTGAACTTCATGACCAATAGGAGAAAGTGAATGTTATAGTTCTCTCATGGATAATGAATGCAGTAAGGCCAGGTTTACTTAGTAGTATAGTATATGCCTCTAATCCTCACAAGGTATGGGAGGACTTAAAGGAGAGGTTCGACAAGGTGAATGGATCTAGGGTTCTGTATTTACATAGAGAGATTCATACTCTTACTCAAGGTACCATGTCTGTTATTGACTACTTTTCCAAATTGAGAGACCTTTGGGATGAATTTGATGCGTTAATGCCTTGTCTTGGCTGCCCTTGTCCAGAGTCAAAGAAGTATGCTCAGCACTTTGAGTAACATAGGCTACTGCAGTTTCTGATGGGATTGAATGAGTCCTTCTCACAGTCAAGGAGCAAAATTATGATGATGTCTCCAATTCCTAGCATTACCAAAGCATATTCTCTATTTATTGATCAAGAGATTCAAAGGAATCTGGCTAATTTTACTCAAACAACCCAAACTATTGAAGGCATAGAAGGAGATGTATTCTATAGTTATAAGAATCCAACAAAGGCAGGTGGAAATTTCAAGCATAGAAGGAATCAGGTTCAGTGTGAATATTGTCACTACAAGGGGCACACAAAGGAGAATTGCTATAAATTGCATGGTTATCCATCAGATTTTAAAGGAAATAAAAAAGGGCAGAACTCTGGAGTGTATGCAAACAATGTGAGTAGTCCAATATTTCCAAATGCTGCAGAACCAGGCTATCAACAAGGCTCTTATGGAACTCAATCAAGGATACATCAAGTTCAACATTCTTATATGCCTCAGTTTGCCCAGACCACTCCTAACAATAGTCTGCTGCTCCTTTCTTCACAAAAGAGCAGTATCAACAAATTTTTCAGATGCTGGCCAAAGGGAATGAAGAGGGTCCAGAATTATCCAACAAGTTAGCTGCCGCAGGTACTCTAATTACTCTGATGTCCAATTATCTTAAGCATAACTGGATCATAGACACAGGAGCCTCAAATCATATGACTTCTCAACTTGATGCTCTTACCTCATGTCAGTCCATTCCAGTTCAGAGAAGTGCAAAGTTCAATTACCTACTGGGAATGTAGTATCTGTATCACATAAAGGGACCCCCTCAGTACTTAGAAATAACAATATTTCTAATGTGTTGTACATTCCAGACTTTAAATACAACCTCAATGTCTCAACTCACCAAAGAACTTCCATGCATGGTTGCATTCTTCCCCGACTTCTGTATTTTTCAGGATCTCTACAGTGGTCAGGTGAAGGGGATTGGTAAGGAGGAGCATGTTTTGTACATACTTCAAGGAGGATCATCCCAGGATTCTACAGCAACATCAGACAATAAGTGTGCTCATACAGCCAGCTTACCTGATTCTGCAGTAGTTTGGCATAGGAGATTAAGCCATGCTCCTGTTGATGTAATAAGGAAGTTAGATGCTCTTAGTATCCTAAAGACAGGAACTCAGTACTGTCCTGTATGTCCAATTGCTAAAAAAACTAAACTGCCTTTTTCTCTAATTACTTCAGTATCTCAATCTGCATTTGACTTAGTGCATTGTGATATCTGGGGGCCATATAGAGTTCCTTCTTATAGTGATAAGAGGTATTTTGTTACAGTAGTTGATAACTATACCAGATACACTTGGATATTTTTGATCAATTTCAAGTCAGAAGTTATAGTTGTACTAAGAGATTTTCTAACTCAAATAAAGAACATGTTTTCAGCTTCCATAAAAGTCTTAAGGACTGATAATGGTAGTGAGTTCTTTAGTAATGAGTTTAAAAAGTTGCTCTCCAGTCTTGGTATATTTCATCAGAGTGAATGTGTCTACACCCCTCAACAAAATAGAATTGCTGAGAGAAAACACAGAACAATCTTAGACATGGCTAGGTCTCTCAGGTTTCAGGCTGTTGTTCCTCTAAGGTTTTGGGGTGAATGTGTTACCACTGCAGTCTACCTCATCAACAGGCCGCCCTCTAGAACACTTGGGTACAAATCCCCATTTGAGTTGCTTTACTTGCATCCTCCTTCACTGCAACACTTAAAGGTCTTTGGTTGTCTGTGTTATGCAGCATGTCCCAAGATTGTTGACAAGTTCTCACCAAGAGCTATTCCTGCTGTCTTCCTGGGCTATTCTTCATCTTAAAAGGGTTATTTTCCGTATGACTTGAATTCTAAGTCCTTATTTGTTAACAGAAATGTTGTTTTTCAAGAAGACATTTTTCCTTTCAAGCATGTGTTATCTTCTGGTAGCACTATTTTTCCTATACTAGAACTGATCTCACCAACTAGTGCAGATCCTAAAATCTCTATTGCAAATTCATCTCCTGGAGTTGATATTCCTTCACATAAGGCTAGTGCTGTATCTGAGGGGGAATCTTCTCATTCTCCTACTGACTCTCTTGTGGCTACTCCTCACTATACTACAAATTCTGAAGGTAACTTCACAAATAATGCAGCACCTGGTGACACTCCTGCTGAGACTTAGTTTGATGATGCATCTCCTTGTGCAGTGGCTAATACACCTAGTGTTGTACCTGCTCAGGTCCGAAAATCCTCAAGGCCCAGCAAACCTCCCATATGGATGCAAGATTATGTGGTGCAGTTCAAAGCTGCTAAGTGTTCTTATCCTATTTCAGTTTATGTAGGTTACTCTCACATTAATCCTTCATATAGTAGGGTCTTGGCAGCTCATTCAGCATGTTCTGAACCTCAGTCTTTTAGTGAGGCAGTCACTGATCCTCAATGGGTAGAGGCTATGAAGTTGAAGATTACAGCCCTAGAGGAAAACAAAATTTGGAGCATAGTTGATCTACCTCCTGGCAAAATCCCTATAGGTTGCAGGTGGATATTCAAAATTAAGTACAAGGCCTAGGAGAGGTTGAAATAAATAAGGCCAGACTAGTTGCCAAAAGCTATAATCAAAAGAAAGTGCTGAACTACAGTGAAACCTTCTCTCCTATTGCTAAAATGGTAACAGTTAGGTCCATTGTAGCTCTTGCTGCATCTTAGCACTGGATGATGTACCGGATGGATGTTCATAATGCATTCCTAAATGGTGAATTGGTTGAAGAGGTGGACATGCATATTCCATAGGGGTTTGCAAACCAGGGGGAGACTAAGAAGGTTTGCAAACTTCAAAAGTCCTTATATGGTCTTAAACAAGCACCAAGATAGTGGAATGTAAAATTAACAGAGGTACTTCTGCAGATGGGGTTTAAACAGAGTCACTATGACTATTCATTTTTCATTAGAGGAGTTAATGGTGATACATTTATCATCCTTGTGTATGTGGATAACCTGCTGATCACAGGGAATAATGATAAGTTATTGTGTGACACTAGAGTAGAGTTACAGAAGGAGTTCAAGATGAAAGACTTAGGGGAATTGAAATTCTTCCTGGGAATTGAATTTGCCAGATCAAAGGAAGGGATCCTTATGTGTCAAAGAAAGTACGCACTTGAGTTGATATCTGAAGCAGGTTTAGGTGGAGCAAAGCCTTCTGGTACACCGTTGGAGTTGAATCAAAAACTCACATCTGTAGAGTATGACAAGTGCATTCAGAACTACAAACAAGAAGGTGATCAGGAGCTCAAAAGTCCTAGCTGTTATCAGAGACTTGTTGGGAGGCTATTATATCTCACCATGACCAGACCAGATATTGCCTTTGCAGTGCAAGTTTTGAGTCAGTATATGCATTGTCCCAAGGTGTCTCACATGGAAGCTGCTCTTAGAGTAGTCAGATATATCAAACAAGCACCAGGCTTGGGGTTACTTATGCTTGTAGAAAGTACAGACAAGCTGATTGCTTACTGTGATTCTGATTAGGGATCATGTATAGAGTCAAGCATATCAGTAACTAGGTACTTGGTCAAATTTGGAAATGCACTGGTGTCTTGGAAGTCAAAGAAACAAATGATTGTATCTAGAAGCTCGGTTGAGTTCAGAAGTTTGGCTTCATGTGCAGCAAAAGTCACTTAGATGGTAGGGTTGTTCAAGGAACTTGGAGTCAAGATTCAATAGCCTGTAAGTATGAGATGTGACAGCAAGGCTGCTATACAAATAGCAGCCAATCCTATCTTCCATGAAAGAACTAACTATATTGACATCGATTGTTATTTTGTTAGGGAGAAAATATATGAAGGGCTGCTGAAGACAGAGTATGTACATACTAAAGACCAGTTAGTAGATTTACTGACAAAGAGCTTGGGGAAGTTTCAACATGATCAATTACTAAACTAGTTAGGAGTGAAGAATATGTATCAATGCAACCATCGACTTGAGGGGGAGTGTTGACTAGAGTTAGTGAACAAACTGATAAAATAATTGTAGTTAACTATGTAACTGTAGTTGAAGGTTAGTTATTTAGTATAGTGTTAGAAGTTAGTTATAATGTACAATATAAATACACTATACTCATTGTATAAACGATACATTGTATCATTTCTTCTTCTTCTTGTTCTTCTTCTTCTTCTTCTTCTTCAGAATAACAAAATTATGTTTCTCTTGAGTGCTTCCTTCATTTGCATGTCTTCTTCCTCAAGCTCAATCCTTAGATCCATGGAAGCTAACACCAACCTATGTATAATAGTTTTGACGTCAATAGTAGAGGTGGAGTGAGGATTTGAAGTTTATGAATTTGAAATTCTAATTCTTTTAAGATATTGTGTTCTAAACTAATAATTTGTATAAATTCATTTCATTTTTTAAACAAATATAGAGTTTGGACTGAATCTACTGAGTTCTATCGACAACAACTGCAAGGCTAGCTTCGCCTTTGGACATCAATGGTGGAGACGCTATTTTTCAAGCCACTTCGCCTAACAAGAAAATAACTATATATATACAACAATAATCATATCTCAGTGTCAAAAAATTTAGAATCCGTAAAAGATAACTTATATATATAGAGAGAGAGCCGATGTCATTTAAAAATAATACAAAATAAATATTAATTTAGGACATGAATGTAAAGTCTTGTAACCTGCACAAACCCAACTAAAATCAAATACACACTGAGTTATGACACTAAAATGACAACTTGTGCAAAATCATGCCTTGAGGTCACGGTAAAGGGAGTTACAATAGTAAGTGGTCTTGGATTGTGACGCACCACAGTAGATGTCATGACAGAGCTGTGGTCCTATGGATACATTATCCTGCTAGGAAGTTCAAGCCTAATGAGGCCAGACATATATACTATTTTGAGTATTGATCCAATAAGACCTTTTTCTTGCTGAAAGGAAGACATACAAGGGAAAGGACGTTTACGATTGAGGATTGTGACTTGAGAAGAGGAATGTTTGTGATAACACTGACCAGTGAGCATGTCACTGAAAATAGCCAAAGAGGATGTTAGAGCTAGAGATCGACCAGTGTGAATTGCCTTGTGGTCACATATAACTTCCAATTCTTAGTAATGCAGCATTGTCCGATCGACAAAGTTAGACAATAAATATTATTGGCGATTAAGCACTAATAATATGATTGTGCTTCGAAAAAGTCCCTGAGTAATCCAAAGGTCAAGAGCTAACCAGGTCACCTAAACGTTGTTGGTAATAGGTTAATTGTTTACGGTTCATAAATCTCGATGATATATGAATGTCCTATATATGATATATAATATATTACTATTTTCCAATGCACATAAGCTCGATTATTTCACTTTTTAAAAATCTAATGCAGTTTATAAGTGGTATTTTCCTATCCCTTAAAATGTCACATGAAAATCATTCTAATGAAATGTATCACCTTCTTCTTTTTTGTCATCCATTCGTGTCAATCACTTTCTTTATTATGACTGAAGTTATGACCTGTTTCAGCTATTTCGTTAAATATCTTTTCTCTTAATTTCTGTGGTAAAATTTGATTTCTGGATGAAATAAATATTTTTAGATAACTAATCAACGTCAGTTACTTGAACTTTACAATTGAAAAACGTAAAATAAACAGCTTGACTAAGATAGGAGTATTATCTAACTGGATGATTAAATTTTAGTTCGAAATATTAATTAAAAATACAGAAATGAACGAAATACTTTATTTAACTATAAAGTCAAATTAAATCATTTTGCTTAAACTATTACAAAAGAATACCTACAATGTCAAGGTTAGCTATAATTTGACCTATGTCTTAGCTCCTTGTATTTCCAACGACAACATTTTCAATGATATGCAACACAAACTACAATGTGATAACCCCAAATATTATCAGAAACAAATCAATCTCACTCATACAAATTTGGATGTTTCTCACTTCACATACACAGACCAAACTTCTTGGTTCATGTTTGAAAAACACATCAAAATATGGTCCTACATCTAACAAAATTCTTCACCTTGGGCCCACAAACCAATTTGACCTAAAGCCAGCATGACATTATATGGGTCCCACTAAAGTTTGTATAATAGGAGTGCTAACCAACCCATGGAAACTCTCAAAAGATTTTGGGGTCTACTTTTTTTTTTAAAAAAAAACTTTGGTGTGATATGCTAACTGATATGACAAAGAGAAAGCCCCACAAACAAACCTAAAGTTGAAAGGAGGAAAACAGTTGGGAACCATCAACCATGTCAGAAGATGAAAAAGTTCAAGAAAAACCATACAAAGAAAGGGGAAAAGAAAAACAGAAGCTTACATATACACAAAAAGCACAGAAATTTGTGAAAATTAAAAAAGAAAACAAAGGAAAAACTTCATATACACAGTAGAGTGTAATGATTCCAAGATTTAATTTGCTTAAAGATGTAGTAAAACGTTTTGATGTAGTTTTCTAATAAGGAAAATAGCATATAAACTCTTCTCATCCCATTTGAATGTCTAATTGCTTTTTCAGATATATTAGGGAAACATATTAGTCACTATATACTACTCCATTGGATTGCAAGATTCTGTGTTTTCACGATCTTCCGTCTAAATTCTTAGTATTTTACTTTTAAAACTAAAAAAAAAGGTTAATGATATTCAACACTGCTCCTTAATATATTAATCGTTTGTTCTCCAAATAATATGACACCTGATTTGATAATAGAAGTAAGAAAATCTTAAGTTACTAAACAACGTTAATCAAACGGATCTTCAGTCTAACTCAATTTCAAAAATTAACTTATAAAGTTAAAATTATCCATAACCATATAAGTAAAACACTACCCATTCCCTTAAACTAACATGAGACAATCTAACACCATTCCTCCTTTACAAGCTTTGGGCTGGGCATCTGGCATAAACATAATATGAAAGCTAATATCAAGCAAATCAAGAATAGGATGGGTTTGATATCATAGTGAAAAATTGAAAATTCTAAATTTAACTCAGCCTTAAAAACTAATTTGTGAGGCGATAATTGCCTAATATCATATACGTAAACAATAGTCCGTTCCCTTAACTAATTTGGACAGTCTTAACAAACGAATTATTCATTAAGTTATTACTCCAGTTCTTATCCATTGGATTTTAGGAAAGAAAACTTCAATAGAGAAACAAAAAAAGAAAGAAAAGGAAAAGCAATAAAGGGGAAAAGCTGAATTTGAATTTTTGTTGTCTGGTAACTTGATGCATTGCCTTAATAGTAGCCAGCAAAATGATATCATAAGCACTGCAATTATTTAGACCCCCCCACACTCACTTATTAAATCATGCAAAAATATTAAAAGGTCACCATTTAACGAATCCCAAGAAAACAAAATCTATTCCTTTTTCTCTTTGAATTTTCCTTACTTGCTGGCCGTTGACTGATTACTTCTAAAATCATCGCACTATCACTTTATTTCTTTTCTTGTTTCCTTCCTTGCTTTACTCCTCTCTCAATTCTCCAATGTTTTAAAAAGTTTTGTTTCGAATTTGTGAATGAAGCATAAACTTTACTAATGAATAAAGAGAGGAAAGAAAAAGAAAAGATTAAATTCCCCATGTAACATGTTAGTTAATTTTGTAGACTAATTAACAATCTGCTATGGTACCTATCTCTATGATTTTAAGATGAATCTCAAGAGCTAATCCCTAGATTGTTTTGAGGACAGTTAAAAAACTGGAGGACAAATTTGGGGGTTTTGTTTTTCAAATGCTAGAATAAGGAATAATAAAGTTCATATAGATAATTCCCACGTTTCGACAATAATATCTGAGTATTCAACTATTCATCCCTTATAAAATAATAACTTTTCTTCATGTCACAAGTTTTGAAAATATCATATAGCTGATCCTAACTTAATTATGTTAGTTATGATATTTTCATTTCTTGTGGATCTACTATTTAAAAATACTTTCTTGATTATGGATCTACGATCAAAAATTTAATGCGTAATCTCAATATTCAATATGTATTCTCAAATTATCTTATTTTTTAAAAATTCAATCGTTTCATTTTATCAAGTTCAATATTAGCCAGATTAGTCAATATTGTCTTTTTCGATACAATCTAATTTTGTAACAACTAATTTTGTTGTTGGTTGATTGGTCATGTTTTATTCGTGAAATGGCTTGAACCGATATTAATTTGAATACGATTAAATCGATCTATTAGATGAAATAAGTATACATTCAATCTAATAAGTAACTTGTCTTATATTTGAAATTTTTTGAGTATTGTTGTTGTTGTCACAAGTTTTGAAAATTGTAAGCCCAAAATCTTCTTTTGAAACTTTAGATACCCCCTTTAAGAATTCCTGCAAAATTGTTTTTTTTTTTTGGTGGGCCATGTATTTTGTCTCTACTTAAATATAGTAGGATTACACATTGGGGGTAATACTACACTTCTCCATCACAAAAAAATTATCAAAGGTAAGTAAAATGGGTGACCTTCACTCCATTGCTTACAGTAGCAGTAGCTGCTCTTCCCTAGGCCTAGGAAGTTGGGATTTCCATGACCTTCAAGTTTTCAACACTGACATTTCTCCATGTAAAAACTCTACTTACTTTTCACTCTTCAATTTCTCTCTTCTTCTCATTTTCTTATATATTAACCTTCAATTGTTACTGTTTTTGTTGGTATATATATATAGTTATGGAGAACACTCCACCATTTCTGTCCAATCTTGATTCTGACTTCTCCAGTGGCTATCTTCAAGATGCTTTATTCAAATTCAGTTCTAAAAGAAGACGTTTGTTATTGTTTGATGATAATGAGAATTATCAAACTAAAGATTCAAACGATTCCATGAAGGTATATAGGTGAATTATATACATTGTCTGAATCTATTTTTTTATATTTTTTGTCAATGTTTTCTTATTTTATGTGCAGAATTTGTGGAGTTCAAACATGGACCAGCATTTTTCTGAGGATTGTGATTCCTTTAGCCAGTTAACTAAGTGTGATAGCTTTTCGGGTAATTCTAATTCTTCCCTTTTTCTTCTCACTATAATAATTCTTTTTCTTGAATGACCTTAATTTAGGCTGTTAGCAATATTTTAATTTAGCTAGAAATGGAATTGAATTCAATTGTTGTTTAAGAGGCTGAATATTCCTGTTCTATTTTCTGTTTTTAAATTGAATTCAATGATTAGTAACAGCCGTTATAATTTGCACATTAAATTGAAATTAAGAGACGAGATTTCTGTTATGATAAGGGAAGCAATAAAATTCATAATGATTATTGTGTGCATGGTGTTATTAATGAGCAAAATGATTGAGGAATATTCCAATATTACAACAGATGTGAAAAGAACAGAGGAGGAAGCCATCTCAGCTTCTCATGAAACTTACAATTATTCTTCAGCATCATCTCATGATCAAAAAGTGAATACTCAACACTCCAATTCTGATAAAGAAGTCCTACGACAATATCCCACACACCCCAGTTTTCCTACTGGTAAATCTCTCTACTTCTAATCATATTTACTGAATACTAGAATTATTTTTTTTGTTTGTTTATTGAAGTTAAACTCATTAATTTGTTTGTTGTATTTTTGTGTGTTAGCGTTGGGTGGAATACGTCTTTTACTGGGTGAGTTTGCGTCATTTAGGCTGTATCGTGTAGGTTCAATTAAATTAATTACTTTCGTCTCAAATTATGTATACATATGAAAAAAAAATAGTTTAAAATGCATATGTATAATAAGAGCATGCTCAATCATTCTGAACTCACTGTCTCTACCTTAAATTCGCCTTTTATTTGGCTGTGATCGATATATAAAATGAACTCTTCTATCTTGTGTGTGTCACTGTCTTGTGTGGCTGTTTTTATTTCTCTTTATTTTGTGGACTGCAACTTTTATTTTTCATGACGGCAGTCATGCATATCGATTAGTTTTGCTATCGGTTTTCAAGAAATGACATACCGTTTGCCAATTTCAATTTTTTGCATAAAAGTCTTTCAACTTTATTAATGTGTTTATAATCAAATTTTCACTCACCAATTTAAAATCTCCCCCCCTCCCCCCCCCCCCTCTTCTACCTCAACAAAGGATAACACATTTGCACTAGCGGCTCTGTTTTGATTTTTACTATGTATTCTGTTGCCGTTGTTTCTGTGTAAGATGGACCAAAAATTGATGAAATAATAGTACAAGTATGGCGTTCCTCAAAGTTATATCTATGCACTCTTGTGATCTGTACTGGTTTCACTTTTTTTTTAAAGCCTTACGTTACCAAAAGCCACTGACCATAGTCCAACATTTACTAATGCCGTTATTAACTTATAATTTTGGTATTTGAATTATATTCGTAACTGTAGCGCCATTAATTACGGAGTATAATTATTTTCCAATTATAAAGTTGTTAGGTTAACATAGTCTAATAAGTTATTTTCTTAATTATTTGAAGGAGGAAGTGATCAGAAGAGATCAAAGAAAAGGATGACAGCAAAAGTGGTGTATCCATTTGGCGTAGTGAAGCCAGGAGGACAGGAAGGGGACGTGACGTTAAACGACATCAACGAGAGAATTCTGATGAGGCCGACCCGACCAGTAAGGCATCCGGTCGGAGATTTCGCCTGTCGGCCAACAGTATCTCCGACCGGACCGGGGTTGTCCGGCAAGACTGTGGTGGCACTCACTAAAATTCATACCCAAGGGAGAGGGACAATCACAATTATAAGGACTCGAGGTTGAGCAAATAGAGGACCTAGGATTGACTTGTCAATTTCTTAGAAAATTTTCTAGAGGAGGGGTGTGAGTAGGGAATTCAGAATTTAGGAGGAGAATGTGTAGTTAAGTTTCTTTCGGGGGGGTAAAAAGCAAGTTTATATGAAATGTATAGATATGGAGGTAATTAAGTGGATGTATAGATCATACTTACTCCTATGTTTGTTACTGAACATTAGAATGAAACATGTTTTGCTTTAGATTTACTTCTGACAATGAAAGATTTCCTAAGGACTGTGTTGATCTTTAAAAGGACGTTCTTTGTATGTAGTGACCAGAATGGATTGAACTATCCAATTAAAGTCGAAAAGCCACTCATTCGACTGAAAAAGGTTCTAATATTAAGCTAAAAATTTATATAATAAGAATCGAATTAATTATGGATTTATTAAAACCAACGAGTAGTAATTTTTGTTGATTTATTACTAAGAAAAAATCTCAGCTATACATGATGCAAAAGTTATTTGAAAACTTAAATTACTAAATATAAAATTGGATATATTATTAACTCCAAAATTAAAAGTTAGTGTTAGGTTATTGTAAAGGAGCTCACCGATTGTACAACTGTCACTTAGGTCTTAGACCATAGTTAGGCTAATTAACTAGAGTAGTTAGTTTGTTAATAGTCTGTTAGTTATATATTAACAGTGTAAATTGACATTGAGGCAGTTAAGCGGAAATAACATAAAATCATTCCACAATTTCTCTCTACATTTTCTCTGCAACTCGATCTTCTCCACTCGCTTTCATCTAATTCTCCAAATCTGTGAGAATTAACATGGTATTAGAGCTTTAATCGTGTGAATTTAGGGGTATTCTTCGCAGATTTAGTCGAAAATCGAGAGATTCACCGAACATTTGCTTGCTGATTTGTGCCCTAATTTCAATGGCGGGAGATACAGTCGAAGAACAGGAATTTGCTGAATAATCAAATATGCAGGAATCGATTATGATTGATCACAATCATCCTTTATATCTGCATCCTTCTGATGGACCGAGTTCGCTAGCATTGGGAATTCAATTGATCGGAATGGAAAACTATACACTTTGGAGGCAAGCTATGAAATTTTCGTTGCTAACACGAAACAAGCTGGGTTTTGTTGATGGTTCGATTACCAGAGATACCAATGGAACTAGGTTCAATCATCTATGGAATCGTTGTAATGCAATTGTCAAATCATTGCTAAGGCACAACGTGAGTCGCGATTTGCTGAGTGGTGTTCTGTTTCGCTCAAGTGCTCGAGCAATTTGGGAAGACCTTCGTGAGAGGTTTGATAAGGTGAAGTCTTCACGAATGTATTATCTAGACAAAGAAATTTTCACCCTAACTCAGGGAACCTCGTCAGTATCGGCGTATTATTCAAAGTTAAAAGATTTGTGGGATGAATATGATTCAATCATCCCTGCTCCACCTTGTGACTGTAAAAAGTCAAAAAAACACCTTTCGCATTTACAGTATCAATAACTTTGGCAGTTTTTGATGGGCTTAACTGATGGCTATAGTCAAGCTCGGAGCCAGATATTAATGAAAAACAAGGCACCTTCTGTGAATCAGGCATATGCCATGATTTTGCAAGATGAGAATCAAAAAATGGTTGCTGGTAGTCAGACTATCCCTATTGAGTCCATAGAACCAACTGCCCTGTTTACTTCCAGGAATAATACTTAGAAGCAGAAAATAAATTATAACATGAAATGTGACTTCTGTCACATGAGGGGTCACACTAGAGAGGGTTGCTACAAACTTATGAAGTGCGACTACTGTAACATGAAAGTCCATCTCAAGAAGAACTGCTATAAGATTATAGGTTATCCAGCTGATTTTAAGTCAAAAAAGAAGAGGGCTTCTATAAGTGGTCATTTGGCTAAAACAAAAGTGCAGTCAGTACAACAACCATAAGTGCCTCAACCTCTTGTGTTTACACCGGATCAATACAATCGAATTTTGTAAATGCTAAACAACAGGTCATCCTTTTTCAGACTCTAGTGCTCACATGGCAGGTACGTCTTTTCCTAGTGCACATATGACAGGTACTTCTTGTTCTGTTCCTACAAAGAAATCTAGTTGGATAGTGGATATTGGGGCTACTAATCACATGATTAGCAATAACCAGTTATTGTTGAATGGTATTGAAATAGAAAGTTCATGACAAGTTTAAATGTCAACTAGAGAGTCTGCTAGGATTACTCATGTTGGGGACTGTGAGTTGACTGGAGGTGAACTACTTAAGGATGTGTTATGTGTGCCCGTTTTTAAATTCAATCTTTTGTCAGTTTCTAAAGTGACAAAGGATTTGAATTGTTGTGCAACATTCTATGCTGACTTCTTTGTGTTACAGGAGCATTTCAGTGGGAGGCTGAAGACGATTGGTAGAGAACAAGATGGCATATATGTGTTGAAGTCAGGGTCCAGGAATGCCTTTCTTACTCACAGCAAATTAATGGCAGTACAAACAACTACAGATTCAGAGATTTGGCATAAACGATTAGGACATGTTCCCATGGCTGTACTAAGAAAAATTTCCTTTTTTCAGAATAAGTATAGTTTTACTTTGGACAATTGTGATGTATGTCCACTAGCTAGACAAACTAGGATTGCTTTTCCAACACATGCTAGCAGGTCCACTGAACCATTTCAATTTCTACATTTGGATGTCTGGGGTCCTTATAACACTGCTACTTATGATGGCATGAAGTATTTTCTTACTGTTGTGGATGACTTCTCTAGATGGACTTGGACATTTATGATGAGAGCTAAATCAGATGTTTCTTGTTTGCTTAAATCATTTATTGTCATGGTTTTGAATCAGTTTGAAAAGAAGATCAAGGTGGTTATGTATGATAATGGTGCAGAGTTTTTTAACTCTACTTGTAGAGCTCTGTTTAACATATATGGGATCATACACCAAAGGTCCTGTCCGTACACACCCCAGAAAAATGGGGTGGTTGAACGAAAGCATAGACATTTCCTTGAGACTGCTAGAACCTTTAAGTTTCAAGGTGGTTTACCCTCAAGATTTTGGGGTTGTTGCATTGAAGCAGGAGTGTATATCATCAACAGAGTTCCCTTGTCTGTTTTAGATAATAAGTCTTCCTTTGAGATTCTGTATAATCGTATTCCCTCTCTCTCTCACAGTTGAGAATCATAGGATGTTTAGGTTATGCCTTTACTCTACCCAAACAAGCTATGTTTAGTCCTAGGGCCATTAAGTCAGTTCTACTTGGTTATGGTGTCTTTCAAAATGGCTATAAGCTTTATGATCTTGAGAAACAAAAGGTCTTCATCAATAGAGATATGGTCTTCAATAAGTCCATCTTCCCCCTCAAGACTACACAAGGCAATTCTGAGATGTCCTTTCTAGAGTAGGTTGATCCTTGCAAATTTTCTATAGATGCTTCTACTCTTTATGTTCCTCCCTTGTCCTCTATTGACTCTTCAGTACCTGCAAGTTCACCTAGTGAGGTTGACCAGTTGTCCATAGAGGCCACAGAGCCTCCTAATTCCTCTAATAATGATACAATGCTTCATGATCCTAATTCCTCTACTAGTGAGGCCATGATTCCTGATCATGTTCCTACTTCACAATCATCTTCACATGAGCCTATTCCTGCACCATCTACAGGGCCTCACAAATCTAGTAGAACTTCTAAGCCATTTATATGGATGAAGGATTTTGTCATTCTTGCCAAGCCTCAAGCTGCTCAAACTTGCTCTTATCCTCTTTCTGATGTAGTCTCTTATGATTCACTTTCTTCCACTTATCAAAGCTTCCTCACCAGGTTCTCAGCAGAGGTGAACCCATAACTTATGCACAGGCAGCTAAAGACCCGCACTGGGTTCAAGCTATGCAACTTGAAATCAAGGCATTAGAGGATAACAACACTTGGAAAGTGGTTCCTTTTCCATAGGGGAAGAAGGCCATTGGTTGCAAATGGTTCTATAAAATCAAATACAAGGCCACTGGGAAGTGGAAAAGTTCAAGGCTCCATTAGTAGCTAAAGATTATAGCCAGCAGGAGGGCCTTGATCACCAAGAGACATTCTCTCCCATAGTTAAAATGGTGACTGTACGAGCTGTCATTTCTATTGTTGTTGTCAAGCATTGGACCATCCACCAAATGGATGTCTACAATGCTTTCTTGCAATGGGATCTCCAAGAAGAGGTCTACATGAGCTTGCCGCAAGGATTTACCTCTACAACAGGGAAACACAATGCATGTCGACTTCTTAAATCTTTATATGGCCTTAAACATGCTTCAAGGCAGTGGAACTTGAAGCTTACCACTGCCTTTCTGTCTTTTGGATTCATTCAGAGTCACCTAGACTACTCCCTTATCACTAGGAGATCTTGTGGGAAGATTGTAGTGATCTTAGTGTGTGTTGATGATCTCCTAATCACTGGTGATGATTTGAGCATGATAGAAGAAACTAAAAGCAATCTGCAGCAGAGTTTCAAAATTAAAGACTTGGGGAAATTCAAGTACTTTTTTGGCATTGAGTTTGCTCGACGTAAAGAAGGTATCCTTATGCACCAAAGGAAATACGCCACCTTATGCACCAAAGGAAATATGCCTTAGAGCTTATCTCTGATATGGGACTAGCTGGAGCAAAATGTGTGGGTGCTCCTTTGGAGCTTAGTCACAAGCTCACATCTTCTGAGTTTGACAAACACGTTGGTGACACCTCTGATGCCTTGTTGAGTGATCCTAGTGTTTACCAGAGATTGTTGGTAGGCTTTTGTACCTCACCATTATTAGGCTTGACATGGCTTACGACGTGAAAAATCTTAGTCAATTCATGCATTCTCCAAAGGTTTCTCATATAGAAGCCGTTGTTCGTTTGGTTCGATATATATTAAATCTTCTCCTCGCATGGGTATTCTTATATCTGTTGTTGCTGATAATACCTTGACAGCTTTTTGTGATGTTGATTGGGCTTCGTGTTCTATCGTGAGGCGATATGTCACAAGCTATATGGTTAAATTTGGTGCGTCTCCAATTTCTTGGAAGTCCAAGAAGCAAACCACCATTTCTAGAAGCTCTGCTGAAGCAGAGTATCGAAGTCTTGCTTCAACAGTTGCTGAGCTTGTATGGCTCGCTGGTTTGTTCAAGGAATTTGCTGTGGATATTCAATTGCCTGTCTCTCTATATTGTGATAATAAGTCCGCTATTCAGATAACTGCTAATCCTGTGTTTCATGAGCACACTAAACACATTAAAATCGATTGTCATTTCTTTCGCGAGAAGGTGTTTCAAGGCCTCGTTCATATCCAATATAACCGCCTCAATATCCATTTACACTGTTAATATATAACTAACAGACTATTAACAAACTAACTACTCTAGTTAATTAGCCTAACTATGGTCTAAGACCTAAGGAGACCTAAGTGACAGTTGTACAATCGGTGAGCTCCTTTACACCCCCCTCAAGCTAGGGGTGATGAAGATGTTCTTCATCCCTAGCTTGGACAAGAGATAACGATGTTGAAGGATGGTGAGGGCCTTAATTAGGATATCAGCTTGCTGCTCAGAGGATGTCATCTAATTCTCCAAATCTGTGAGAATTAACACTTGTGTCGGAATACGAATTGGCAATGGTGTACGTGTGGGCTTTTCTTCCTTTGTTTATTGCCGTAGATCTTCTCCTAAGCTGTTTACCTTTTTTTCTTCTCCTTCTTCTTAACCCCGTCAAGTAATGCTTCTATTTTCTTGAAAAGGAAACTTAAATAAATTGGAAGAGTACGAGCTAAAGTTGTTTTTCTTTTCTTTATAGATTTGTTATTTACCATTTTTTTAATCAAACTCTTCTAATCTTTGTGGAATTTGAAATTACTAGAAAGAGACATCAGGAGAAAGCTCATAAAGATATAAACGTAAAGGGTTAAGGACTTAACGGTTAGCAATTAACATTGGATAAATTGTAAATTGTTTATTAAAATTTTATAATCCCTAAGTAATCCCTTTACATCATGTTGACAATTTTGTCATAGCAATTTATAAAATGATCAAATACGCGTCAGGCCTGTTTTTAGAAAAATTTAAAAGAAGTGTCAGGTTATGAGAAAAAGAAATAGTTGGAGGAAAGCAATGCATGTGACTAAAGTTAACTATCCCTTTGACTATTGCATCCTAAGGCTTTATATATTATGTTGAATTGGTAAGGGGTGAAGGGATAAAAAGAAAAAAGAAAAAAGAAAAAAGAAAGGACCATAAGGAAAAAGAAAAATACAAAGAGAAATAAAGGAAAAGGTAAAGCGTTGATAAAAATTCCTTGACAAGTACAGTTGCTGTGTGGATAAACAACTCTGGCATTCTTTTATCTGGCATTCTTTTATTTTTAGTATACCCAAAAAATAATATATTTCTATATGAGATTATTTTTATTTACACAATTTTTTATAGTTTGTTTTATGTCATAAATTTTAACGTCTTCCTTTGTTTCTTTAATTTCGTGCTCAATTGAATACATTTACATAGATTGAATAGGAGGGAGTAGTTCATTTCTCATTTGAACTTTTAATAATGAATTTCGATGAAGTGAAAGTCAGTTTCCTTAAGAGAAAATAGTGATTTAACTAATAATATTGTCGGAACAATATTTAGAAGATACAACAATCATGCTTTACCAATGTCGCGTCCTATCCTTTATATAAATGTACATATTATTCTCAAATATTCATAAACTAAAGCAGTCCGCATTGTAAAATGATATCTTAATGGTTGCGGAAGCACAATTATTATGGGGAAAAAAGAATTACTCGTTAACCAGTAAACAAAATTAGTTTAGTTGATTATTGAAAAAACATTACCTGTCACGGTGTCACCCATTTCACACTTCAAGATTCCTTCAGTTTCTGATGGCTTAAATGACTAAACGAATTTAGTAACTTAAAATTTAGTGAAAATTTCAACAAAGAAGTATGAAACAAAGTTGCTTAAATCACCTATTTAATTAAGTTGTCCTAAATCACCAATTTTCCACCATTTTAAGTTGATCATGCAGAGCTTACACACGTCATTTAATGATTTGTCCGTTTTGACCTGACATTTGTAATTGTAACTCACACATTAGGTTTGTTGGACTCGGTGTTTACGAGACACACGTGTGTCAAGTAGAGATATCTAACTGATCAAACATTAGGAGTTGTTTTGTAGGGAAACAAGTTATCTCGGGATTATAATAATGAGATTATAATACAGAAATTAAATAATAAAGAGATTATTTAGTGAATATATTTTTATTGGAAGATGTTTGTTTTATTGGACTAAAAATGATATATACAAAGTATAATATAGACATGTGTTTGGTGTATACTAGATAAGTTGGGATGAACTTTTATTTTCTATTTTAATCTTAGATTGTTTAAAGGACTTTGGGGGAAGAGACTTGGAAAAAGGGCATCTTTATCATTTTAGTATTTATTCTGGGATTAATTAATTCCGAGAATATTATTTCACCATCAATGTGGAATACAATAATACAAATTGCGGGATTAATTGATCCCGAGATTGCTAATGTTGGATTAAAAAATTCAACCAAATACTAGATAAAATAATTTTGTATTTAATCTCTTGATTATTATTCCTTATCAACATACCAAATAACTCCTTAAGGTATTTAAGTGAAAAATAGAAATAACTTAAAAGAGCTATCTACGTATTTTGCCTAAAAGTTATAAGGTGACTAACTGAGAATGTCTACATGCCATACTTCTATTGAATTCCATAATAGAAGTATTGTTAATTTGAATTCCAAACATTAACTCTTACAAATAACTCGACTTGACCAAGAGAAATAATCTTTTTATCTTCAAAAATAATATTGATATTAATGCTTGTACAAACAAAGTAAGATGCATATTTTATGGTATATGCCTCCTTTAATGGGTAGCTATCGATCGAAGAGTTGAGGTAATACAAATAACTTTGAAAATCAAGATTTGAATCTCAAGTCTCAACCGGTGGGACATTAGGTGAATTTTTTTTTATATCTTTTTAAGTCCAAGTTAATAGCAGAGTTATTAATACTTGATGAATTAATTGAGATACGATGAAAATAGTTGAAACAGCGCCGTATAGGAAAAAAGAAACATATCGAAGGAAATTATATAAAAGTTAAAGTTAGTATAAATGTGGGTGGAAGGTCCATGCTCCATAGTCCATAAATTTTATGCACAATAATTTGCAATGAGTAGCATAGGGAACACAGGTCAACATTAGTTTCATAAAAGGAGGACCATTTCCCATCAACACTAGTCAAGGACAAGTCATCCTATCTATCCATTGGCAAAACATGATCTGGTAAAAAGAAAATCATCACCCTATGCTTAAAGTTAATGCGTAGGGACCCTAATTAATCATTAGTGTAATGTGCATAGTTTGTGTTCAATTTGAAATCTGTTATATTAGTGATTAGGTGTGAGCTAGGTAGTTCTAGGCAAATACCTTGTTTGAAAACTATGAAAAGAAGGCCAACGGAAGGCAAGTCTTGGTAAATTATCCTTTAATTTCCTTTGTTCGTCAAGGAAGGGAAAGTACAATAATTTGAATAGTGGATACTTTATTCCCTCTTGGACTCGCTAAAAAGGAAAAAAAACACAGATTATAAACTATCTCTCTAACCAAACATGCGAAGGGAATGATATGTCAAAGAGAACTCTATCCATCGGAACAAACTCGACTGAGCTCGGCCTGACTCGATATTATAATAAGCTCGTTAGTCGTTTGGCTCGACTAGCTCGCAGCCTACAGACAACACATTATAAATTTTATTTAAGTAAATTAATGGGGGCAACCTGATAAGTATCCCGCGTTTACGCAGGGTCCGCAAAAGGACTGCGCTCAAGGGTATGATGTAGACAGTCTACCATAATTTAGTAAATCACAAGGTTGAGAGAGAATTATATTCAGTAATCGCGTGTTTTCTCATATCTTACAAAGCCACAAGTGGCTGCATTTATATAAGTCACAAAACAATCAAAAAACTAGGCTGAGTATGCTAAGTGATAGCTTCTACAAATGACTTAAAGTTTTACTACATGTATGACTATTACATTGAGATGAGTACAAACTCTACAATGCAATATAACCATCCTTATCTCGTGTAAGCTTGTCCTTATCATGATCAGCTTCTTCAACACTTCCCCTTAAGCCAGAGGGGTGGAATTACCACTCCTAGCTTGCTTCGAAAACCTGCAAACATCTGCTTAGTTAATGCCTTAGTATGGATGTCAGCTAGCTAGTCTTTTGATCGAACAAACCTTGTGACAAGTTTACCACTAGCAACCTTTTCTCTAACAAAATGATAGTCCATCTCAACATGCTTTGTTCTGGCATGCATTACTGTGAGCACGTGATTTTTTCCTGACTGAAAATACTCCTACAAAATTCACAAAAAATAGATTTTTCTAATTATTTTAATTTTCATAGAATTTTTAGGATTTTCTGGTTAATTTTTGTGTGCATTTAGTTGTATTTTTTAATATTTAAAATTATAAAAAATACCAAAAACTGTATAAGTATTCATTGCATAGCATCTTAGTTTTAATTTTATTTAGGATTTAATTGCATCAGTTAATTGTATTATTGAACGAAAAATCACAAAATATGAGTCATTTTTACATTTTTAGCTTTTAATTGCAAATTAGTATTTTTCTTTCATTAGTTTCAAGTTAATTAATTATTCTAATAGATAATTAATTTAATTCTAAAGTTTAGGTTTGATTTAGGATTTGGTTTAGGCTTTTAATTAACTTTATTAGAATTTAAAAATCAAGAAAAAAGAAAAATAAGAAATAAACAAAAGTAGAAAAGAAAGAACAAGATTTGCTTGGTTCAAAATTGGGCCACAACAATTCCAGTGGCCCAAGATCTCTCAAACCACGTGGCGTAATTTCTCTTTAAACCCACACCCAATCCAGCCCAGCTCCACTTAACCGGACCACCCCACCCAATGCCCTCTTAATCCCAACCATTCATCCCCTCTCATCTAACGGTCACTATCTCTCCCCACCTTGATATATAAACTCCATTATAATTTTTATAACCCTAAAACTCTAACCTAAGACACCCAAAAACGACGCTCCTTTCCCCGCCTCTGTCCGCCGCTACAACACACACAACTCGCCGGAATCAGGCGAGTTAGCTCACAAACTCGTGCACGTGATCCTTCCTCTCTCCCTCCTCCACGTCACCCGTCCTGTAACGATCCCTGACAAAACATATTCCCTTCTCTCCTATGCTTCATGCGCTCCTGATCTTGAGAACGATTTTGGATAAATGGTAGCCGTAGGATCTGAGGGATTTAAGATCTTAAGCCTCCATTTGTCCGATTTGGTTCACAAAGAAAGGGAATCGAATTGTTTTGTGGATTTTTCGGATAGAAAAGGAATATTGGGGCATGACTTGGAGAGAAAGGTATGGAGGCTTCTACTTTAGGTATATATAGGGATGTTAAGAGATTTTTTTGATAGACACAATTTTGGACAGAAAACTTTAGAGAGCATTCTAGGGTTTTGAGGAACTTTTGAATTGGGGTCTAACTTTTCTTTTTCAGCGTCCAGTAAAAAAAAATTGTTTCAATCATCTTCCTTCTTATTTTTCATCTCTAATCATGGAATGAGTTTGAACTCTGAAGTTCTGTTCGGGGGTCGATTTCAATCGTCGTTTTCGAGTTCCTTTTCTCTGTTACATTTGAGTCGAAGCCATTTTTCTATGTTGATGCGCAGAAGGTTTTGCTCAAGTTCTAGTTTGGACGTCGTTTTCTTTATTGTAATTCTAGTTATCACGATAATCTATTGAAGTTGTTGTTCATTTAAGAGGTCACACTTTAAACTTTATTCTTCTTCCGTTCTCCAGATTTTGTGTCATGAATATTGGTATTATTTGCTTAATTTCTCTTATTTCTATATCTTGGCTTATATGACGATATTTTGAATATTTTTGAACTTTGAATGGATAAGTTTATTTTCAACAGTCATGCCGTAGATTTTGATTTCTCTTACCAACATGATTATGTTGTTTATTTCTGAGCTAGCATATTAAAATGGGTAATTTAAGTTATATACTTGTTTGTCTCTTTTGCCTCCATGGCTTAGTGTGAGAAGTTGGTCCATAATTTGGATGAATGTATTCGATCTTTGGTCTTTCATTATTAGCTTAATATATTAGAATAGTGAGAGTGATAAAGGGACTATAGTAAAGAATTAATATCCACATCACTGGCAGAAATGGAATGGGAAGAACGATAAAGTCAGAATGGGTTATTACTGTAAATTGGCTATCACTGTAATGTCCAGAAATGACTTCATTTTCTTTATATAAAGGTTCATCTCTCTTTCTGTTATGTTTTCTCACTAAAGTTTGCATCACTTTTGTTTTGATTTTACTTGCCTGATACGAATAAGTTTGGTTTCTGAGTTATCCCAGATTTTGTTCAATACCCCGCAGAATATGTTTCATGTTTAGCTCATTGTTTTCAGCCAATCGTATGGTTATTTCTCTTAAGTGGATAATTTTTATATAGGAAACATTGTTACTCTGTATTAGCGTGTTATTTCGCTTGTTATGTGATTGTGGGTCTGCAATTAAAAATTCCCATTCTGTAAGTAATCGAAACCATGTTGGCCATGTTAATTTTTGGTACTTTTGTGTTCACGTTTGGTCTATTGACTCAGTATTATTTTATTTTGTTTCGTTTGTATTTGTGTTCCCATTCTGTATCTTTGTATTTTGTTTCGTTTATGTTCATGTTTTGTGTTTGTGTTCATATGTTTTAGTGTTACATTTTGTGTTCACGTTTCTGTGTTATTTTGTTCCGTTTTGCCGTAATACGCTCATCAGTTTAAACCTTTGATTGTATTTCACGACTAATTGGTTTGAGAATGTTGAAGATTCTGCTTGATCTTGTAGGAATTGACCCTTTTAAGTGTATATGAGTTTAGATAGAAACTTATCCGAAATATCAATAAGGCTGCAAGCTAATACACTTCCCTATAACTAATTTATTTTATTCCTCCCACAATAATTTTCATAACTCATGGCCTCATAATAATCTCAAACCTTAAGAAATAAATATTTAAACCATAAACATTCGTAGCTTTGTTGTAGGCACGATTAATAAATCATCGTGACTATGGGTACGGTTCCCATGGCATAGTCATGATACGTAACCCCCAAGTAGAGTGTGCGTTTTACGTGACTCGACCATCACTTCAAATAATAATAAAAATAAATATGTCGTAAATTGCGGGTGCATTTCATGTGGCGCGATTTGCAATGTGTACCAAAACGACAAGTGTACGACATCGTGACTTGTTCGAAAACTAATTCCATAAATAATTAAAAGCGTTTAGAAGGTAAAAATGCACAATAGTTCTAAAACATGTAATAAATCAGATAATTAGGTCAATTATTAATAGTTGAGCGACCGTGCTAAAACTACGGAACTCGAGAGTGCCTCACACCTTCTCCCGGGTTAACATAATTCCTTACTCGGTATTCAGTGTTCGCAAACCATAAATAAGAGTCAATTTCCTAGATTTGGGATTTAGAATAAACCGGTGACTTGGGACACCATAAATTATTCCAAGTGACGACTTTGATATTAGTTAAATAATTCCATTTCGATTTATGTCACTTTAATTGGAAAAACTCCTTATCCCCTCGGGAAAAAGGAGGTGTGACAGCTCTGGCGACTCTGCTGGGGAACCGAACCCAGAATCTCTGTTTCAGGGTTCAGAATTCGAGCTTAGAATAACTATTATACTTGGCTTTCTTGTGATTGTCTGATATTACATGTTTGGACCTAATGTGCTAAATGCCGCTTTACCGCTTTGATATTGTTTGAACTGTATATAAATTGTTACGAAACCCTTCTTCTCTCTAAGTCTTCTAAATCTTTTGGGAAGTGCACGCTGGCGTGATTTCTTTTCTGTTAGTGTCATATCCCTAATTTAAAATGAAGATCGGATCAGTTACAAAGCCGGATGGCCTTTTGGTTACTGGTACGTTGACCCCCTCGGCTCGAGTTGTCCGCTCGGGTAAGCCAGGTCTAGAACAATACACCCAAGATTTAAACTTAGAATGACATAACCTCATGCCGGATCCCTAATAGGTACGTTTGTTTGCATCACGTGCATTTGACTTTAGGGACGCAACACAAGGGTTGGGTCCGTCTAGGACAGGTGCACCCAATTTAAAAGACCATCCTAATGCATTTTTACGTGCTACTTGTGCATTTATTTGTTTCTGCTTGCATGTCGACCGACTTCTAGAATATGGAAAGAAAATCGAGAAAAACAAGAGTGAGGTGGAAGAGAAAATCACTCGGTTCTGAAACCCTGGTATTTAAAATATCCCGAAACTCTGCCGAAATATTTCTTAAAAATCAAAGAAGAAAGTCATTTCAAAATAAGTTATATTTTCATGTTGCGTCAAAACTTACCGAACTACGTGGGTTTGATTCTCACCGGATGTGAGATACGTAGGCAACCTTCATCAGGTCCAGCCCCGCTTTTGCAAAAATAACCAAAAGTATGAAAATGTCATTTTTCTGTCTTAAATAAAGTTCGGCGATGTCGTTTTTGCCCAAGTAGCCAAAACATGTCCCGACGGGACACCGGAAGGCTGTTTAAGAATATCCACTCATGGTTTTTTTTTTTGTTTTAAAAAAAATTGGCCACTTAGCAAACACAACCCTAAAATCTTCTCCTCCGAAGTGTTGAAAGGTCGTATTTGCAAAAGTAGCCGTGATTTGTTTTCGGTTGGATTTTGCAAAAATAATCTTTTCACGGTCAGTTTTATACAAAATTTTAATCTGGTCACCCTAATTTAAAAATGTGCAGAATGAGCACCGTTCAAAACTTACCCGTGAAGGTTATGGATCAGATTCCACTAGCATTCCATATGTGGTGGGAGGATTTGGAAAAACAAGGACGAGACATGGTCAACCAATACCTGGGGGCACTCACTGGACTATTGAAAATTCAACCTAGAAGGGACCTGATAGAGGCATTAGTGGCATTCTGGGACCCCGCTCATAATGTTTTGCACTTCTCAGATTTTGAGCTTACGCCTACTTTGGAAGAAATGATAGGTTATACTGAGAGCATGGAGAGATTAAGACACAAGTACCTGGTATCTCCAAGGACTGTTACTCCCCACAAGTTTCTGGACTTACTAAAAATAAGCAGACAAATCAAGACTGGAAGTCTAGCAGGTGGAACTTCCACTTTTCATTTTCTATACCAGCGATACGGGCATTTAAGGGGATTCGAAGACCCAGAAAATGGACTTTGCAGTAAAGGAAACCGATCAAAATGGGAGACACATAGATGTTTTGCCTTCATGGTGGCATTTTTAGGCCTTTTGGTGTTTCCAAGGGAAGACGGGCATATTAATTTACGGGTATCCGGGGTTGTCCACGTTCTGACTACTCAGGCCAAGAGTACCCTCGCACCCATGATCGTATCAGATATATTCCGAGCCCTCACATTCTGTAAGGCCGGAGTCAGGTTTTTTGAGGGATGCAATATGTTGTTGCAAATGTGGATGATCGAGCACCTTTGTCACCGTCCTCGATACATGAACTATGGGTCTACGGGGAAAAACTGCATTGAAGAGTTTGGTACACGAGTAATGGGATTCGAAATGCTGGAAGGGGTCAAAAATTGGATTACCCGCCTTCGATCTACAACCGTAGATCAGATAGAGTGGACATTGGGTTGGCTTCCCGTTGATGAGATTGTTTATATGCCTGCCACTGGTCCCTACTTCTTGCTAATGGGTCTCCGAAGCATCCAACATTGGGTTGGCTTCCCGTTGATGAGATTGTTTATATGCCTGCCACTGGTCCCTACTTCTTGCTAATGGGTCTCCGAAGCATCCAACCCTATACTCCGTACCGGGTTTTGAGACAACTTGGAAGATGATAGACAGTTCCTAGAGATGAAGATCTTAGCACTTATGTGGTCGAAATCCGCTCTGATGCCCAATTTCCTGAAGAAGTGGTTCGCCAAATTTGGAGTGAATGCCAGTATTTGGGGGCAAACACCCGAGTACGTGATTTGTCTAGGGGCGAGGTCTTACCTAGTTATGTTGCCTGGTATGGAAAGAGAGTCGCGATGAATGGTGAATCTGAAAGGCTGACTAAAAGACCTCATATCCAAGAATTTGTCGACGCATCGCAAGAGCAGTGGGCTTGGTTAGCCAAAGAAAAGGAATACCGTGCCACCATAAGCAAATTAGAACAACAAATCAGAAAAATCAAATTTGATAGTAGTTTGCAGGCTGCTGAGGATAAAGGAGAAAAGAAGAGATTGGTTCGGGAAAATGAGGCGCTTCGAGCCCAAATCCAGGACATGAGGATAGCTGCTGAAACACCTGTGAGGAGCGAGAGAGATGAAAAACTCACCGGCAACCTAAGGATGAAGGTTCATGTGTATGCGGCTTACTTGACAAAGGCCTAAAGAGACTTGTTAAGTGCTCAAGCAAAGTTGGCCAAAGGTGCGGAAGAACAAGCTAGATTAGCCCACCAGTTGAAGCAGAAATATGACAAAGAAGTAGCAATTTTACAGAAAAAGCGGGTTGCCCTTGAGAATGAAATGGCCAAGCAAACAAAGGATTTTAAGGCAGAAAGAGAGCACTGCTATGCATTGATTTATCAACTACAAGAAAGCATACAACAGTTACAAGACCAAAACAACACAGATATACAAGTGTTGGAGGCTCGGGCCCAGCAGATTGGACGTTTGCTTCAATAAAAAGGTGTCATCAGAATGAGGATTAAAGAGATAGCTGATTATGTTGTAATGAAATGCCATGAATGTGAAGACATGACCAGGTCTATGTTTTTTGCTTCTGTGATGACATTCATTCGCCAAGTGATGGTTAACCTAGACCACCTTCAAAAAGATATTGCCCGTAGGCCCGTGCGGATACCGGTTGATGTCCCGCAGGCCCCCGGAGGACCAGTGGAGGCTCTTATGTATTTTTGATTGTTCAGTTTTTGAATTTGTATTTTACTTTTTCTCTAGTTTTGTTCGTCTTTGTCAAGGTTGTTTATTGCTTTATTTCGAGTCTGTAGATTTTCTTTTGTATTCATCACTACTTTTAAGTCCTTGTGACAGAAAATCAAAAAAGATGTCTTTTATAAATGAATATTGAAAACCCCAAAAATCAAAATTTCTTTTCTTTCATTTTGCATTTATATCCCTGAACTATGTAATGATCTGATTCATGCTGCGTCATGATACGTAGGCAATCCCATAGGATTCGATCATAGTCCTAATAAAAAAAACAAGAAGAAAAAAAGAAAAAAAGAGATAAGAAAGAAAAGAGAGGCCGGACAAAAGAAGAAAAGAGAATGAAAATTAAAAGAGCGAAAAACAGTAAAAGAAGAGAGGAAAAGAAAATCAGGATTTGAAATTTGGGAAAGAGCTGGGATGAAACACACAAGTCGTCGCAAAGCATTTAGAAACGGTTAAATGCTCAGGTGCATTGCATCCCCAATATGCGATTCCCTATCTGTTAAATGCTTCAAAACTGACCAAGTTGTTGTGTGTGGATTAAGATAGGTTCTGTTTAAGTGGTTAGTTTGTTGGCATCCTGACAAGTCACCCCTATAACACCAGATCAAAGCGTAAGGAAGTCATGGCTAGCAAAGAAACAGACACATGAGTTGTTGACCCACCGAGGGAGATGGTAGAATCCGAATCTGGACTGAAAGAAGAGGTCCACAGGTTGAAGCATCAAATGGCAGAAATGTATCAAGCTTGGATCAGGGGGCATCCTCCACCTTCATTCCTCGCTAACTACACAGAAAATCCCGCTTTCACCCCACCACTGTCACAAGCCCAGGATCCTATTATCATTGATCTTTCCCCTCAGCACGCACCGGGCTTTACCCCTTACCAGCACAACCCTAGCGCCTCGTCCCAAACTTTCCATGCTCCACTAGCCAAAACAACTGCATACCCTGCTCTGACATCTGCTCTTGTTTTCGTAGCCCTTCCGCGAGCTACCCTCCACCGATCTTCTAGTGAACCCGCGTTCCAAGCTCCAGATACCCAATATTATGCTCCGGAACCAACTTTCAAAGTCATGGATCCTTATTCCTACACCCCTCACTTTGAACCTCCTGTTGAAACTGAGAAACCATCCTGGAACGTGGAGCAGGATGAGATATTCAGGAAAGTGAAGAGTTTAGAGCAATCTTTGAAGAACCTGCAAGGGATAGGAAGCTAAGTAAGTGTGGCTTACAAGGATTTATGCTTATTCCCTGATGTCCAACTTCCCGCTAGTTCAAGATGCCCAAGTTTGACCTGTACGATGGACATGGAGATCCCATGGCCCATTTGAGAGGCTTTTGCAGCAAGATGAGAGGCGCCGGTGAGAAAGATGAATTATTAATGGCGTATTTCAGTCATAGTATGAGTGGGGCGGCTTTGGAATGGTATACCCGCCAAGACGCTAGCAGGTGGTACACATGGGACGACTTGGCTCAGGCCTTTGCTCGACACTTTCAGTACAAAATAGACATTGTCTCGGATCGTCTATCTTTGACCAAGGTAGAGAAGAAGCCCAGTGAGAGGTTTAGGGAATATGGTTTTAGATGGAGAGAACAAGCTGCACGGGTCAATACTCTAATGGAAGAAGATGAGATGGTCGAGTACTTTCTTCAAGCCTTAGAGCCTACTTACTTTGGCCATTTGATCTCAGCCATAGGTAAGTCCTTCAATGATGTGGTAAGGATGGGATGAATGGTGGAAGAGGGACTCAAGTCAAGCAAGATCATGAGCTACTCCGCCATAAAAGCAACCACACAAGCAATTCAAAGTGGAACCGGAAGCCTGTTAGGCAAAAAGAAGAAATATGATGTCGCTATGTTTGTCTCTGGATCATGGTGTGACCCAAGGGGTTCGCCTCACCAATACACCCAACCTTGACCCCAAGCTCCATATAATCCATCCTAACATTATTTCTCATCACAAGACCCTCAATATTCAGTCAGACCACCCCAATACCATGTTCACCATACACAGTCATATGCGCAACCCCCTCATTACCCGCAATGGCGTGCTCCAACTCCACAAAATCCTTATCCACCCCCACAACCATACCAAAACCCTACTGGTCCAAGCTTTTGACCAAGGCTGGATTATAGAAAAGAGAGGCAGCAGCGGAAAGAAACCTCTACCCCTCTTGGAGAGTCGTATACCAGTTTGTTTCAAAGGTTGAGGCAGTTGGACGTTTTGAGGCCGATTGAGCCAAAGGTACCAAATCCACCTCCAAGGAACCTTGATTATTCCCTCAGATGTGCATATTGTTCTGATGCCCCAGGGTACGACACAGAGAAGTGTTGGCATTTGAAAAGTGCGATCCAAGAGCTTATTGATACAAATCAAATTGTGGTCCAGAGCCCGGAGGCTCCAAACATCAACCAAAATCCTTTGCCGGCCCATGAAGAGACACATATGATTGAGATAGTTCATAAGGATGGGGAGCCTAAGAATTCTTCCAAGTCTGTCACGATGATCCGGGCTAGCGAAAGTAATCCAGTTAAAGCTCCAGATTCTGGAAAAGCAATGCCTTTGACAGTTGAAGGGGTGTCAGAGAAGCTAAGCACTCTCAACGTGAAGCCATCTGTATTGGTTGTGAAAAGGCCTCCGATTGATGTAGAAGCGAACCAGGAAAAGAAAAAAGTGGTCGTGCTAGGGATCCCGGGCAAGCCTGTCATAATCGTGGAAGGGGCTCGTATTACCCTCGTTATTATAAAGCCAGTGACCCAGCTACCAATGGTTAACACAAAGGTCGTCCCGTGGAATTACAAACAGGTAATAGTAATATATAAAGGGAAAGAAGTAGAGGAAGAAGTCAATGAAACCGTAGGACTAACTCATTCTGGGAGATGTTTTACCCCAGAGGAACTGAGGAAAGCCAAGCCATTCAAGGATGGCACATCCCAGTAAAGAAGTCGGTCACCGAAGAAGAGGCTGAAAAGTTCCTGAAAATGGTAAAAATGCAAGACTATTCCATTGTAGAGCAGTTAAGGAAAACATCAGCTCAGAACTCTCTTTTGTCTTTGCTGATACATTCAAATTAATACCGCAAAGCTCTGATAAAGATTTTGAATGAGGCCCATTTTCCTGATAAGATCACGGTGAACCACTTGGAAGAGATTGCTAACAAGATTTTCGAAGCAAACATGATCACTTTCTCATATGATGAACTTCCTATGGAGGGTACAGAACACAACCGAGTTCTTTATCTCACAGTGAAATACGAGGATTCTGCTGTCTCAAGGGTACTGGTTGATAACGATTCTAGTGAAAATATTTTCCCTCTGTCTACTTTGCAAAAGTTGAAGATCGACACTGAAAGGATCCACATGAACAATGTATGTGTTCGAGGCTTTGATGGAGGAGGGAAAGATTCTGTCGGTGAAATAATGCTCGAATTGTCAATAGGACCAGTTGAGTTCACTATGGAGTTCCAAGTGCTAGATGTGGTTGTCTTCTACAACTTGTTGTTGGGCAGGCCCTGGCTATATGTTGCCAAGGCAATCCCGTCATCTCTGCATCAAATGGTAAAGTTCGAATGGGACAGGCAGGAAATAGTTGTGCACGGTGATGAGAACTTATATGCTTACAATGACACAATTTTTCCATTTATTGAAGTTGAAGATGATAAAGGGCCTTGGGTTTACCAAACGTTTGAAACAGTGTCTGTCGAGAAGATTCCTAAGGGAGAATGCATTCCAGGTCCGAAGCTACCCTCCGCGTCTATCATGGTAGCAAATGAAATGTTGAAGAATGGTTTTGTGCCAGGCAAAGGTCTGAGTTCATCTCTGCAGGGTATTGCGTATCCGGTGTGTCCACGTGAAAGTTTCGATACATTTGGTTTGGGATTCGAACTCACAGGGAAGGACGTGAAAAGGGATAAAAATTCAAAAAGGAAGGCATGGTCACTTCCTAAGCCTGTTCCGCATATCTCCAAGTCTTTTGTCAAGCTAGGGGTCACAAAACCCCAATATCAGCGGTCCTAAAACCTGTGGTCGACTTTGATGAAGAGCTTATCAAGAGGTTCTAGAGTCTATTTGATGAGGTTAATATGGTAGAAATCGGGGAAGGTTCCAGTAATGCCGATGTGCAGCTTGTTAGGCCAAATGTGAAGCTTAGCAATTGGAAAGCTACTTCTCTCCCCACCCGGAAGGAGTTTTGGTAGTTTGCTTTGTTTTCCTTTCTGTCATCTGGGTTATTCCAGGGTTGTAATCTAGATTTTTATTTTTGCTTGTTTTGATGTACAAACCCTTCTATCCTTTTATTTTCAATGAAATACAATTTCCCATTTTCCATTATTCCTGATAGCGTTTCATTTTTGTTTTTATTTCTTTTTTTTGTACAATTTTTTATGATGGTTTCAATGACATGACATGTATAAGGAATTTTAAGCCAAATCTTAAAAGCCAATCTAATTCTGAAATAACAATCCAAGAAGTAGAGTGTGATGATGAAACAGAATATGATGAAGAAGCAATATTTCAGGAAATCAGTAGAGAACTAAATCACTTTGAAGAAAAACCCAAGCCTAATCTGAATGAAACTGAAGTAATAAATTTAGGAGATCAACATAATAACGGGGAAACCAAGAAAAGTGTGCATCTGGAACCGAAAATCAAGGAAGAAATAATCAAAGCACTGGTTGAATATAAAGATATTTTTGCATGGTCGTATGACGACATGCCGGATTTGAGCACTGATTTGGTAGTTCATAAATTGCCAACTGATCCGGCATTCCCTCCAGTTAAGCAAAAGTTAACAAAGTTCAAGACTGCCATGAGTGTGAAGATCAAAGAAGAAATCACAAAGCAACTTGACGCAAAGGTCATTCGGGTCACTCGATATCCCACTTGGTTATCTAATGTTGTGCCAGTAACAAAGAAGGATGGTAAGACCAGGGTATGTGTTAATTATCGTGGTCTAAATAAGGCAAGTCCAAAGGATAACTTTCCATTCCCGAACATCCACATTCTGATTGACAATTGTGCCAAGCACGAGATCGGGTCTTTTATGGATTACTATGCGGGATATCACCAGATCCTGATAGATGAAGAAGACACAGAAAAGACAGCATTCATCATGCCATGGGGGACATATTGCTACCGGGTAATGCCATTCAGTTTGAAGAATGCTGGGGAAACTTACATGAGGTCAATGACTACCATATTTCACGACATAATACACAAGGAAATTGAACTTTATGTAGATGATGTGATCATAAAGTCAAAGAAGCAGTCCGACCATGTTGGTGATTTGAGAAAGTTTTTCCAAAGGCTCTGTAGGTACAACCTCAAGCTCAATCCGGAGAAATGTGCATTTGGTGTTCCATCTGGGAAACTGTTGGGATTCATAGTCAGACGATGCGGTACTGAATTGGACCCATCAAAGATCAAGGCCATCTAAGAATTACCACCGCCAAAGAATAAAACTGAGGTGATGAGCCCGCTCGGGAGGTGAAACTACATCAACAGGTTTATTGCTCAACTCACAACGACTTGTGAGCCCATTTTTAGGCTGTTGAAGAAGAATGTTACGGTTAAGTGGAGTGACGAGTGTCAGGAAGCATTTGATAAGATCAAGAGGTACCTGTCAAACCCACTTGTGTTGGTCCCGCCAGAGCCTGGGAGACCTTTGATTCTCTATCTGATAGTCCTGGATAATTCTTTTGGTTGTGTATTGGGTCAACACGAAATCACAGGTAAGAAATAGCAAGCCATTTATTATCTCAGCAAAAAGTTCACTCTTTATGAGGTTAAGTATACTCTTCTTGAAAGGACGTGTTGCGCCCTGACTTGGGTAGCACATAAGTTGAAGCATTATATGTTGTCCTACACTACTTACCTAATTTCTCGCATGGATCCTCTAAAGTATATCTTTCAAAAGCCTATGCCCACATGAAGACTTGCAAAGTGGTAGATTTTACTCACAGAATTTGACATTATCTATGTGACCCGGACCGCACTGAAAGCCCAAGCCTTGGTCGACCACTTGGCCAAGAATCTGGTAGATGAAGAGTATGAACCATTGAAGACTTATTTTCCTGATGAAGAGGTAATATATGTTGATGAGTTTCACCATGAGCAAAAGCCCGGTTGGAAACTCTTCTTTGATGGAGCTGCTAACATGAAATGCGTCGGAATAGGGGCTGTACTCATTTCTGAAACAAGGCATCACTACCCCGTAACAGCTCAGCTTCGATTTTATTGCACCAACAACATGGCTGAGTACGAGGCATGCATTCTGGGTTTGAGACTAGCTATAAACATGGGAGTTCGAGAAATATTGGTTCTGGGAGATTCAGATTTGTTGGTTCACCAGATTCAGGGAGAATAGGAGACTCGGGATTTGAAGCTCATACCGTATCAATAGTGTCTGCATGATCTTTGTCAACGATTCAGGTCGGTAGAATTCAGGCATATTATGAGGATTCATAATGAGATTACCGACGGCTTGGCTACTCTGGCGTCAATGTTACACTATCCGGATAAGACTTATGTTGACCCTCTGCATATCCAAATCCATGATCAGCATGCCTATTGCAATGTGGTTGAGGAGGAACCTGATGGTGAGCCTTGGTTCCATGATGTCAAGGAATACATCAAGTCGGGGGTATATCCGGTACATGCCACAGGTGATCAAAAGAGAACCATTTGACGTCTGGCTAGTGGATTTTCTTAAGTGGAGAAATATTGTACAAGAGAACTCTAGATCTAGGATTACTAAGGTGCATAGATGCTAAACAAGCTTCGACTATCATGGTCGAAGTGCGTTATGGGGTTTGTGGGCCACATATGAGTGGGTATGTTTTGGCAAAGAAGATTTTTCGAGCAGGTTATTATTGGCTCACCATGGAATGAGATTGAATCAGCTTTGTTCGCAAATGTCATCAATGGCAGGTGCACGGTGATTTTATTCATTCCCCACCATCTGAGTTGCACACAATGTGTGCACCTGGCCCTTTGTTGCTTGGGGCATGGATGTCATTGGACCAATTGAGCCGGCAGCGTCAAGAGGGCATAGGTTTATTCTGGTGGCAATTGATTACTTTACCAAGTGGGTCGAAGCTCTAACTTTCAAGTCTGTGACCAAGAAGGCGGTGGTAGATTTTGTTCATTCAAATATCATTTGCCGGTTCGGAATTCCCAAGATAATCATCACAGACAATGCTTCTAACCACAATAGTCATTTGATGAAAGAGGTATGCCAACAGTTCAAGATTATCCATCGAAACTCCACTCCGTATCGTCCTAAGGCAAACAGAGCTGTTGAGGCTACTGACAAGAACATAAAGAAGATACTTCGTAAGATGGTGCAAGGTTCCAGGAAATGGCATGAAAAGTTACCTTTTGCTTTACTTGGTTATCGCACTACTGTTCGCACCTCAGTAGGTGAGACTCCTTATTTGTTGGTATATGAAACTGAGGCAGTTATACCTGTGGAAGTTGAGATTCCATCCCTTTGGATCGTGGCTGAAGCTGAAATTGATGATGATGAGTGGGTCAAAACCCGGCTAGAGCAGTTGAGTTTGATTGATGAAAAAATATTGGCAGCAGTATGTCAAGGTCAATTTTATCAGAAGAGAATGGCAAGAGAATACAACAAGAAGGTGCGTCCCCAAAAATTTGAAGTGGGCCACTTGGTATTGAAACGCATCCTTCCATATCAGGCTGAAGCTAAAGGCAAGTTCTCCCCAAACTGGCAGTGGCCGTTCATTGTGACAAAGGTGTTGCCCAACGGTACTTTGTATTTAACAGACATAGAAGGTAAACGTGTGGATATGGATATCAATTCTGATGTAGTCAAGAGATATTATGTATGATTTCTTTGCTTATCTTTAATTGCATTTTGTACTCGGCATGTTCAAAGTTGGAATGACGAAGGTATTTTATTCTACTATCTCAAACACTTTTATCATTTGTTACCCTTTTTTAGCCTTATTTATTTTCTTTCATACCCCTCTTTTAGAATCAGACGTAGAGCTGGAAATAGAAAAGAAAAAGAAAAGACAAAAAAAGAAAAAGAGAAAAGCAAAAGAAAGAAAAGAGAAAAAAAGGAGAAAAAGAAAAAAAGAAAGAAAAGCAAAGTAACAAAAACAAAAAAACTTTTACTAGTTTGAACTACGTTCGACCTGATTCCTTTTAAGGATACGTAGGCAGCCTTACACGGTACGGTCCCATCAAAATAAAAATCCAAAATTCCCCAGATTCGAAGAAACTGGGGCAGAAGTTTTAGTTTTGTAAAAAGATCTGATTCCAAAAGTTATAATTTTGAACCCCTTCATCTTAAATTATTTTGAGCATGCATGCCACCCTTTCTTTCTAACCCTGTCCAAAATCTACACTACAATCCAAAGAAAGACCTTCTGATCAACTTTGAGGATGCCAAGTCAAGTGAGATGGAGGTATGATTTACATCATGGGTAGCACCTTTGTTCATGGGCACAAAACCCTCACTGGCACCATAGGGCGATGGTGAGTCGAGAGAAAATTTAAATGAGAGAGTCTTATTGGTGAAAACCCTTACGGGCACTGTAAGGCGACGGTGAATTGAGAGAGGAGAAAATGAGAGAGGTTTGCTGGTGAAATTCCCTCGGGGCATTACAAGCCGAATGGGGTTCATGACTTTACAGAGAAATTAAATTATGAAAACCCCGGTTTTGAAGTATGAAGACATGGCATGAACAGAATTGTGATTAGTTGGATGGATTAGGCTGATCAATCCGAAATGCATGTCATGATCATTGGATCCAGTTGCTTCATTCAGATAAGTCTCTTTTCCATTTTTCTTCAAATAGTCATCTATGTTTTTTTCCTTTTTATTCCTAATTCTCGAAGTCACTTCGCTTCGTTTCTTTTGGGTCTATTTTTCTAAGTCTCTGTCAAATTAGTCTTTGTTAAGCAAGCAAGAAAGGACTTCAAAGCTCATTACCAGCTTTTTATTTGCACCAAGTGAAATTCGGCCAGGCACATCACAAGGGACATGATTTAGAATGAGCAATGCGGTGGTAACTGAAGTTCAAGTGGTCAAGTGATTCATGAATTTGTAGGAAATGCAAAGGTTCAACATTTGTCAGAATAAAAGTGCCATACGACGAGTTGAGTGTAAGGGATTCAAGTCATTCAAAGGTTTTGTGGTCGAGGTCCGATCAAAAGGTCAAACAATTCTTTGTAGCCCGAAGAAGCTAATCAAAATAAAGCGGGGTAGTGGCAGAAACAGACACTTTCAGCAAGGATGCTACAAACTAACTGCCACATTTTCAAACTGACAAAATTTTCTTTGTTTTAAGTAGGGGCAAGAAATCTTGTTTGCTTTGCCAGGAATCCCCCATGAGGAAAGCATGTTCCAGATAAGTTCAGTTTTAAGTTTTCAGGACCCTTTTGAATAATGGGAGTTAATTTTAACTATTCAGGACCCTCCTGGATAATGGAATTTTATTTTAGATTTTCAGGACCCTTCTAGATAATGGGATCTAGTTTTAAATTTTCAGGATATTCCTGGATAATGGGATTCAACTAACAATCAATGAATATTCCTGCTACAAACTGGGGCAGAAATTTTTCTTTGTTTTGTCTGTGTTGTTGTGATAGCAGGCACCCACCTGGAGAATGAGAGAATTTATTTCAAGTTTTAAGTCAGCAGGCGCCCACCTGGAGAATGAGGAAATTTATTTCAAGTTTTAAGTCAGCAGGCGCCCACCTGGAGCATGAGGGAATTTATTTCAAGTTTTAAGTCAGCACCAGGTGCCCACCTGAAGAACGAGGGAATTCATTTCAAGTGTTAATTCAACATCACGCACCCACCTAGAAAACGAGGGAATTTATTTCAAGTTTTAAGTCAGCAGGTATCCACCTGGAGAAAGTTTTAAGTCAGCAGACGCCCATCTGGAGAATGGGGGAATTTATTTCAAGTTTTAAGTCAAAACGCCCACCTGAAGAATGAGGGAATTTATTTCAAGTTTTAAGTCATCAGACGCCCACCTGGAGAATGAGGGAATTATTTCAAGTTTTAAGTCAACATCAGGCGCCCACCTGGAGAATGAGGGAATTTATTTCAAGTTTTAAGTCAGCATCAGGCGCCCACCTGAAGAATGAGGGAATTCATTTCAAGTGTTAAATCAACATCAGGCACCCACCTGGAAAACGAGGGAATTCATTTCTAGTTTTAAGTCATCAGGCACCCACCTGGAGAACGATGGAATTTATTTCAAGTTTTAAGTCAACAACAGGCGCCCACCTGGAGAATGAGGGAATTCATTTCAAGTTTTAAGTCATCAGGCACCCACCTGGAAAACGAGGGAATTCATTTCAAGTTTTAAGTCATCAGGCACCCACCTGGAGAATGAGGGAATTTATTTCAAGTTTTAAGTCAATAGCAGGCGCCCACTTGGAGAACGAGGGAATTCATTTTAGATTTTTAGTCAGCATCAGGTGCCCACCTGGAAAATGAGGGAATTCATTTCAAGTTTTAAGTCATCAGGTACCCACCTAGAAAACGAGGGAATTCATTTCAATTTTTAAGTCATCAGGCACCCACCTGTAGAACGAGGGAATTTATTTCAAGTTTTAAGTCAACAGCAGGCGCCCACCTGGAGAATGCAGGAATTTATTTCAAGTTTTACGTCAGCATCATGCACCCATCTGGAGAACGAGGGAATTTATTTCAGTTTTAAGTCAAAATCAGGTGCCCACTTGGAGAACGAGGAAATTTATTTCAGTTTTAAGTCAGCAAGCGCCCACCTAGAGAACAAGGGAATTTATTTCTGTTTTAAGTCAGCAGGCGCCCACCTGGAGAACGAGGGAATTCATTTCAGTTTTAAGTCATAACCAGGCGCCCACCTGGAGAACGAAGGACTTTATTTCAGTTTTAAGTTAGCAGGCGCCCACCTGGAGAACAAGGGAATTTATTTTAGTTTAAGTCAGCAGGCGTCCACCTAGAGAACGAGGGAATTCATTTCAGTTTTAAGTCAAAATCAGGCGCCCACCTGGAGAACGAGGGAATTTATTTTAGTTTTAAGTCAGCAGGCGCCCACCTGGAGAACGGGAGAATTTATTTCAGTTTTAAGTCAGCATCAGGCGCCCACCTAGAGAACAGGGAATTCATTTCAGATTTTAAGTCAGTATCAGGCGCCCACCTGGAGAACGAGGGAATTCATTTCAGGTTTTAAGTCAACATCAGGCGCCTACCTGGAGAATGAGGAAATTTATTTCAAGATCAAGTTAGAGGTAACAGAAGCTCGCCTCAAGAATGTGAGTCGGTAGTTCGAGATGCACAACTGTACTGTAGAAGATTCAAGATCAAATTCCTGAAGACCTATAGATAGGAATCTTGTAACTCATAGCTGATAGACTTGATTAGTTTCTTTTCATTTTTATTTTGGTATAATAAGGAGTTCAGCAAGCAGTAGCAGCAGCAACAACAGTGAAATCATCGCTTCTCGGTAGGCCCAACTACCGAAACTTCCAGAACTACACTGACCTGATTCCTTTATAGCCAAGGATATGTAGGCAACCTCCGAAGCAAGGTTCAGTCAGACTTTTTCAAAACGCTTCCCATGGAGCGTCCAAACAGGCAAAAATTGCTCGTATTTGCTCACTTTATCTTTGCCCGAAAACTTTTCATGTTTTCGAGCAAAGAGGGGCAGCTCTGAGCACGTGATTTTTGCCTGACAGATTTTTCTGATTATTTTAATTTCCATAGAATTTTTAGGATTTTCTGGTTAATGTTTATGTGCATTTAGTTGCATTTTTAATATTTAAAATTATGAAAAATACCAAAAAATGTCTAAAGTATTCCTTTCATAGCATCTTAGGTTTAATTGCATTTAGAATTTAATTTCATGAGTTAATTGCATTATTGAATGAAAAATCACAAAATATGAGTCATTTTTATATTTTTAGCTTTTAATTGCAAATTAATATTTTTCTTTCATTAAATTCAAGTTAATTAATTATTCTAATAGATAATTAATTTAATTCTACAGATTAGGTTTGATTTAGGATTTGGTTTAAGCTTTTAATTAACTTTATTAGAATTTAAAAATCAAGAAAAAAGAAAAAACAAAAGTAGAAAAGAAAGAACAAAATTTGCTTGGTTAAAAAGTGGGCCACAACAATTCCACTGGCCCAAGATCCCTCAAACCACGCGACCCAATTTCCCTTTAAATCCACACCCAATCCAGCCCACCTCTACTTAACCGAACCAACCCGCCCCAACGCCCTCTTAATCCCAACCACTCATCTTCTCTCACTTAATGGCCACTATCTCTCCCCACCTTGATATATAAACTCCATTATAATTTTTACAACCCTAAAACTCTAACCTAAGACACCCAAAAATGGCGCTCCTTTCCTCGCCTCTGTCTGCCGCTACAACGCGCACAACTCGCCGGAATCAAGCGAGTTAGGTCACAAACTCGTGCACGTGATCCTTCCTCTCTCCCTCCTCCACGTCACCCGTCCTGTAACGACCCCTGACAAAAAATATTCCCTTCTCCCCTATGCCTCATGCTCTCCTGATCTTGAGAACGATTTTGGATAAATGGTAGTCGTAGGATCTGAGAGATTCAAGATCCTAGGTCTTCATTTATCCGATTGGGTTCACAAAGAAAGGGAATCAGATTGTTTTGTGGATTTTTCGGATAGAAAAGGAATTTTGGGGTATGACTTGAAGAGAAAAGTATGGAAGCTTCTAGTTTATGTATATATATATAGGGATGTTAAGAGATTTTTTTTATAGACACGATTTTGGACAGAAAACTTTAGAGAGCATTCTAGGGTTTTGAGGAATTTTTGAATTGGGGTCTAAATTTTCTTTTTCCGCGTCCAGTAAAAAAAAATTATTTCAATCATCTTCCTTCTTATTTTTCATCTCTAATCATGGAATGAGTTTGAACTCCGAAGTTCTGTTCGGGGGTCGATTTCAATCGTCGTTTCGAGTTCCTTTTCTCTGTTACATTTGAGTCGAAGCCTTTTTTCTATGTTGCTGCGCAGAAGGTTTTGCTCAAGTTCTAGTTTGGACGTCGTTTTCTTCATTGTAATTCTAGTTATCACGATAATCTATTGAAGTTACTGTTCATTTAAGATGTCACACTTTAAACTTTATTCTTCTTCCGTTCTCCAGATTTTGTGTCATGAATATTGGTATTATTTGCTTAATTTCTCTTATTTCTATATCTTGGCTTATATGACGATATTTTGAACATTTTTAAACTTTGAATGGATGAGTTTATTTTCAACAGTCATGCCGTAGATTTTGATTTCTCTTACCGACATGCTTATGCTGTTTATTTCTGAGCTAGCATATTAAATGGGTAATTTAAGTTATATACTTGTTTGTCTCTTTTGCCTTCATGGTTTACTGTGAGAAGTTGGTCCATAATTTGGATGAATGTATTCGATCTTTGGTCTTTCGTTATTAGCTTAATATATTGGAATAGTGAGAGTGATAAAGGGACTATAGTAAAGAATTAATATCCACAACACTGACAGAAATAGAATGGGAAGAACGATAAAGTCAGAATGGGTTATTATTGTAAATTGGCTATCACTGTAATGTCCAGAAATGACTTCATTCTTTATATGAAGGTTCATCTCTCTTTCTGTTATGTTTTCTCACTAAAATTTGCAGCACTTTTGTTTTGATTTTACTTGCCTGATACGAATAAGTTCGGTTTCTGAGTTATCCCAGATTTTGTTCAATACCCCGCAGAATATGTTTCATGTTTAGCTCATTGTTTTCAGCCAATCGTATGGTTATTTCTCTTAAGTGGATAATTTTTATATAGGAAACATTGTTACTCTGTATTAGCGTGTTATTTCGCTTGTTATGTGATTGTGGGTCTGCAATTGAAAATTCCCATTCTGTAAGTAATCGAAACCATGTTGGCCATGTTAATTTTTGGTACTTTTGTGTTCACGTTTGGTCTACTGTCTCAGTATTATTTTATTTTGTTTCGTTTGTGTTTGTGTTCCCATTCTGTATCTCTGTATTTTGTTTCGTTTATGTTCATGTTTTGTATTTGTGTTCATATGTTTTAGTGTTACATTTTGTGTTCGCGTTTCTGTGTTATTTTGTTTCGTTTTGCCGTAATAGGCTCATCAGTTTAAACCTTTGGTTGTATTTTACGATTAATTGGTTTGAGGATGTTGAAGATTCTGCTTGATTTGGTAGGAATTGACCCTTTTAAGTGTATATGGGTTTAGATAGAAACTTATCCGAAATATCAATAAGGCTGCAAGCTAATACACTTCCCTATAACTAATTTATTTTATTCCTCCCACAATAATTTTCATAACTCATGGCCTCATAATAATCTCAAACCTTAAGAAAATAAATAATTAAACCATGAACATTCGTAGCTTTGCTGTAGGCACAATTAATAAATCATCGTGACTATGGGTACGGTTTCCGTGGCATAGTCATGATATGTAACCCCCAAGTCGAGTGTGCGTTTCACGTGACTCGACCATCACTTCAAATAATAATAAAAATAAATATGTCATAAATCGCGGGTGCATTTCATGTGGCACGGTTAGCAATGTGTACCAAAACTACAAGTGTACGACATCATGACTTCTTCCAGAAATAATTACATAAATAATTAAAAGCGTTTAGAAGGTAAAAATGCACAATAGTTCTAAAATAGATAATAAATCAGATAATTAGGCCAATTATTAATAGTTGAGCGACCGTGCTAAAATCACGGAACTCGGGAGTACCTCACACCTTCTCCCGGGTTAACAGAATTTCTTACTCGGTCTTCTGTGTTCGCAAACCATAAATAAGAGTCGATTTCCTCTATTTGGTATTTAGAATAAACCGGTGACTTGGGACACCATAAATTATTCCAAGTAGCGACTATGAGATTAATTAAATAATCCCATTTCGATTTATGTTACTTTAATTGGAAAAACTCTCTATCCCCTCGAAAAAAGAGGTGTGACAATTACTGGATTGACTATCATATATAGTGCACTCAAGTTATCACAAAACAACGTTGGTGCAGTTTTTAAACGAACTCCAATGTCATTGAAAATGTACGTTATCCATGTCATTCCAGCTGCTATCGAGGCCAGTGCTCTATACTCAGCTTCTGCACTAGACCTTGCCATTGTGTGTTGCTTTTTGGATGTCCAAGATATGCAATTAACTCCTAGGTAGAAATTGTAGCATGTAGTTGATTTCCTAGTCATTGGACACCCTCCCCAGTCCGCATCAGAGAAACCATATAACCTAAATAGTGACTGAGACAAGATTCTTAAACCATACTCAGTTGTGCCCTTCACATATCTAAGGATCCTTTTTTACAGCTTGGTAATGAGTGTTGTTTGGACTTTTCATGAATTGACTTGCCAAATTCATTGCATGATCTATGTCTGGTCTTGTGAGAGTTAAATACTGCAGACTGCCAACAATACTCCTTTATAGTGAAGCATCCACTGGATCATCCACAACTTCTTGTAGACCATGCTTCTGTGCTAGAGGTGTGCTTATTGGTTTAGCAAGTGCCATGCTAGTCTTGGCAAGTAATTCTGTAGCATACTTACTTTGATTCGGATGAATGCCTCTAGTAAAGTAGGTTACCTCAAATCCTAAGAAGAAGTGTAGAGGACCAAGATCCTTTATAGAAAACTCCTTTCCTAGTTCACCAATGATTTGTGAAATTAGCGCAGTGTGACTCACAGTGACAATTATATCATCAACATACAAAAGAAGAAGGATTGTGCCTCTTTTGCAGTGCATCACAAAGAGTGAGGAGTCAGTCGTACTGCACTTAAACCCAAGGTGAAGCAAATGTAGACTAAACCTGTCAAACCAGGCTCTAGGTGCCTGCTTAAGGCCATACAATGCTTTCTTTAAAAGGCATACACTATCAGGATGTCTAGATATTTAAAACCTGATGGCTGACTCATGTACACCTCCTCCTGTAGATATTCATGTAGAAATGCATTCTTTATATCTAGTTTCCTGATACACCAGTGGAGACTCACAACTACTAAGAGAGCTACTCTTATAGTGGTTGTTTTAACAACTAGACTAAAGGTTTCTTCAAAGTCTACTCCTTCAAGCTGTGAATACCCTTTGGCAACTAGTCTTGCCTTGTACCTATCAATGGATCCAATAGACTTTAACTTAGTTTTAAACACCCACCTAGAGCCAACTATATTCATACCAGGTGGTTTAGGCACCAGTATCCAAGTCTTGTTTTGGTGAAGTGCATTTATCTCCTCTTGCATAACTGCAAGCCATTTTGGTGAGCTAAGTGCCTCATTTATGGTATGTGGCTCCTTAGCTGCTACCAGACACATGTGTCTCACTGGCATATTTTTTGATTTATGTCTTGTCACTATGTGATACTTTTGTGCATTTGATATGTGCTTCTTGTGTTGGTATAACTTGTGTATCCTGATTAAATTTAGTGTTAAACTAATGAGACAAGTCAACTTCAAGCTGAATTCCCTGTGGATCATAAACAGAAAACACATTAGAGTCAGAAGGTGCATTGTCCCGAGCTGAGCTGTTTGATTCTTCATTTGGTCCAGTGGACCGAGGTTCAGCAGGGGCATCAGTATTGCTCCAAGGAAGGCCAGGAGTTGCTGCAATCATGTGATCATCTGTTTCCGCAGGAACTAATGCCACAGGAGATTCAACAGGCTCAACATTGTGGTCACTTGTTAGTGTAGCCTCAGCATTCTCATCAGAAGCATCAGGTGTGGACTGATCACTTATTGGTAGTGCATTCACATCAGCTGTGGGCTGATCACCTTGATCAATTAAAGGTGATCCATTCAACACTTCCCCTGAATTAGAAGAGTCCACATCTAAGCTTGAGGTATCCTGCAACCTGGAGAAAAATTCATAGAAGGTAGCAATATGAGTAGATTCACTTGAATTGTCTACTGGTGCATCTAGTTGCACATAGGGCAATGTGTTCTCATCAAAGACCACATGTCTTTAAACAAACACTCTTCTGGTAGGTGGGTGGTAGCGCCTATAGCCTTTATGAAGGCTACTGCATCCAATAAACACACAAGGATAGGTCTTTGGGGAGAATTTTAGTTTACCTTTCAAGTAAGGAAAACACTTACATCCAAAAACCTTTAGACTATTATAATACGGATGCTCTTGAAAGAGCTTAAAGAATGGAGTTACCATTTGTAACACTGATGAATGCATTATGTTCATTAAGAATACAATTGTCAAGAAGCCTTCTACCCAAAGAAACTGTGGCAACTTTGCATGAAACAACAAAGTCAGACCAATTTCTACTATATGTCTGTGTTTCCTCTTAGAGACTCCATTCTGCTCAGTTGTGTGAGGAAATGATATATGTCTAACAATCCCACAATTAACCAGATGTTCAACAAATGCAGTGCTATTAAATTCACCCCCTCTATCACACTGAAAAATCTTAATAGCCTTTGCGAATTGTTTCTCAACCATCTTTTGAAACTTAACAAAAGTGTCATAGAATTCAGATTTTCTTCTTAGTGGATATAGACAAGTATATCTTCTACAGTCATCAACAAATACCATATAGTATTTCATGTGTTGAGATGATTCAATAGGTGTTGCACCCAAAAGATCACAGTGAATTTTAAGCAAAGGCTCTTTTTCAATCTTTTTCTCAATTCAAATGGAAGCTTACATCCTTTTCCTAATTGACAACTAACACAAACAGTAGGGAGTTTATTCCAGTACTTTATATAAATACACTTATTACTACTAAGAATCTTTAAAGACTTCAAACTAGGGTGTCCTAATCTAGCATGCCAAATACTGTTTGTATTCTTCCACTCCTTTGATGTAGAAAGGGCATAGAAGTTATTGTCCTCCAGCGCATATAGATCATTCTTCTTAGATCCCTTAGCCAGAAGTCTCCTGAGCTCTTGTCCTTTACAACAAAATCAGATTCATCAAACTCAAGTATACAAGAATTGTCCTAGCAAGCTTACTAACCGACATCAGTTTCTTTTTAATCTTAGGAACAAGAAGAATTTTCTTTACTTTAAGTCCAAATTTTGTGGTATTTCCAATATGTGTGATGTCAAGTTTAGAGCCATCTCCAACTATTATCTAATTAGGACCATTATAAGGTTGAAGGTTTGACAGATTACTTGTTGAATTGGTTATGTGGCTGTTTGTACCAGAGTCAACATACATGGCCTCATCTTCAGCCTGTGTATTCTACAGATTAACAAAATAAAAGGTCCGTGGCAAATCCTATTTAGCATGATAGGAATAGTCCCACATGTAGAAGCACTTTAAGGCTGTGTGGTTGTTCCTTCCACATATTTGGCAATTTTACTTACCTTTTGGTTGACTTGAATTTGCAGTGTTTTAGGTAGCTTGATTAATCTGATTGTTACTTTGTCCTGTAGATCTGAAACCTCTTCCTCTTGAGGAGAAGTTTAAGTTTCCTCTTCTGTTTGAGTAACCCCCACAACCTCTTCCTTTTTGAGTAGCAAAGGCCATATTGTAGCCTTGTTGAGCCATTTCTTCTTCATCTTCTCTCATGTAAAATCTTCTAAGAGCATTGACAAACTGGTTCAAGGTAAGATATGGATCCTTTACAAATATGATGGTCCTAAAGGTCTTGTACTTTGGACCAAGTCCTCTAGTAAAGTTGATCACTTTGCTGTCTTTATCAACATGCTTGTGTACAGCTGAAAGACCATCACATATGCCTTTGAACTCCTTCATATATTCATCAAGCCTTTAGGTTCCTAGCTTGATGTTCTGCAACTATTGCTTAAGTTGAAATTCCTTATCCTTGGTTGCTTGCAGGTATCCTTCCTCCAGGCATTCCCACATTTCTTTGGCAGTTGAACATCCCACAATGAGATGCATGCTTTCCTCAGTCATTGTAGCAGAGATTCAACTCCTTAGGAGCACTTCTTTTTCCTCACAGTCAGTGTTGTCATCACCTTTGTCGACATCTTTATCAGCACCAGCTGAAGTAGATGAACTGATTATGTCTAGCTTGCCTACCTTGATCAGATTTGTCACCTTCATTACCTGAATCAACTAGAGTATTTGTGTCCTCCAGATTAAATAGTTCGAAGGTTTCAATTTAACTGGACATGAGGCAATCGGATGATCATGCAGGGAAACATGTGATAGATACAAAGAGGTTGAGGGTGTTGTTATGGCCATCTTTGATTTGGTTTTTAGTATTGGCAGCGTAGCTTCAGAAAGCTCTAATACCATGTGTAAAATCACAAGGTTGAGAGGGAATTATATTCAGTAATCGTGTGTTTTCTCATATCTTACAAAGCCACAAGTGACTGCATTTATACAAGTCACAAAACAATCAGAAAACTAGGCTGGGTATACTAAGTGATAGCTTCTACAAATGACTTAGAGTTCTACTACATGTATGACTATCACATTGAGTTGAGTATAAACTCTACAATGCAATCTAACCATTCTTATCTCCTGTAAGCTTATCCGTATCATGATCAGCTTCTTCAACACCTAATACAAGCATTAATGTCTGCTTCCATGACTTAAACCCGTGATGTATTGATCACATGAGATAACTTTACCGTTACTCCAAGGCTCCCCTACTATAACCTAAAGAGTGTTATTTGAAATAATGAAATTATTATACATTACACTTGAATGATATATGTAACTTTCACGAATTCATTTATAATCATCCTAATTGCTTTGCCAAAACTATCAGGTGCCTCTTTTAAATTATTATTTAACACTTGTCCCGTTCTTCCCATACAAATGTAATAGTATTTCCTTTGGCACGCATGCGAGTCACAAGAGCTAATAGGTTGTTCTCTTTATAGGTAAATATACAAGTAGTTGGGGCACTAAATCCAAAAACTTACAAACATCAAATATTAAATACTCCAATGCTCTTTTTTCCCGAAGGCAACTTTAAAAAAAAAAATTTATTCCTTCTTCATATATAATCAAATATTATGAATCGCAAAAAAAGAGGCTAAAAATTTAATTAAAGTGGTTCGGAAGGAGTAATAGGAAAACCCCTGCGAAAGCCCCTTCATTACCATGCAATGTCAATATGTTCAATATTTATGGTACTTTGAATGTTTTTGTTTAATGTATTTAACTCACATGCTCCTATGTCCAAGCCCTTCATTTTGAGGAGGGACTAACGTCTAACATGCTTGCGTTGTGAACCTTTTTATGTCCAATTATTGCAAAAAAATCCCTAGTCAAACGTCTTGACAAATATATATATATATATATATCTTTAATTAAAAGCTTTGACTTTATATTCATTGCTAGCGTAAGAATTTTACAATGTACGTGCATATTAACATGTTGTAGAATTGTAGTAACTGATTACTTACCTTATTTCTTAGTAAATAATACTCCACACATTTGTATTTACAATTTTTTTGTAACTAATTTTTTATTGTTTGATCATGTAAAAATATCTTATGTTGTTAGTGTATAAATATAAACTTAAACAATAATGGCAGGCATGGCTCATAGCTGTATGGCAAACTAATAAGCAGACCCTTTGCAACCATATCTAGGTGAGCATACCGATGAATATCTAATGTCTTTTGAGACTATTATTAGTGTTAGGTGAAAAAGGACTTTTGACGTTTTGTGGTACAGGTATTTTATTTTTATTTCATTATAGTTTAGTATTAATAATTTAAGTTAGGTATGCATCAGTGGAAAATCTTCTAATCTATGCATGATTGATTCCTTTCTCATTTTCATTTCTCTCTCTAGGAGATTCTCGGGTCACTATTTATAATCGTTGCTTCGATTAAATATCATGTAAAATCAAACCAACTATTATTGACATTGTTAATAAGGTTATGACGTAGTGATAAGTATTCTTTGATTTTTAACTTAAGTTCTTGAGTTCGAGTTCTGAGTAAGACGCCTTTTGTTAGAAGGTGTTTTATGCCCCAATATAAATTTTCTTGAGAATTAGTCGGGTCTCAATACGAGTAGAACAACAAATAAAAACCAAAAAAAAAAGACTATTGGCCCTCAAAAGTGAAAATAATTATAAGTCAAAGGTTGGAACTACTTGTTTCATATGAGACAGTAAACCTAACTTGAACAGCTGAAGAAATCACTAAGACAAGGTACAAAGATAGGACCGATCTATGGTAAGTTACGTTGAATTTTTAAAATTTATGTGGTCCATTATATTGTGCAAATTGCTTTTATGTGGATCTTGAATACTTTATGAATGACGTTTAATTGTAAATACTCCACGAGATCGAGACATATATCACACATTAATCATGATATAATTTCTTTATTGCAGTTTTAAATTCATTTGACATGTATGTTGCAGAACCAAAGCCCACTAGAGATTAGACTATTCCAAAATTCGAAAATATTTTCTTTAAAAAATTAAAAAATGTTGATTCTGCTTTTTCTGAGTGAATGACGTTACGGAGGAGACAAAAATGACAAGAGATGTATATAGAGAGTCGAGAGAGGACTTGTTGTGCATGCTGTGGTCAGAAAAACATTCCCTGGACGACAACAGACCACCATAACAAGATGGAGTATCTGACTTCTCACTTCTCTGATACTATTGTTCTCCTTTCTTATTCTCCTAACTCTATATATATATATATATATATATATATATATAATTAAATTTTTGGTCTTATCTCCAATGAAAAACTATATGATTACATAAATATTATTCTAAAAGTTTTATATACAAACATATAAATGTTACGGTATATTTAAAATCATAAGTTTTAAAAGTATCTATTTTTTCCCCTTAAATTTTATACCTAGTCAAATAGGATTACTATTCTCTCCGTTTTTAATTTATAAGTGTTACTTCTCATTTAATTTATTTAAAAACATCATATTTCTATATTAGTACCGTAAATTTTGAATTCCAGTGTTTCTTTTATCCTTAATGACGCCCATTTATACAAATGACATTATATGTTTAAAACCATAAATTCAAAAGATATTCTTATTATGTTATACAAGCGTTTAGTTTAAACTCGTAAGATTCTTTCATTTATACATATTTAAAATTGACAATTAAAAAGATATTCTTGGTTTGTTAAACAAACATTTAATTTAAAATCACAAGATTCAAAAATTTTCTTTGTATTTTTAAAATTTTATGGTCAATCAAAATAAGATGCATATAATGAAACAAAGAAAATAGAAGCCCTAAAAATAAATGATCTTTTTTTTGTGTGGTAATTAGTTTTTTATTATCACGGAAAATATTTACAAGTATAAAAAAAAATCCTACCTCTATCAGCCCAAGTTTGGACATGCAGCCCCAAACCTAGGAACATCAAAACTAAGTAACAACAAATCTAAGTATAGACTAGCTAAGGATAGAAGTTTAATTCTTGAAATCTTTTAGCTAGAATAGGACTCAGGTTTCCTGGACAATGGACCTCTTGAATTATCATTTTAACCATCTCCTCACTTCTCCTCTGCTGCCTGCAAAAAGTTCTCCAATTCCTTTCTTGCCATATATGGTATACAATACAAGTTAGGAGCATTCTGTATATTGTTGCTGATGGATGCTTACCTGCTGCATATTTTGTTGCCTATTTTACCTCTTCATTTCACCAAGTCGCATCTCTATTGATACCAATCCAGTATAATAGTTTCCTCCATACTGTTGTTGAGTAGGTGCATCTGAAGAATAGATAATCATGGTCCTCTATACCTTCTTCGCATAACGAGCATGATGGATTGACTAATATTCCTCAAGTAATAAGCATGTCTCGTGTGTATAATCTGCCTAGGATTGCTAGATAGAAGATAAGGATCCATTTAGGACTACTTATGTTGTTTCATATTAGTCTCCTCCATTCAGCTTTAGGAAACTCTCCTCTAAGCTTATTATATACGTCTCTGATGGAGTAGCTCCTTGCATTCATTACCTCCTCCACTCTTATATTAGCTTTATCTAAATACTTTGCAGCTCCTAATATTTTTTGAGTGAGCCAGGATGATTATTTCACGTTTACATTCCATATCACATGTTGTTTTATATAATATGTATGCATCTACTATATCCATAGACGATCCTTCTTCTTACACAAATTCTATAGTTTCTTAAGGATTGCAACTCTATTCCAAGTGAGGATATTAATGATGTTCAATCTACCTGCATATTTTGGCCAGCACAATTGTTTTCAGGCCACTAGTGCCTTGTTGCTACCTTCTGTTTCACCTGTCCAGAGAAACCTCTTACAAATGGTCTCAATTTTTAGAATAATCTTCTTTGGTAGAGGAAAAATTTGTGACCAAAAGGATTGAATGGCAATCAGAACACTATTAATCAATTGTAACCTTCCTGCATAAGATAAAAACTTTGCTATCCAATGTATAACTCTGGTAAGCATCTTATCCAGTAGGGGCTGACATTGAGCTACAGATAATCTGTTGGTACTTAATGGAACCCTCAAGTATTTGAATGGCAGTGTGCCTATGGAGAATCCTAGGCATTGGGTAATCTATTGCTAAACATCCACTGGTACCCCTCCAAAATAGATATAACTTTTGTCTTGGTTTGCAATCAGTCTTGAGGAGCTGGAAAAGTGTTGAAAACATTCATAGAGCAGTTGAATGGACACCGCATCACCTCTACAAAATAGCAGTAAATCATGTGCAAAGGTGAGTTGGACTATGTTCAGCTTCTCACATCGGGGATGATAGTTAAAATCAGGCCCGTCCTTCAATGTCTTTAAGCTTCTGGTCAAGTATTCCATGGCTAGGACAAAAAGATATGATGACAGTGAATCCACTTGCCTGACTCCTCTTTTGGCATCAAAGGGAGTTGTTGGCTTGCCATTTATAATAATAGAATAGGACACTGTAGTGACACATGTCATGATCCATGATAGGAATTGCTCTGGAATATTCAGTGCTGTGAGAACCTGCTCAAGAAACCCCCATTCTAAATAATCATACGCTTTCTGCATATCAATCTTGACCATACACCTGGTGAGATTTATTTCCTTCTATATCCTTTTACAAGTTCATGCCCCAGTAAGATATTATCATTCAGCAATCTTCCTGGCCCAAATGTTGCTTGATTCATGTCTATTAATGAATCCATCACTGGTTGCAGCCGGCTTGTCATCATCTTGGAGATAATTTTGTATAGAATAGTGCAACATGAAATTGGTCGGTATTGCTTGATGGAAGAAGGATTCTTCACTTTGGGAATCAATGTGATTGATGTACTATTTATTGGTTTGTACATGGCACCCTCATTAAATAATTTCAATACAGCCTCTGTAACATCCTCTCCAATTAAATGCCTTGCCTTTTTGTAGAATTATGCATTGAATCCATCCCCTCCTGAAGCCTTGGAATCTCATATTCCCTATAATGCTCACATCACATCATCTTTAGTAAAAGGGGAGATAAGTTATAGTTGTTGAGATCTTATAAGTCCTGGACCTTTCCTCATTATACTAGGATTAATAGCAGGTATGCTATTAGATGAATTTCCTAGTAATCTTCTGTAGAAACCCACTACTTCCTGCTCAATGCCTTATGTTATTTTGATCAAGCTTCCATCATCATCTGTAATCATTTTAATCTAGTTCTGTGAAATTCTTTCTTTCATACTAGCAAAGAAGAATGTTGTGTTAGAGTCTCCCAACTTAAGCCATCGAACTCTTGATGTTTGTTTGTATATGCTTTCCTCTACTATGCTCTACTTTTCTAACTGTTGTTTAGTAATTTTTTCTGTCTCAAACATATCATCAAGTGTTATAGTGTTCCTCATCTGATCATGTATGCTAGCTAGCGCCTCCCTTAGTTGCTGAACCTTACTAGTCGTTCATGCAAATTCCTTCCTTTTAAGCCTTTTAAGAGCATCCTTCACATTTTTTAAGTTTTGCCAAATGCTTCTCATGCTTCCTTCCTTGTTATACCAACCTTCCTGTACTATATTTCCAAATTCTGGATGATCAGCTAAGCAGTTAAAGAATTTGAAAGGTTTCCCCTACTATCCATTGCTATTTCCAGTTTGGAAAATGATCTGAGAAATGAGGATCCATCACATTGACTTGCATTGGAGGCATATTCAACATCCACTGTGCATTAACGATAGCTCTGTCTATTATTGTGTATACATGGCTATTTATCCATGTATATGACCTACCCACAGATGCAAGTTCAGTCAGTCTGTAGTCTTTCATCAGAGCCATAAAGTCCTTAATTTCATTTTCCTGCACTGCAGTACTATTCATCCTATCCTCTATATCTAGTATTGCATTAAAATCACCCATGATTAGCCAGAGGCTATTTGTCTATGAGTCTAAATCCCTTAGTGCATCCCGCAAAGTACATTTATGGGAAATTGTATGTAAGCCATAGATAACAGTAAAAGCAAACTGACAACTAGAATTAATACTATGAACTATCCAATGTATGAATTGTATATGATTCTGTAGCATATTAAACTGAATGCTATTTGGATCCCAAAAGATCCATATCCGTCCTCTGCCATTAGAAGTAACATTGGAACACCAGTTCCACCCATCGGTACATTTATTTATAATTTTCTTTGCCTTATTGTCTTGTACTCTATGTTCAACTATTTCTGTAAGACTGATCTCATTAATCTGCAAGAACAATTTCATCTCCTTTTGCTTATATATCTTATTGAAACCCCTCACATTCTAAGAAGCTATCTTCATGTAGAGTTAGGATGGGTTGATGCTTCTTCTACATCTGCTCCTATGCAACCTTAAGGATCATCATCTTTAATCTATTTTGTGCTTTCCTCCTGTATTTCCACTCTTAATAGAGAGAATCCATTAGTAGTGGTGAGAATTTGCTGAGATGGGCTTTATTGTCCTCCCCTTCCGTTTGCTTTTTACCAGACTTGTTGGTCTCCATCTAATATCAGTGGCTCACTATGTTGAACTTGAATTGATTGCTTGCCTATGTCCTTTCTATCTTGTTTAATTGGGCCTCTTGCAACCCATTGAATATTCCTTGCATGCTGTATATTTGTACCTACATTGTGAGTTTTGTCCTGTTGCTTTGTTACTTCTGCCCTTCGTTGATATAGTTCTCCCTTTTGGAATTTTTCATGTGCCCCAGCTACGCCTTGTACTCCATCACAATCATGTCCAACCATAAGACATTTCTTGTAGTATTGTGGAACCCAATCATACTTCACCATCTGTTCAAACTCCTTCCCCAATGGGTCTTGCACAATGATGCTCTTTGGTAGATCTTTAGTTATATCTATTTCAATGAGGACTCTAGCATAAGAGATCCTTGTTGTACTAGTTGTGCATTCATCAACATATATAGGGCAGCCCAAATATTCTCGTTGAGTAAGGAGTCCTTCTCCTTATCAATTATGCAATCTTTTCGATCAGGAGATATCTATTATTATGCCAGATTTCGTTTATCTCCTGCATGTGCATCTCACGTACTTTGAATCTGCATGTGTCTATGCCTACCAGTGATGGACCTGGTTCATCCCTGAGTTTCTTTGTCAATCTTCAAAACTATCCTTAACTTGGGCTAACATTATGGTAATAGACTTTTGGTTTAGCAGCAAAATTCCATTGTGAGGCTATAAACCGCTTCATGGCTCCTATTGATGGAGAATCCCCAATAACATACAATATAAACAGCCTTATGCCATTTTGTGTTTTCAGCCTCCATCTCTTCCTGCTGTCGTTGGACCTTCCTGACTCCATCTTGAATCATATGAGGTATGAACACTAGGTCCATTCCCCTTGCAGCCATCCTGTAACTAGTAAACAAATTTGCCCAAGTTTTCTCACCCTTCCCAGAATCTGACTTTGTTGTCTCCTGAATTAGTGCATTGGTAGTACTCCGTTCCTTTCCTTTTTGCTTATCCACTTGGATTGTTTTGCTTGTACTGCCAGTAGTCTCTTGGTTGAGTACTCCTTTCGTCGTCGTAATCTTCTGAGTTTGGATGCTCACTGTTCTCGCTACAGTAGGCAATGGGACAGTAACAGGTAATGAAACAGTTGTTGTTGCTGGGCTTCCCACACCAATCACCACATCAGTAGATTTATGCGTGTACTTCATCATACTAGGACTCGAATTTCCTAGAATGTATGGTGAATTCATCTTCATGGCACTAGATCCAGTGGCAGAACTAGAATTTTTATCAAGGAGTGTCAAAATATATAAAAGTAAACATATCAGAAAATTAAGGGAAGTCAATACATAGTATATAAACATATAATTTTTTTTACCTACCTAGACAGTGTATTTTTCTGTGAAGGGGTATCGTTTGACACCCCTTCCTATAAGGTGGCTCCGCCACTGACTAGATCCTTCAGAATTAGGCACAATCGATATCTTTCTCTTTTCACATCCTAGGGTTCCTGTTTGTGGTAAAATTCTTCCCAAACTTTCATTCCGACTTCCTGATGTAATGAGCTTCAGCTAATTGAACCTTTGTCGCAGTACGTCTTCCTCTCCCCATTTTCGATCAGCGCTTGTTAGCAAGCACGCTTAACGTGCGCAAAGAGAGAGAGAGAGAGAGAGAGTACTGTTTTTATAATTCCATCACATTTATAAGTATTAATTTTGATTTTAATTTGATTTTGGGAAAATCAGTTTTGAGTTTAATTTTTGAAATAAACTATATTTTTGTATTATTTTATGTCTGAGATGGAGATGGCTTATTCATCTATTCTTATCACCGAATATGACAATAAAAAATAAAATTTTAGATTTATTTTATTTAAATGATTTTCTCACTTTTTTCGGGTATTGCTATATTCTTATACTGAATTGTTGATTTGACTTTCCATAAAAGGAGCTCCTTACTTCAATAAAGAAGCTGAAGTCAGGAGGTCAGATCTCCAAATTTTATGTAAAATACTTTTATTTTTCTCTAAGAATTTAAGGAAGTGGTAAGTGTAATTGCGCCATGTGTTTATATTAAAAAAGAATACAGCTAAAACATTATATTAATTGATACTTATAACATACTAAAAGGAAAATGAATATTGAATTTGCATAACGGAAATTAATGCAGACACGAAGTAGGAAAATTATATTTAAATACAGTGTAAAATAAAAATAGTTCAGTCTATTCGAAAATAAAAATAATGTAAAACAGATTGAGGAAATTTAATGACAAAAAAACTTCAATATTCAAATCATTATTTTACATGCGGTGTGAGTAACCATATTTGGGATAGATAAAGTACGATAATTACCTTTTATTACTTGAATTTGAGACAAAATAAAATAAATAGATGAAAAGACAAGTAGCAAAAAGAGCAAAAAGAAAAAGAAAGATTGTTAAAGCAAAGAGAAAAACTAACCTAGATATCCGTGAGAACAAATCCTCAACCTTTTACTTTTCTCAAATCCCAAATGAATACAGAATTAGATTCTCTTTCAGAATTATATACACTTTTATATTGTGTCCTTGGGATTTCATTAACCTTTTAATTTCCTACTAAGATTGATGACGTCAAAGACTACAGTTGTAACGTCATCATGATATCAAAGTTGGCCCAATAACGTCCATGAATCGACTTGGATGGGACAAATCCCTCTCAATTCGTGAATGTTAATTGGAAAAATGACTATATATATGTGTGTGTTTTTTATACACTTTTTCGGCTATCATATATAAATAGTTTCTGCCGCGGGATAAAAGTGATAATACCCTATGTTAGTTTCGATATGGCCCAATACAATTTCGGGCCGCAGGCATCTGGTTTTTTTAAGCAATCTATGCAAAATACCCATTGAGCTTAAATTAATAAAAAATTACCAGCAATGTCCATTTATAAGTAGCATATTAAAAAATTGGCCAATTCACAAAATATTACTAATATTAGCCAAATTAGCTATTTGTAGCAAAAAAAGGTTAAATTTTTGCTTTCTTTTTAATGAGTGTTGTTAGTATAGATTGGATACATCGTAAGGAGCTTGAATCTCAGTTTTGGGATGATTTGGTGGAGTTTTGAGGTAGATTGAATTGAAAATTCGAATTAGAAGATGAACATGAAAAAAAAAAATGATATGTGTATCACACTTGTTGCGGCCAAACGCATATGCAAGTATACGCGGTCGTCAAGTAATAAAGTCGGATGTCGAACCCACGAGAACTTGTGATTAACTATTAACTAAATTAGACTATCCTAATTATCTAAACAAGAATTAAACCTAAAAATATTTTATTCTAAACTAATTAAATAAAAAAAATATAAATAATGAACTTTGAACAGAGAAAGAGCAGATTTTTATGATATCAATGTAATGAAAACAATCTAGGGTTATGGGCTATCTAACAATCCTATTGTATTCTTTAATTGAATTGACCGACTAATTTATCTAGCTTATTGGTTGACAGGGTTAATATTGCTCATAAGAATCTGTCGAGTTCTTGCTCGCCTATTCAAGCTAACCTAACGCCTATATGTCTATGGAGTTAGAATCAATAAGAACACATTTATAATTCCTGTAAATCAACCAAGCAAGGCAATTAGGTATATGTCTATCCTAACCACGAATCCGTTCCCCGATGCCCGAGTTCAAGAACTTGCTCTACTCAATCCTATATGCAATCTAGAATTCCCACTTTCGAGTTCAATTCTAGATTCGTAGATAGTATTCAATTGGTGATCAAGCAATTAAATAATTAAGCGCAAGATTGAATAAATAAACCAACATGATAAATCAAGAAGGCAAAATCAATATCCGAATAACAATAGTCATGAAAGAACCACAACCCTAGAACGTGAAGTTTAGCTCCACATAGACATGGTAGCCAAACAACAAATCATACAAAGAAACATAAAAATTACTAAGTTTGGTGAGAGAAAGGTGGAACTTGATGAATTCCGGCCTCCACGGCGGCTCTGTGCTTGTGTTTTTTCTCTCAAAATGTCCTCCTCTTTTTAAAATAGGTTTAGGTTGGCTTTTATATGAGTTGGGGGCGTCTTGGGGTCGAAATAACCGAGTCCCGATCGAAATAGGATATGTTCACGTTTTTGAGCGTTCAGGGCAACGTGGGGCGCTGGCCCTGACGCTCAAATATTTTAGTTGCTGTAAATTGCGTCAAATTTCACTTTTTGCCTTTTTGTCCCGATTTCGCTCCAATTCGCGCCCTTTCATCCCAAATTATATCCGAATGATCCCTACACATAGAAATACCAAAATCTAGTAAAAATAATCATATTAAACATCTCAAATCGTCGAGACATGAGCAAAATGTGAGGCGGTATATATCAAAATATGCATACATTAAGACGATTATCAACACCCCACACTTAGTCTCTTGCTCGTCCTCGAGCAATGGAACTATATTAGCACCCCCAAAACGTACTTAGCACTATGAAAGAGGACCTCACAATTAACTCAATCAAACACCCTACCTTTTGACTATGATCGGATGTCGGCAATTAAGCATGAACACACAAATTTCACATTCTTCCCATTTTTAAATAGCCCAAGTATACTCAATATTTTTCAACCAACTCAATCAACTCAAGCAACCTTTCCACAACCACCTTACCTCAAGAGACGACTCGTTACCACTAAGCATCCTCAACTTACGCACTCACCCAACACAAGAAAGTGTACAATATCACCAATCCGTCATGAGATCTAGTGCCCTCACCACAAGCAAAAGAGTGAATATCAAAGTAGTCCACAAATTTAAATATGTCATTGAACATAAATTAAGGACATCACATAATTGAACAACATTCACTCACTCTCACAAAGAATTCATGTGCATCCCGTGGTCGTACCATAAGCTTGCCCGTAGTGTACATCTCTACTAATCTAAGCTAGCTAAATTTAGGATCAATTAGGACTTTAAGGTTGTAATGTAGGCTAAGGGACAAGTAGGATACATTTAGGAATAGTGACTAACCCTCCTAAGCACTTTAATACACTACACTCACAATTCAAGCGCAATTGCTTCGCAACCCATTCACTTGTCATACACCATAACTAACATAGCCCTCTTTTCCGTCAAGCACCTCTATGGTTTCACTAGTACGAGTGAGAAGGATTAGGAGGTGTGTATTTCTACATTATTTAAACTTTTGTTTTCTCTTTCTTGCAAAAATTTTTCTCTTTCTTTTTACACACTCCATACATTGAAGTTCATAAGCTAGTGACCTTTATTCATAATTTTAGTGCACCTTAAGGGCCCTTCCATGGTTCCACTCGAAAGCCACTTCCCAATCTCTCACCTTACTTCTTCTAGCGACTAAGTGCCTTAGGAGGTAAAGGTTCAACAATCTCACATTAAGAACAAAGTAGGAGTACAGCTTGTAATGTGGGTGCCAAGGAAACGGTCTATAGGCTCAAAGGGAATAGCAATGGGAAAATTCTATTTGTCAGTGACAAATACCTTTATGGTCAAGCAAGAAACACCTGTGTCATCTCCTAGACTAGCACAACTTAATGATTTCGCGTTGATTAACACACAGGGCAAGTTCTAGACTATACAAGATAGCACAGAATATCAACAATCCTTACACACACATGGCACTTGACTCACTCAAGACTGTTCTGTGTGACTCTCATGTCAAGCAAGCATATCAAGTTGAGAATTTTTTAAGCAACACTGCACTAGGTGGCATACAAGTCAATCAACTGAGAAAAAGGCATCAAAGAGTAGGCTACTTAATTTACTTGGGCATTACAATTCAAATCATATATGCAGGAAGACAGAGCGCATGCCCTAACTTAACGTGCCAACACCAAACATGTCAACATGTACCTCAGAGCAATCTTGGTTTTCTCCCTTTTCCTACTCCTAAAAAAAAACTAAACTAAATTTTTCGGTTCGAGCTACACCCTTGGAAAAGAACTGATGTCGAAAGAAAAACCAAGGAATAGTACCTAACTACCTAAAAAAACAAAAGTAAATCTTTTTGGTATTATTAATCGGACTTTAATCCCTCAAAAAAATTATCCAACAGATCCATCGCCGGAAAAAGTCCAAATTTTTTTTTAAATTTTTTCTCAATTATTTTCTGCTTTTTTTTAATTTTTTTTAATTACTATTACTATTATACTACACCATTAATTCTACTAACTATGCTATTAAAAATAAGAAGCTAGCTAAAAATAAAAAGATAAGAAACTAACAATATACTAATATAATACTATAGAAAGAATAGAGAATCTTCCACCCCACACTTAAAAGAGTGCAGTGTCCTCAATGTACAAATAAAGTAAAAATAACAAGGGTGGACAAGAAACTCCCTGAAAGACCAAAGGCCGAAGCAATAGCAGCTCATGGGATACTCAGACTTCTCCCATGGATGGTCCTTTGTGCGAGTACCTCACACTAGTTCCAACCATCTGGCTCGCTTTTGCACGCTTCCAGTGAATTTTCTTCCTATGCTCATAATCCTACAAAACAAAACAACACTACAAAAATAATAAAATAAACAAAAATAAATAAAGCAGTAAAGTTGGGTTGCCTCCCAACAAGTGCCTAATTTAATGTAGCAGCACGACGTGAACCGCTTTTTGCCTCCACCTCGAACTTATGAATTGAGCCCCTAACACGGCATCCAGTCTGCGGCTAATGCTCCAGTAGTGGGGATACAACGATAACTAGGCCAAGTAATAAATATTTCACTCTACACTTCTCGGCCTTTAGATGAGGAATGTAATTTTTGCTTTTTGGCACAACAAATTCAAGAATATAGGCACTCTCATCCTCACCCTTTGACCTCCTCATTGGCTCAGATGATTAGATTACTATCTTACTATCTAAACATAATGTGAAAAAATAATTGGAATGAGGTCTAATGCGCCTTAACTCATGAATTGTACTACTATTTACATCCCCATATATACACACATTCAAGTCTCCAAAAGTAATGTTATCTATTCCCTCATATGACTCTAGAGCATTCTTCTCAACATTGGCATCCTCAAGAAAAACATGGTCTAATGATTGGTATTCTCGTTTTAGCTCCTCAATTTGGTCTAGAAGATTTTTTTCAGCTTCACGCAACTCATCATTAAATTGTTGGCCATTACACGCATCAACCTTTTTATTCAAATTTGTATCTAAGTTATGCACAGCCAAGCCAAAATTATCAAATTTTATGTGCAAGATCATCTCTCTCCTTAGACCAATCATTCACCAACATTGTCAGAAGACAACGTCGTTCCGCATATTCCCTTAATCGAGAATATTCGTCCCAATACCAACCCTTACTCCCATATTCAAATTCAGCTTTTCAAGAGTTCAGGTCATGACAAACCCAAAATGACGAGCCATATAAGTCTTCCGTCAACTAAGAGTCTTCATCAATAACCTTACCTCCATATATTTCATCCCCAGATGTCATGGTGAAAGAACTAGAAACACACTAAGAGAAAAATCAAATAGTTATAAAAATAAAATATTTACAAAAAGAGAAGGAAAACAAAAACTTGTAAAGATAAAAGTAAAAGCCTAATGTAGAAAAATAGTTAATTTCTAAGTCTCCGGCAACGGCGCCAAAAACTTGTTGCGGCCAAACGCACACGCAAGTATACGCGGTCGTCAAGTAATAAAGTGACTAAAAGTCGGATGTCGAACCCACGAGGACTTGTGATTAACTATTAACTAAATTAGACTATCCTAATTATCTAAACAAGAATTAAACCTAAAAATATTTTATTCTAAACTAATTAAATAAAAAAATATAAATAATGAACTTTGAATAGAGAAAGAGCAGATTTTTATGATATCAATGTAATGAAAACAATCTAGGGTTATGGACTATCTAACAATCCTATTATATTCTTTAATTGAATTGACCGACTAATTTATCTAGCTTATTGGTTGACAGGGTTAATATTGCTCATAAGAATCTGTCGAGTTCTTGCTCGCCTATTCAAGCTAACCTAACGCCTATATGTCTATGGAGTTAGAATCAACAAGAACGCATTTATAATTCCTGTAAATCAATCAAGCAAGGCAATTAGGTATATATCTATCATAACCACGAATCTGTTTCCCGATGCCCGAGTTCAAGAACTTGCTCTACTCAATCCTATATGCAATCTAGAATTCCCACTTTCGAGTTCAATTCTAGATTCGTAGATAGTATTCAATTGGTGATCAAGCAATTAAATAATTAAGCGCAAGATTGAATAAATAAACCAATATGATAAATCAAGAAGGCAAAATCAATATCCGAATAACAATAGTCATGAAAGAACCACAATCCTAGAACGTGAAGTTTAGCTCCACATAGACATGGTAGCCAAACAACAAATCATATAAAGAAACATAAAAATTACTAAGTTTGGTGAGAGAAAGATGGAACTTGATGAATTCCGGCCTCCACGACGGCTCTGTGCTTGTGTTTTTTCTCTCAAAACATCCTCCTCTTTTTAAAATAGGTTTAGGTTGGCTTTTATATGAGTTGGGGGCGTCTTGGGGTCGAAATAACCGAGTCCCGATCGAAATAGGACATGTTCATGTTTTTGAGCGTCCAGGGCAGCGTGGGGCCCTGGCCCTGGCGCTCAAATATTTTAGTTGCTGTAAATTGCGCCACAGCCAGCGCCCCACGCTGGCTGTGGCCCTCAAATTTTACTTTTTGCCTTTTTGTCCCGATTTCGCTCCAATTCACGCCCTTTCGTCCCAAATTGCATCCGAATGATCCCTATACATAGAAATACCAAAATTTAGCAAAAATAATCATATTAAACATCTCAAATCATCGAGACATGAGCAAAATGTGAGGCGGTATATATCAAAATATGCATACATTAAGCCGATTATCACAGACGTTGTATCATTTGTGTATTACATATGTATCATATTTGTATCAAATATGTATCATATGTATACCCGCATATACCTCTGTGTTGTGATACATGTTTGATACATGTGTCGCAGAAATAATTTTTGAACTCGATTTTAACTACAATTTTTGATACCAAATCAGTCCAAATCACCTCCAATCTTTCTCAAATTTTATATATTGACTTATCTATGTATTTTCAATGAATTTCAACTATACTCATTAAAAAAAGGTTGTGTTTTGCTTAGATTTTGGAATCTTGTATATATATATATATATATTTCATTACCTTGTTTGCTACCTCATCCATGAATTTTCTTTCCGTCTTGCTTCTAATGATGTTGATCACACTTAAAAATATGGAATGAGATCTTTGCGTGTAATTCTTGAAGAGAAAGAACCTTATTTTTTTGAATTTTCAATTTTTATATGTGCTTGACTAGTTTTGGTAAGTCTATGATTAATGACTATAGGTTGGTAAGTTAGGACTAATTTGGGATATTTATGTAAGATTCCCTAAATTAATTATCCTTTCCTACCCATTTGAAAACTAGATACAATATATGCCTACCCAATTAAAATTAATTACCCTTACCTACCCACCCATCCCAACTATTTTTAAAAACCCATTTTGGCTAAGCTTAATTTGGCTTGGCTTGGCTTGACTTAATTTGATTTGGTTTAGCTTGGTTTAGCTTGGTTTATAGTAGCTTGAATTGGCTTCATATGGCTAGGTATTAAAAACAATGGGCAGGGGAAAAAGTAATGGGTAGGGGAGGGTAATATTTTTCCTGTGCATGGGTATTTTGCCAAGTTCTCCCGTTTTTTTTTCCTGTGTTAACTTTTTTTATAGAGCAAACTACAACATTAGCTACAAATAAATAATACTTACCAAAAATTTGTCATTAAGTTATGCTACAAAAAATAACCAAGAAAATTATCAATGTAATATAATATTCAAGAAACTTAGGTAAAAAAGGATTTCCCCCCCTTATTGGTTGGAATTCGTTGAAAATACCAAGGTATAGCAGTTACCGGAATCGACTTCCGCCTCTGAACAGGAGGAAGTTTTCCCGGGGCCAGGAAAGTCGGAGCAATATCATATACCTAGGTATTTTTAAGTACCAGAAGAAACAGACGCAAAGAAATCCACGACAGAAGAATTAGAGCAGGTTGCACTGCTTGAAAAATTCCTATAAAGGAAATTCCATTTGGCAACAGGACTACACCCAGAGCTCAGGTCAGATTTTATTAAATTTCTTATAATTAACGCTGATTGTTTTGCATGGTCGCATGAGAATATGACAGGAATCCCAACAGAGATAGCCGTGCACAAGTTAGGCTTGGACCCATGCATACCTCCGGTAAGGAAAAGGAAGTGCCCTATAGCCGAAGCAAGGAATAAATTCTTCATAGAAGAGGTAACTCGTCTACTTAAGATTGGTTCAATCCGAGAGGTAAAATAGCTGGACTGACTAGCTAATATGGTAGTAGTTCCTAAAAAGAACAATAAATTTCGCATGTGCGTAGATTAGAAAGATCTTAATAAGGCATGTTCTAAGGACTTGTTCCCATTGCCAAATATCGATCAAATGATCGACGCTATGACCGGTCACGAATTAATGAGTTTCCTCGATGCCTATTCTGGGTACAATCGGATCAAGATGAACCCGGAAGATCGGGAGAAGACTTCGTTTATAACAAATTTTGGTACATATTGTTACAACGTAATGCCCTTTGAACTAAAAAACGCTGGAGCCACGTACCAATGGCTCGTAAATAAGATGTTCGAAAAACAAATAGGAAGAACTATGGAAGTATATATGGACGATATGCTTATTAAGTCTCTGCATGCGGGTAACCACCTGAGACATCTGCAAGAAATGTTTGACACACCGAGGGAGCATAATATGAAGCTTAACCCCGAGAAGTGTGCGTTCGGGGTTGGATCAGGTAAATTCTTAGGATTCCTGGTCTGACAAAAGGAATTGAGGTGAATCCCGATAAAATCAAGACTATAGAGGACATCCCGAATCAACTATTCAACGTAAAGTAAGTACAAATTAGCGGCTTTGAGCAGGTTCATTTCCCGATCATCAAAGAAGTGTCATCGCTTCTTTGCGTTGCTCAAAAAGAAAAATAACTTTGAGTGGATGCCAGAGTGTTGGAAAGCCTTGAAGGAATTGAAGAAATACTTCTCAAGCCCTCCGTTGCTCGAAACCTAATGAAAGAGAATCATTGCTGGTCTACCTGGTGGTCTCAAAAGTTGCGGTAAGCGCAGTTTTAGTCCGGGAGGAAAAAGGTACGCAATTTCCCACATATTACGTTAGAAAATTTTTAACGGGAGCAGAAACACGCTACCCATATTTAGAAAGGTTGGCCTTATCTCTAGTGTTAGCCGCCCAAAAGCTGAGACCCTACTTCCAATGCCACCCGATAACGGTGGTGACTGCTTTTCCATTGAGGAATATACTCTATAAACCCGAACTCTCGGGCATATTGGCCAAACGGGCCGTTCAAATGAGAGAGTTCGACATAGAGTATAAACCGAGGACAACGATTAAATCACGTCATGGCTGACTTCGTGGTCGATTTCAGCCCGGGACTATTGCCTGTGGCTGCCAAAGAGGCAACAATGGTGTCAGAACCAGCACTAGGAGTCTGGACCTTATTCACGAATGGAGCTTCAAATATGAAAGGGTCCAGGCTCAGAATAGTCTTGATCACGCCTTCAGGGGAAACCTTAAGGCAAGCTAGCAAAACGATTCCTCTAACTAACAATGAGGCAGAGTATGAAGTTTTGATTGCAGGGCTCGAATTGGCCCGGGGACTTGACTCCGAAGCCATCAAAGTAAAGTGTGATTCACAGTTAGTGGTAAATCAGGTCTACAGAATTTTTGACACCAAAGATGAGCGTATGCAAAAATATGTAGTAAAAATTCAGGCTTTACTGACAAGATTCCGGGAGTGGTCAATAATCCACATACTGAGGGAAGAAAATGCGAAAGCGAATGCATTAGCAAATCTGGGCTCATTAACAGAAATCCAAGGACCAAAATCGGGTACAGTTGTACAACTGATGAACTCAGCCTTGGACACAGAGGGTTATTACGAGGTAAATTCGACCAGTCTGGTTTGGGACTGGAAAAATGAGATAATAGATTATCTCGAGCATGGAAAGTTTCCCGAGGACCCCAAAGCATCAAGAGCATTGCGCGCTAGAGCTGTGCGATATATCTTCAGGAAAGGCCAGTTGTACAAAAAATCCTTTGAAGGCCCGTTGGCCCGGTGCTTAGGAGCATCGGAAGCCAACTATGTCATGAGAGAAGTCCATGAAGGAATATGCGGCAACCACTCGGGCGCAGATTCCCTGGTGCTGAAGTTAGTCCGAGCAGGATATTACTGGCCCCGTATGGAACAAGATGCCAAAAACTTTGTACGAAAATGTGATAAGTGCCAATACCACGCACCACTAGTACATCAACCAGTGGAACTCTACATTTAATTTTGTCCCCGTGGCCGTTCATGAAATGGGAGATGGACATCGTCGGACCACTACCACCGGTTCCCAGAAAGGTAAGGTTCCTTTTAATTTTGACTGACTAATTTTCCAAATAGGTGGGAGCAGGTCCTTATCAAATGATCGAAAAACGCGAAGCGGTCGACTTCCTATGGGAAAAAATAATTTGCAGGTTCGAAATCCTAAAAGAGATCGCATGCGACAACGGGCCGCAATTTATCGGCTAAAAATTTACAAATTTCCTTGAAGATTTGAAGATAAAAAGGATTACCTCTTCACCTTACCATCCGAGCGCAAACGGACAAGCGGAGTCAACAAACAAAATAATTGTACAAAACCTAAAGAAAAGGTTAGAAGCAGAAAAAGGTCGCTGGCCCGAAGAATTACCGGGAGCGTTATGGGCCTACCGAACAACGGCCAAGTCAAGCACAGGAGAAACCCCTTTTCCCTTGTGTACGGTGCCGAAGCTTTGATACCGGTGGAAGTAGGGGAGCCCACTTTAAGGTATTCCCAGGCAAACAAAGAATCAAACAATGAGGCAATGCTAATCAACTTAGAATTGTTCGAGGAACGCAGGGACCTGCCACATGTCAGAATAGCATCCCAAAAGTAGAGGATGGATCGCTATTACAATAAAAGAACCAACCTTCGTTATTTTAAAGTGGGAGACCTGGTTTTGAGGAAGGTAACTCAGAACACCCAAGAATTCAACGCCGAAAAATTAGGCTCTACATGGGATGGCCCTTACCGGGTTTCGGCTATCACCCATAAAAGGGTCATACGAGTTGGAAAACCGCAACGGAGACAAGTTGCCCAGTAACTGGAACGTGGCTCATCTCAAAATATTTTACTGCTGACAAACATCAGTCAAACGGAATGTATGTGTTGTCTCTTTTATCCTTCGTTTCACATTTTATCCCACTTGGGTTTTTTCAGTCAAGGTATTTAAGTAGGCAACAACCACAAGCATACTACAAAAACAACATCGATAAGACCTTTGGTGACAAGGCAAACAAACAAGTCTCCACTCGGGGACGATAAGGTAATCTTTCCTTTGGTAGTAAATTCCCACTGGGAAGTTAAGTTTGCTACCAAACAAAGGTTACACGATCGTTCACGAGCACAAACCACTAGATGATTGTTAGGTATTCTTTCACTTGACGACATGAATTCCTAAGGAGAAAGCAAAATATGTTACCGAGTTAAGGGTTACATAGCAATTCATCAGTGGAACCTTCGTAGATACAAGACTTCCAGTGTTTCAATTCGCATTCTTCGCATTCGAATACTGGGGGACCGGAAACGAAAATCCGGCAAGGCAACACTGAATGTCACGTCAACCGGGAATGAAAATCCGGCAATGCAACACTGAATGCCACGTCAACCGGGAACGAAAATCCGGCAAGGCAACACTGAATGCCACACATCATTAGGACCGGGAACTACACAACCAACCTTCGAAGAAACAAGTTATACAAGATTGCCACAAGTTATGGAAACTTCTTTTTCTACATAGCAAAATGCCTATGTAAACTATGAAAACAGAAGGAATGAAATGAAATCCTTTTTGATTTTATCTTGTTTCTTGTCTACACGATGAGCTAATTTTGTCATTTGAAAGTTAAACAAGTACTTTAAATGTTAGTGCCGTAATGAACATGAGACGTCCTCTTCAAGAGTACCGTAAACATAAGAGGCCCCTCTCTTATTAAAACCCTCATGTTAAAGGGTTGGTTTCAGAAAAATATATGCTCGAAGCCGAAAAATGCTATCAGGGAAAAATACACCCGAAGCCACATATGAAAAAGATGCAAAAACCAAACATGCGCAAATGCTTATTAAAACCCTCCTATTAAAGGGTTGGTTTCGGAAGAATATATGTCCATAACCGAAAATGCTATCGGAGAAAAATACACCCGAAGCCACATATGAAAAAGACGGATAAACCAAACTTGCGCAAATACTTATTGAAACCCTCATGTAAAAGGGATAATTCTCGGACACAGAAGTGCATCGAAGAAAATGCACCCGAGATCACATGCAGAAAAGCAGGAAGATATGCACAAGGGTTAAAAACTTGCACAGATATCCAAGCAAGGTAAGACTAATCCAAATAGTTGAGCAACAATACATATTTATTTACAAAGATGTACCAAAAGGAAATACAAAACAGGGAAAGAAAAAGCTAAGCTACAACATCACTAGAATATGGAGAGAAGAGAAGTATCCATATCTCTGGGAGCAGTAGGTGGTGCCACCGATGGCTCAACATCTTCTCCAACTGGGTCTTCGGCATCATCGCCTTCCGATTCCTCTTCAGTATAAGATATATCGAAAGTAAAATCAAAATAACCGGGAGCGTCAGACCGCACCGGGAGTCCATTCTTTGCAGCCAACTCAAGCTCGCATGCCTTAGTAATTTTTGCATTAATAAAAATAATGCTAGCTTTGGCTTCTTCCAAGGTTTTTCCTCCTCATGCTGTACATGGCGTAAGTTTTTTCAACAATGAGGGAAGCCTCTCGGTGCCTGAGTTCTTCTTTGAGCTGAGTGATCTCGACAGAAAGATTGTCCCGGGTGGACCTAGCAGACTGAATACTAACATCGAGATCATGGACAATTGAACTATAGAGCCTGTTGTGCTCGATAGTTTTCTTATACTTCTCCTCCAACCGGGCATGTATCGCCCCAGCGACAACAAGTTCTTCAGCCTTATAATTCAAGGCTGCTTCTAAATTAGTTACCCTTTCAGCAGCAGCAACCTCAGGATCATTGGAATCAAGAATGGCATTCTAGACCTCAACCCATTTAGCCTCAACTTTATCAAAATCGGCCCTCAGCGGCCTAACTTCCTAGCTGAGGGTTACCACTTATTGCTCACTTTGCTGTAAACGGGCTTCTAAAACATCAGCCTCAGTGGCCCTGGTTTCCAGTTCTAAGAGGCGAAGAACAGTTCGGTCCCGTTCCGCCAAAAGCTGATCCCATTCAGAAGAAAGTTTCTTCTTCTCGCGGATTAACCTTTGTAGGCCCTTGAAAGCAAGAAAATTAACCTGTGAGATAAAAAGAGGTAAATCTTAAAATGCACTCATTCAGAAGCTGGACAAAGTAGAAGGGAAAGAAAGAAGCATACCGCTGCAGCATTATGCATGGCATTGTTCAACAAACACTCCCCCGAGAGTGTCTGAATCTTTTCCCAATCTTTCTCTGAAGCCAAGGGCTTCAGATAATTTGCAAGCTCGGTAGTCCGGGAAAGAAGGTTGCACCCGGTAGAGACCGATAGGGCAACATTACTCCTCCTCTGAGGATCTTCAGAAGGGGCAACATAATATTGCCCCAAATTCCCATAAATAAGAGACTGGGGAAGAAAAATGACTTCAGCACTTCCAGGTGCAGCCGTTGGAGATGATGTTGTTAGGAGAAGCGAGGATGAAGATGGGAAAGAGGTAGCAGCTGCTGGTGGCGAAGAATGTGGTGATAAAGCTGGTAAAGGAGAAGAACGGGAAGCAGCTGCACCGAAGGTAGCACTGATTGTTGGGTGCTCACCAACCGAGGATGGCAAGGACCTGGTACTCTACCTCACAGTACCGGGCACAACGATTGGGGCCCGAAAATGAGAGTTGGAATTTTCCACCAAATTAAACTCTCCTCAAAGTGCCGAGACATCATCCTCGACGAGTGTGATTGCATCAACAGGTTGAGCATCCTGTTGAGAGGATAAGGATCGTTGTCTTCTATGAAGAGAAGCTCCCTCATCACTAGCTTCTTTATCATCAATCACTATGGTGTCTATGATCGGCCCGGAGGGAGGACCGACCAACGTTTCCACTTGGGATGATTCGGGGGCATCAACCTTTTCCCTCTTATTCTTCTCCCTGGACGCGGAGGAACACCTTCTTTTTGGTGGCTTGTTCTCTGGCCGGGGACTCCGTGAAGAAATATTTGTGCCCGGAGTAGACCCGGAGGCATCCGGTCGAGCAAGTGCCTCCTGAAATAGCCTCGCTGCATCAGCAGGGTCGGCCCAAACATCCTCTTAGTGGATCTCGACTGAGCCCGGGGGTAGACCTAATTTGACAAACAAGTCAGGAGATTTAGCCTAAATCCAGATATGCAAAAACTAAAACAAAGCAAATTATAGTTACCATTATTTTTGGCCTTCCACCTGTATTTGATGGGCAGTTCTTCCACAAGTAGATTTCGGACATGGTGATGTCCAAGATATTTTGAACCCACCGGTCCAAGTCTTCTACCACCGGTGGGGCCCATCGAGTCGCTATAACATACAGAAGTTGAAAGATCAATACAAGCGTAAAAAAGCATTTAGGAGGGGAGAACGTATTGAAAGAAACTTACGGGAACGGTTCCAAGCCGCTGGAAAGGATGAGGACATTGTTGGAATAATGTCACCGGAGGCAACTGCAACAAACCGTTCCATCCACCCTCGGTCATTGTCATCATCCATGCTGAAAATCAAAGCATGGTGACCACGCTTGCAAAGATTTATCATCCCTCTGCGGAAGATCTTGGGGGAGTACATATTCATCATGTGAGCCTGGGTCAGCTCTTCTCTGGTTTCAAAGTACAAGCACCGAAGGCAGGCAACCGTCCTCCACACAGAGGTTCTTACCTGTGCCAAACATACTTGGTAGCGAAGACAAAATTCCGCTATCACGGAATTAAGCTCCCCACTCAAAGAGAACGTACCTAAGGTAAAAGGGTACGTGTAAAAATATGTGAAACCCTCTCTGGGAAGGGTCACTCGCTCCGATAGGTTGGGAGCGATGATGTCCAAATTCGGGCAACAGTAGTCTTCCTTCACAGTAGGGATACTGGAAGGATAAATAGAAGATGGATACCTGCTAACCGCCCATGTACGGGGGTTATCAGTGGAAAATTTCTCCTCCAAATCCTTCAAAGCACCGAGCCTTTTGGGGATTATGGAACTTACTGTTGGAGGAGCAGAATCTTCGTTTTTGTTCTTATTCTTCGAAGAACCAAAACGTTTAGAAGAAGAAGCCATTGGAAGAGAGGAAGAAAAGGTTCTGTGTTTGGAGGAAATTTAGAGAAGAGATGTAGAACAGGAATTCAGGTTGGAAGTTCAAGCAACTAGTGAAACCCAAAGGAGAAGGGAGTTGATACGTATAGGTAAACTTTTGGGCGGCTAAAATACTTGTCTCCAATTACCTCGATAACCGGCAAATGGTATGCTAAATCAAAGGGGGACGCGTGTTCTAGGCATTAAATGCGGGGGACATGCGTCTAATCGACCGTTAGTTACCTTCAAAAGGAATTATAGTAATTTTCGCCAAAAAAAGATTCTCTTCAACTTTCCAGTAACACAAAGTTATATCACCGGAAAGCATGGGGACTATCTGTATTGGGAAAAATATGTTACGATACGTGTCCGCCAAAGAAGGGGACACGTGGAATCAAAGTCGGGAGGACAGAAAACCGGGCACATCTACCTCGTGTGTCATCGAGAAAGGCAAGTCCATAAAGGCATTAAGCATGCTGCGCCCGATAGATTTTAATGAAGAATAATATACAACATTAAAGAATAACGACCCATTACAGGAATTTGGGCATTTATGTTTACCGTTAGGTTTCCATTATCGCACTTTAATAATTATCATTAGTGGTGGGCCTGACTATTACGCCCACTGAGCTATAAATAATAGCCTCAACTATCATTGTAAGACACGATTTTCTGGGGATCAAAGCATATATTCTAATACAGCATCTTGATACTATTTCTCTCTCGAGCTTGTTGTTCTTATTATCATCGTGCCCGGAAATTTTGTTCCTAGGCTCTCCAAATCTATCATTTTATCTACATTTGAGCTAAGTATCTTTGCCTATAAATTGATTAATTCATTATCTTTTGGGATCAAATTGATTCATGTGTCTAGAAACCACGAACAAATTCAACTGTACTATTTTTCCGGTAAACACATAGGTAATTTATGTTTTTTCTAACCCAAACAAATTAATATTAGCAGAAAAATAATGAAAAAGAGGAAACTAAAAAGAGGAGATAGAATCTGTGTCACTCACTTCTAATCACATGAGTGAACTAGAAATAAACGATTAATATTGCTACTTCTCACTATTGAATGGGGTTTTAGCTCCGTTGCCGATCAAATGTGTTACGGAAGGCTTCGAAACTGAAGGAAGATTAGTCATTTTGTAATAGAAAAATGATTTATGGCTAATATTAGTAGCATTTAGTTAATTTTGGTAGCATTTTACGAATTGACAAATAGTGGTAGTATCTTTGCTCTAAAAAACCAAAAATGGGCGATTTTTTCTTTTTATATTATACATGAAGTGAAGGGGATGAAGAAATGAACGAAGTAATGACTGCTATAGGAGAAGAAAAAAAAATATCATTTATATTTTAATAATTTTAGAGCGTTTTAAGTTAATATATTCCAAAGGGTTCATTTTAATTTTAAAAAGCTTATTACTGGTGCGATAAATACTTGGGAATAAATATTTATAGGTTTTACACAATGGCAGAGCTACCAAAGCGAAACGGTGGTCAGGCAAACACTTTTCGCAAAAACAAATTAGTGTATAAAGCCAATAATTTGATAGGACTAAGTATTTTATTTTGAACACCCTTGATGCACCTGAGTTGGTAGTCAGTGGAAATGAATGATAGAAATAAGACACATTTGTGCCACTACTAAATTTTTATCCCAGTAAAAAGTGTCTTGAGAAAATAGGCTCACTTAGGTTTAATGATTATTAGGTGGTCAACAATACATTCCCATCCCAAAATCAGCATAAAGGAGAACTGAATAGCAAATGATAGAAGATGAAGGAGAAGAGAGACGGTGAAAACAAACGAAAAGAGGAAGGTCAATGATAGAAGATTTCAAATCTGGGTTCTACAATTGAAATGGCTGAATTATTTCTTGATACTTAGAATGTTATTTGAACACTAATTTGACCGAATTTTATTGAAAAAATAGAATTTCACCATTATTGGAATTGAAACTTTTGAAGCACAATGATAATTGGCTATAAATGTATATTTGTAGTGTATTACTTGCCTTATATTTTGGGTGTTTTAATGATAATATGTGCGATGTTTGGGCTTAATTGTGTCGTTTTTATACGTATGATCGTTGAAGTATGAAAACGAGTGAAGGTTGCAAACAAAAATGTTAAAATACATAAAAAGAGCACGAAAATGCAAAAATCGGACAAGTCCTGGAACCCGGCGCCAGGCAAGGCAGAGCAGGTGTTGATGCTTGCTCGCGAGCTCTGGGGCGCGCTATAGGCCAGGCTTCGCGAGCTCTGAGGCCTGGTCCTTTCCCAGTCCGTGTATTAAATATTTTTACTTGGTTTTGGACTTGGGGACTCCGACCCTAGCCTATAAATACCACCTAAATGTAATTAGTATGGGGTTGGTCAATTTTGAAGGCGGCAAAGGCTTAGAAACATAAGCGGAGAACGGAATTCATCGATTCTTCCATTTTTCATCTAATGTTAATAGCTTCTATGTTTAAAAATAATACTTTGATTGTTGTTATGAACATTAGTGGTTAAGAACCTCATTATTCTAGGGTTATGGATTGTACTTGACTATTGTTGTTTGACGGTCGATTATTTTGCTTGAATTATCATATTAATTTGTTTATTCAATCTTGCACTTAATTATTTTATTGTGTAGATAACAGTAGAATACTATCTATGAATTTATAGTTGAACTCGAAAGTGAGAACTATAGATTGCATATAAGATTGAATATAGTAAGTTCTTGAATCCTAGCATCGGAGAATAGATTCGGTATTAGAATATATATATTCTAGTTTCTTTACTTGGTTATTTTCGCAGGAAATATACATGTATTCTTTTTAATTCTAGTTCTATAGACATATAGTATTAAGCATCGAAAGAACTTCGCGAGCATAGTAAACCCTGTTAACCAATAAATTAAAAAAATTAAGTAATTAAATAAACCAGAAGAATGCAATAGGAGAGACATTAATCCCATAACCCCAGAATATTCCCATCTTATTAGATTCTTTCTAAGTGTTTGCTTATTTTCTGTGCATCCTTGCATTCTTGATTGTTTAGTAATTTCGTAGTAATTTTTAGTAGTAAAAATCACAATCATCTTCGTCATAACCGCTTGAGCAATAAACTATAAGTAGTTTAGATTGGACGATATTTAATCATAAATCCTCGTGGGATGATACTTTCTCATCACTTTATTACTTGTCGACCACGTATACTTGCATGTTCATTTGGAATCAACAAGCTTTTGACGCCGTTACTCAAGATTTAGAAATTAGCTACTCGTATGAAATAAGATTTTATTTAGTTTTGTTCGAGTTTTACTTTGTTTTACTGTTTCTGACTCTACATGTGTCCACCTTGAATGCTAAGAAGAAGTAACAGTTTGAACAATCTTCCTCCCTCTGCTCCTGAACCCGAAAGACTATAACAAGTTAAGGAGGGAGGCGGAAGCAAGAGCAAGAACTGCAGAGTTGGGCATCATTGTCCAACCACGTCCAATTGAGAGGGCATAGAATGACGAGAGACCACTAATTGAGGCCGCAAGACCTAGTCTCGCAAACATGACTCAGGCTATTGTGAAGCCTGAGATAACTGCGTACATCGAGCTTAAACAGTACATGGTGCAGCCGATTCAATCTACAGGGTAATTTCTGGGATTGTTGAATGAAGATCCGCAAAGGCACATACATAATTTTTTGGAGATTACAAATATATACAACTATCCGAACGTCTCCAAGGACTATGTTAGAGTGACTTTGTTTCTATTTTCTCTATTAAGAGAATCAAAGGAGTGGTTGAACAAAGTGCCAGCAAACTCAATACGCACATAGGATGATCTAGCACGGAAATTCCTCATCAAATTCTTTCCCACAAAGAAAACAAAGTCAATGAGAAGCCAAATTTTGGGATTTCAACAAAAAGATGGTGAGACTACGTCAAGCTTGTGAGAGATATAAAAAGATACTCAGAAATTGCTCGCATCACTGTTAAACTGATGAAGTGTTGGATCATACTTTTGTGGATGGGTTGGACGAGACCTCCAAATTGAGTTTAGACTCAGCTTGCAGAGGTATTTGCATGCAAAAGCCATATAGTGAGATTTTGACTCTACTAAATAATTTTACTGCAAATGATCATAACTTGCAATGTGAGGGTGAACCACAAGGAATGATAAAATAGAGAGCAGTAGGTACAATTGAGCTTGATGATTTCTCGGCCATGAGAGCAAATATAGTAAAGTTAGCCAACTAGGTAAATACGATGACTATACAACAAGCATACCTGACGCAACATGTGCAACAAATGAATGCAGTTTGTGAAATTTGTGAAGATAGTCACACGAGTGACCAATGTCCGGTGAATCCAGAATCTATTTAATATATGGGCCAGTATGGAAGGGGTCCAATGAACCAGAATGCACAATATGAGACCACTTATAATTCCATCAAGAGGAATCACCCAAACTTCTCGTGGGGTGGAAATCATGCTACTTAAAACTAATAAAGACCTCAAGAAAACTACAACCAGCCCCCAAAGCCACCATAACAGGTAGAAGAAAGCACTAATGATATGTTGAAAAAGCTGTTAGTTGATAGCAAGCAGCTGATGATTGATTTTTGAAATTTAGAGAGGCAAATTGGGTAGTTGGATGCACATCAAAATACTCGACCTGCAAGGGCCCGTCCAAGTGATACAGAGAAGAATCCTAAAGTAAATTCTTTAACTTTGAGGAATGACAGAGAATTGGATGAAGTACCAAAAAGAAAGAAAGAAAAAGTCACTCCTGAAGGCGAGTTGGTTCCTAAAGTTGTGGTAAAAACTGAGAAAGAAATCGAGGAAAGTGAAAAGACTCAAGTTGCAAGGCCACCACCCCCTTCCCACAAATATTGAAGAAGAAGAGTGATGACAGAATGTTCAACAAATTTCATGATATGCTGATCCAAATCCAATTGAATCTCCCATTAGTTGATGTGTTACATGAAATTCACAAGTATGATGAGTACATCAAGGATATTATGGCTAATAAGAGAAGAGTGACAGAGTTTGAAACAATGCTTACCGAAGAGTGCACATCACGAATTCAAAGGAAGTTGCCCCAAAAGTTGAAGGATCTCAGGAGACTCACCATCCCTGTTTGAATTGGCGAGGTAGATGTAGGACGCGCACTTTGCAATTTGGGGGCTAACATAAATTATTTACCCATCTCGGTTTTCAGTCAATTGGGGTTGGGGCCCCAAGGACAACCACTATCATGTTGCAGCTTGCTGATAGTTCTATTGTCCATCCCAAGGGGTGATAAAAGGATGTGCTACTACAGATCTAGAAATTTATTCTTTCGACATATTTGATTATATTGGACTATCAAGCTGATGAACACGTCCCCATCATCTTGGGACAACCTCTCTTATCAACCACCGATGTTTTGATAAAAGTTCATGAAGAAAAAATGATTCTCCAGGTTGATAATTTAGAAGCAGTCTTTAATGTGTACAAGGTAGCCCAACTTCCAAGTCACTATAAGGATCTAGATATGATCTCTGTGGTTGAAAAAGAATACGAAACAAATGACGTGGGTGCATATCTTTATGACTCTCTAGAGAAAGCACTTATGTTGTTCGATAACATTGACTTGGATCACTATAGAAAACTAGAATTAGCTATGAACGCTATTGCTAATCTGTCGCTAAAACGCTCATAGATAGCAGAATTTCTTAATAATCTGTTGCCAATTCCTATTTAAATGAGATTAGCAATGGATTTTCCTGTTTAGATAAAAAATTTATCCGTCGCTAAAACCTGATTTTTAGTAGTGGATGATGAGGTTAAGGAGATATTGCATCATCTGGATGCATGTTCTTACATTAAAGGGATGATTAATTTTGAGCCTCTAGATAAACCGACTGGGCCACCACCCAAGCCGTCCATCGAAGAATCTTAGAGATTGGAGCTCAAGCCCTTACCCTCTAACCTTCATTATGCTTATTTGGGTGCTAATGAAACGTTACATGTTGTTGTATCTTTTGAGTTGTCTATTTTGCAGGAGGAAAAGCTGCTTCGCGTGCTTAGAGAGCACAAGCATGCGATTGGATGGACCATGGCTGACATTCGTGGTATTAACCCAATATTTTGTATGCATAAAATTCTCATGGAGGATGTGCACAAACTAAGTATGGAACACTAACGCCGCTTGAATCCAGTCATGAGGAAAGTGGTAAGAAAGAAAGTCATAAAGTGGCTAGATATATGTATTATCTTTCCCATCTCTGACAGCAAGTGGGTAAGTCCAGTACAGTGTGTGCCCAATAAAGGTGGAATAACTATGGCCATAAATAAGAATAATGAATTAATTCCACTAGAACTGTCACAGGTTGGAGAATTTGCATAGACTACCGGAAATTAAATAATGCTACTAGAAAGGATCACTTTCTCCTTTCCTTAATTGATCATATGTTAGATAGGTTGGCCAGACAAGATTATTACTGTTTTCTTGATAGACATTCCGGCTATAATCAATTACTAATTACACCAGTGGATTAAGAGAATACCACCTTCACTTGTCCTTATGGCACTTATACTTTTAAGAGAATGCCATTTGGGTAGTGCAATGCACCTACGACTTTTCATAGGTGCATGATGGCAATCTTCACTGATATGGCATAAAAATTTGTTAAAGTGTTTGTGGATGATTTTTTGGTTTTCAGACCATATTTTGATGAATGCTTAACGTATTTGAGTAAAGTGCTTTCCAGGTGTGAAGAGACAAACTTGATGCTAAATTGGAAGAAATGTCATCTTATGATACGAGAAGGGATTGTACTCCGGCAAAAAGTGTCCAAAGATGGGTTGGAGGTGGACAAGGCAAAATGGAAGCAATTGATAAATTTCCACCTCCAATTTCTGTCAAAGGAGTCAGAAGCTTTCTAGGTCATGGAGTATTCTATAGCAAATACATATAGATTTCTATAAGATCTCTTTTCCCTTGTGCAGGTTGCTTGAGAAGGACACGCCTTCAGTTTTGATGAGCATTGCATGAGGGCGTATGAGGGGCTTAAAAAGAGATTGATGACTACACCAATTTTCACCAGCCCAGACTGGGGGGAGCCTTTTGAGTTGATGTGTGATGCTAGTGACACGACAATTAGGGTCGTACTGGGCCAGAGGAAAATTAAAGTGTTTTACTCGATTTACTAAGCTAGAAAAACTCTAAATCTAGCACAGATAAATTACACGATTACAGAAAAAGAGTTGCAAGAAATAGTATGGGCGTTTGAAAAATTCAGGGCCTACTTGGTGGGAACTAAAGTCATCGTCTACAAAGACCATACAACCATCAGGTATTTATTTGATAAAAAGGATGCTAAGCCTAGACTAATTTGATGGGTTATTATTTTGCGGGAATTTGATGTGGAAATCAAAGATCGAAAGGCGATCGAAAATTAGGTAGCTGATCACTTGTCGCGCTTGGAAACTCGCGCATGTTGATGAAAGAGAGAGATTCAGGAAAGCTTTCCTGATGAGTAATTATTAGCCGTGAGGCATCACACAGCCCCATGGTATGCTGACTATGTGAACTTCTATGTAAGTGGGGTGACGCCTTTAGAGTTGTACGGATGGTAAGAGAAAATTCATACATGATGTTAGATTTTATCTATGTGATGAGCCATTTTTGTTTAGGCATTTTGCAGATCTGTTGGTGCACCGTTGTGTCCCTAAGGGGGATATGGAAGCAATTTTGCACGATTGTGATGCATCACTTATGGAGGGCACCATGGTGGATTTTCATGCAATTTTGCATGATTGTCCTTGAGGAGGCTCACAATTCACTCTATTCCATTCATTCGAGTGTCCCGAAGATGTACCGTGACTTGAAATAACACTACTGGTGGTAGAGAATGAAGAAAGACATTGTTGCTTATGTATCTTAGTGTTTGAATTATCAACAACTGAAGTACGAGCATCAGAAATTAGGTGGAATGACTTAGAGATTAAAGATACCGGAGTTGAGTAAATATTGTGGTAGGTTTACCATGGACCTTGAGAAAATAGGATGCAGTCTGGGTTATTATGGACCGGTTGACTAAGTCCGCACACTTTATTCCGGTGATAACTTCCTATTCTTCAGAGTGGTTGGCTTAGATTTACATTCGAGATATTATCCACCTGCACGACATGCCCATTTCTATCATTTCTGACCGAGGCACGCAGTTCACATCCCATTTTTGGAGGCCCGTGCAATGTGAGTTGGGCACGCGGGTCAAGCTGAGTACCGCGTTTCATCCTCAGATGGACGGGAAGTCCTAGCACACTATTTAGATATTGGAGGACATGTTACGTGCTTGTGTTATCGATTTTGGAGGTTCATGTAACTAGTTTCTACCGCTCATAGAATTCGTCTACAACAACAATTATCAGTCAAGTATTTAGATGGCTCCGTACGAGGTCCTATATGGGAGGCAATCTCGTTCACTGATTGATTGATTTAAGCCCGGAGAAGTTAGAATATCGGGCACTGATTTGGTCTGTGGTGCTATAGATAAGGTTAAGGTGATTCAGGAGCGACTTCGTACAATTCAGTCCAGGCAAAAGACTTATCCGGGCTGATTGGTTTGAGATATAAATTACATGGTGGGTGGGAAGGTTCTTCTCTGAGTGTTACCTATGAATGGCGTGATGCAATTTAAAAAAAGTGAAAGTTGAGTTGAGGTTTATTCGTCCGTTCGAGATCTTAGAGGGAGTTGGGGAGGTTTCTTACAAGCTTGCATTGCCTCCTAGCCTTGCAGGGGTACATATGGTATTTCACATCTCCATGCTTCAAAGTACCATGAATACATGTCACATGTATTGGACTTCATCACGGTTTAACTTGATGAGATTTTGGCCTATGAAGAGGAGCTGGTGGCTATTCTAGACCGGTAGGTTTGAAAGTTGAGATCCAAGAGTATTCCTTCTGTGAATGTGCAATGGAGGGGTCAGTCGATGGAGGAGGCTACGTGGGAGTCCTAGTCCGATGTGCGGATTGCATACCCACTCCTTTTTACTAGTACATGTACTTTTCCATGTCCGTTCGAGAACGAACGTTTCTTTTAGAGATGGAGAAAGTAATGACCCGATAGATCATTTTGAGTAATAGCCTTTATTTATGTTTTTTAAGATCAATGATAGCTTTATTTCATGTTATATGACTTGCGTGCGTGGTTCATGTTATTTTTTGGAAAGGTTTTACATGGAAGTTTAAAGAAAATATGATTTTTGGCTTTAAAAATAGCTTGAGTTGACCACAACCAACGTTCTTGGTAAACGACCTCAGATCGGTATGTTGATAATTTCTAAAGGTTCGTATGATATTTTTGGTCGTGTTTGCACGTTTGGTTGGGGTTCGGGGGTGACCCGAGCATGTTTCAGCCCATTACGTGAAAGATCGTGAAAAATGAGTTTTCAAGTTGAGAACTTGAGTTTTGATGACCGATTGTTGTTATTTGATGTTACATTGATGATTTTAGGTATATAACGAGTTTATATCATGTTATTACACTTGTGTTCATGTTCGGATTGGAGCTCAGGGGCTCTGGTGAGTTTCAGATTGGTTTCAGATCATTTTTGCCTTATGAGTTTGCTAGGTTTTCTGCTGGTGTTTAATGCTTTGCAATCACTAAGTCTCTATCATGATTGCGAAGGGGAATTTTGGGTTGGGGACAGCTTAGTCTTCGCGAACGCGAGAGGCATGTCGTGAACGTGTAGTATTGGGGGGACTGCCCTTTGCGAATGCGACCGACCCCTCGCGAACGCGTAGCATTGAGATGGCTGGGTAAGGCAGGGGAGTTCTTCATCGTGAACACAAAGGCTTGGCTGGGTAAATGCCTTCACAAACGTGTTGAGGAATTCGCCAACACGAAGGCCAATGTGCACGTGTGCTTTACGAACGCGAAGAACACCTGACGCGCAGTTAAAAAAAAACTCTAAGTCAGGATTTTGTCATTCTGCACAATTTTTGAAACCTAGAGCTCGGACTAGAGAGGTTTTGAAGAGATTTTCATCCCAACTTCATTGGTAAGTGATTTTCCACTTGTTTTGATGTATTTGTATAATAATCATTCATTGATTTTTAACCTTAAATTTATGAATTTCATGGTTGAAATTAGGGATTTTGGGTAGAATTTTGGATTTTGTAAAATTAAGATTTAGACCTCAAATTGAGGTCAAAATTTGAAACAAATCACATAACTGGGCTCGAGGGTGTATGGGTAATTCGATTTTGGTCCGAATCTCGGGTTTGACCAAGCGATTCCTGGGTTGACTTTTGTTGACTTTTTTTAATTTAGCTAAAAATTGAATCTTTTTCACTCGTAGGTAGTTTCTAAAGCTTATTTTTGACTGTCTGAATGATGTTTGGCTAGATTCGGCTGGTTTGGAGTCTTATTCTAAACTAAAAGCCATAGTGGATTACTGATTTGGTTGCGGAAAGAGATAAGTGCCATGTTTAACTTTGACTTGAGGGAATTTGAACTTGTTTGGTCTATTTGCTACGTGAACTAAGTATGGGGACAACTTATATGCAAGGTGACGAGTGCATATACGTTGCCATGGGTTCAAGCATGCGGGTTGGGCTATTCACCTTTATATGTTTATTTATTCTACGGTATATGTCACACATGCTTTGATTTTCTACATGTCCTTACTTGTTATTCATGCCTTACTTGTTATTAATGCCTTACTTGGTATCTGTCAATAAGTTGCTTCGTGTTTGTAACGACCCAACCGGTCGTTTTGAGCATTTGCAACCCAGTTCAGTAGTTTGAGGTCATGAGTAGATTTGTATGATGTATTATGACTTGTTTGTATTTTCGGTTTTGATTTTTGGGTGATTCGGGATTGATTTGGATGAATGATTCGCAACTAGGAAGTTTTAAGTTAAAAGAGTTGACCAAGTTTGACTTTTTTGTGTTTGACCGCAGATCAAAATTTTGATGGTTTTGTTAGGTCTGAATGATGATTTTGGACTTGGGCGTATGTTCGACTTTGCATTTGGATTTTTCTAGAAGGTTTCGACACTATTTGGCGAAACATGACAATTTGAAGGTTTGCAATGTTGATAAGTTTGACTGGAATTTGACTTTGATGATATCAGGTTCAGATTGTCATTCCGGATGTTGGAATAAGTTTGTTATGTTATTTCAAACTTATATACAAAAGTTGAGGTCATTCCGAGTTGATTTGGTGTTGTTCGGTACACGTTTTGAGATTTGGAAGTTCAAAAGTTCATTACATTTGATTTGAGGTGCAATTCCTAGTTTTGATGTTGTTGTATGTGATTTGAGGCTTCGAATAGGTCTGTTGTAATGACCCGACCGGTTGCTTTGGGTATTGTAGTCCAATTCCCCCATTTGTTGGTTATTCTATGTTCGTTTGTTGTTATGTGACTTGCCGGGTAGTTGGTTTGGTTCCGGGGATGTTTCGAAATGAATTGAGACACTTAGTCCCAAGTTTGGAAGCCTAAATTGAAAGAGACTTATGTGTAAATGACTCCAGAATGGAGTTTGATGGTTTTGATAGCTCCATATGGTGATGTTGGACTTAGGAGTATGTTTAGATATTGATTTGGAGGTCCGTAGATCGTTTTGGTATGAACTGGCGAAAGTTGGAAAGTTAAAAGTTTAGAAAGTTGAGAACTTTGACCGAGAGTTGCCTTTGTTGTTACCGGACTCGGATTTTGGTTTGAAATGGGAATAGGTCTGTGGTGTCATTTATAACTTGTGTGCAAAATTTGAGGTTAATCGGAGTTGATTTGGTGTGTTTCAACATTAGTTTTAGAAGCTGGAGGTTCAATAGTTCATTAGGGTTGAATTGGGGTGCGATTTGTGTTTTCGATGTTGTTTGATGTGATTTGAGGGTTCGACTAAGTTCGTATAATGTTTTAGGACGTGTTGGTATGTTTGGATGGGGTCATGGGGGCCTTGAGTGAGATTCAGACTGATTGCAGATTGAGTTTGGCCTTGTTGAGCTGCAGAATTACTGGTGTATGGTTTCCTTATATGCGTTCGCAAGAAAAGTCTCGTGTTCGCGATGTGTATCTGGGTAATTGGTGAAGATTTTTCTTCGTGTTTGCAAAGGTCTAGGGAGTCTATGCTTCACGATCGCAAGGAAGGGACCCGCGTTCGCGTAGAAGGGTGAGGCAAGTGGGGTACCAGGCTTGTAAGCCTTCACATTTGTGGGAGATGGATCACGCTCGCGTAGGCATGGGTTCACTGGTAATCGCGTTCGCAAGAGAGGTCTTGCATTCGCGTACGAAGATTTTGGGTAGTTGAGGATTTCGTGCTTCGCGAACGCGAGGCACCTTCCGCGTGTTATATGGTCGGTGTTGAGGTGCTGCACATGGTAGGTGACGGGCTTGTTGGTGTGCGCCATGGTAATTGTTACTCGGTTGTTTTCGTGGTACTATGTAGTTATCAAATCTTGTTGCTATTCATGTAATCCCAATGTGTTATAGTAATTGAGCTTCGATCCATGTTAGGAATCATGCTTAGGCTATATGCTTATTGTGTTGGGACACATTGAGGTCATTTCTGCTGTTGAGTTATTTGCTTAAATTATAATTATGTACTCAGTCACATCCATCATTTGTATATCATATCTCAGTCTCTTTTATCATTTGTTGTTACATCATGTTATCATTGTTTGGGCTGATTGGCATGAGTGAGCATAGATTGATGACTGAGTTGGGGCTGAGGGCCGGCTTGTGGGTGATATTTATGGGATTAGACTGCACGCCGCAACAAACTTTATTGACATATTTATGGGATTGGGAAACATGCTGCATCATGCCATGTTGGCTTATATTAGCGCTTGGGTAGGATCCTCCTTTTCGGAGTCTGAGATACCAGCAGTGAGCGCATGTGCCATTGAGTGCTGAGTGCGAGTACCGAGTGATTGAGCGTGCTGAGTGAGATTGAGTACTTTGAGAGTGAGTACATGAGTCTATTACTGTATTGCATTACTGGAAATATGCATATTTGTCATGTAGTCATAGAGACGTAACATTTCTCATGCTGGCTATACATGGCATAATTTATCATTATTGAGCTTAAATTGTTGAACTTGAGAGCATGTCTATATTTCTTTACTATGTACGGATCGATCATGGGATTTCTCTAAGTTATTACTGTCATTTCCCGCTTAAATCTGTACTGTTATTATTTGGATTTGGACTGTGCCTTTCTGCGTTCATCACTCCTTTCAGCCCAAGGTTAGTCCTGCTACTTATTGAGTACATTGGATCGGTTGTACTCATACTATGCTCTGCACTTCGTGTGCAGATCCAAATACATCTGGACCCGGTGGTTGCTAGACTCAGAGCAGTTTTCTAGGAGACTATTGAGGTAGCTGCTTCGATGCCCACAAACCTCGACTCTCCTTCTTTTCAGTTTTATTCTGTACTGTTCTATCTTACAGACAATTGTATTTGAGATTTAGACTGTGTTGACACTTAGTAGCTCATGTACTCGGTGACACCCAGATTTTTGGGATTTTGTACTTGAGTCACAGTTATTCTTATCGATTATTTGTAAGACTTTTCAGTGTTAAACTTATTACATCATGTTTCCTATTTAAAAAGCGAAGTTATTTTGTGATAGTCGGATTGTCTAGTACTGTGATAGGCGCCATCACGACATGTTAAGGTTTGGGTCGTGACAAGTTGGTATCAGAGCCTAGGTTACTTGGGTCTCACGAGTCATGAGCAGATTTAGTAGAGGCTTGCGGATCGGTACAGAGACGTTTGTACGTATCTTCGAGAGGCTACCAAACCGATTCGAAAACTTCACTTCCTTGTATTCTTGTTGTGCGAATTTGTTTATTCCGGAAAACTAAACTTCTATTATACTATTCTCTCATAGATGGTGAGGACACGTACTATCGGATCGGACGGTCAGCCACCATTTAGGGCCGTGAAAGGCCGGGGCCGTGGTAGAGGCCGGGGTGCAGCTCGTACAACAGCTAGAGCAGCACCTGTGGTGCCACCAATTGCTCTAGATTAGGAACAAACTAGATGTGGTTGAGCCCGTGGGAATGATTCAAGGCCTTCAGGATGCTTTGGCCTAGATATTGACTACACACTAGTCTAGAATGATTCAAGGCCTTCAGGATGCTTTGGCCTAGATATTGACTACATACTAGTCTTGTTAAGATGATTTCAGTTTAGGCCGCACTAGCCACTTCTCAGGCCGGGGGAGATGCTCAGACTCCCGCCGCCCGTACTCCACAGTAGGTGGTTCAGGGATTTCAGACACCGGGGGGGGGGGGGGGTACTACAAGCCCAGCCAGTTGCAGTTGCTCGAGCCTAGGTCTGTCCACCTATGAGTGAAGACGAGCAGAAAAGGCTAGAGCAGTTTGGGGGGCTCATACCTCCAGTATTCAGTGGGGTTGAGTCAGAGGATGCTCAGGATTTCTTAGACAGGTGCCAACGGATCGTTCACACGGAGGGTATTCTGGAGACTAGTGGAGTCTCATTTACTTCTTTTCAGCTGTCGGGCGCATCTTTAGATGTTGGGAGGCCTATGAGTTGAGCAGGCCAGCCGGCGCTGCACCACTTATGTGGCATGAGTTTTCAGTTCTCTTCTTAGAGAAATTTGTTCTACAGACCTGCATGGAGGAGTTGCGTAGGCAGTTTGAGCAGCTACGCTAGGAGGGTATGTGAGTGACCTAGCATGAGATGTGATTTTTAGAGTTGGCTCGTCACGCGATCTAGTTGTTTCCTACAGAGAGGGAGAGGATTATGAGGTTTATTGATGGCCTCAACTACTGACTGTGCCTTTTCATGACTCGGGAGATTGCATCAGATGCTAGGTTCGACAAGGTGGTTGATATTGCTAGGCGTCTAGAGCAGGTTTGCAGCGAGGAGCACGAGGAGAGGGAGTCCCAGAGGCCTTGTGGTTTGGGTGGTTTCATCTGTGTTTCTTCCGGAGGGCAGTCCTACCACAGCAGGGGTCACCCTTATAGGCCCGCTGAGATGGCTCATCTGGTTCATCATGGTGCATCAGCTAGCCATGGTTCATACAGTTCTCATCTGGGTAAGTCATCTCTCAATGCCTTCCTAGCTCAGAGTTCATCCTGTGCTCCATCAGTTCAGGGTTCATCTATACCAGGTTCTTCTAGTAGCTATTCTGGTTCTTGGGGTTCGATTCAGTCTCCACCACTATTGGCAGATCAGAGTTTCTTCGAGTAATGGGGAGTTTGTACATGTGTGGAGGCAGTGTTCCCATCATTTTAGAGGTCCAGTTCAGTAGAGGGGTCAGCTTATGACTTTCGCACCAGTTTCTTCACCACCTGCTCAGCTAGCTTGGGGTGGGTCTCAGGCAGCTAGAGGTCGCCCTATAGGGGGAGTCCGATCATATGGTGGTTAGGCTCGATGCTATGCTTTCCTTGACAGTCCAGAGGCCGTTGCTTCAGATGCAGTGATCACATGTATTGTTTTAGTGTGCCACATGGATACTTCTATATTATTTGACCATGGTTCCATTTATTCATAAGTATTATCGTATTTTGCTTGTTATTTGGATATGCCCTATGAGTCCTTCATTTTTCCTGTTTATGTATCTATACCGGTGGGTGATTCTATTATTGTGGATCATGTGTATCAGTCATGTGTGGTGACCATTGGGGGATTGGAGATGAGAGTTTATCTCTTATTGCTTAGTATGGTTGATTGTGACATGATTCTAGGCATGGATTGGTTGTCCCCATGTCATGTTATTCTGGATTGTCATGCTAAGATCGTGATGTTGGCGATGCCGGGGTTACCTAGGATCGAGTGGAGAGGTTCTCTGGACTATGTTCCTAGTAGGGTGATTTCATATCTGAAGACCCAATGGTTTGTTGGGAATGGGTGTTTGTCATATTTGGCTTTTTTGAGGGATGTTGGTGCTGATACTCCTACCATTGATTATGTTCCGGTAGTGCGAGACTTTCCGAATGTGTTCCATGCAGACCTGCCGGGCATGCCAACTGATAGGGACTTTGATTTGGTATTGACTTGGTACCGGGCACTCAACCCATTTCTATTCCTCCGTATCGTATGGCACCTGCAGAGTTGAAAGAATTTAAAGAGTAGCTTCAGGAGCTTCTTGATAAGGGGTTCATTAAGCCTAGTGTGTCGCCTTGGGGTGTACCGGTTCTGTTTGTGAGGAATAAGGATGGTACTATGTGGATGTGCATTAACTATAGGCAGTTGAACAAAGTTTTTATTAAGAATAAGTATCCTTTATCGCACATTGATGACTTATTCGACCAGATTTACAGAGATAGAGTGTTCTCTAAGATTGATTTGAGGTCTGGGTATCACCAGTTGAAAGTTCGGGACTCTGATATTTTGAAGACATCATTCAGGACTCGCTATGGTCACTACGAGTTCCTTATGATGTCTTTTGGGCTGACCAATGCCCAAGCAGCACTGCATTTGTTGAATAGTGCATTCCAGCCGTATCTTGATTCGTTTGTCATAGTATTTATTAATGATATTATGGTATACTCACGTAGCCAGGAGGAGCATGCACAATATTTCAGGATTGTACTACAGACGTTGGGGGAGGAGAAGCTTTATGCTAAGTTCTCCAAGTGTGAGTTTTGGCGCAGTTCAGTGGCGTTCTTGGGTACGTGGTGTCATGTGAGGGGATCAAGGTAGATCCGAAGTAGATTGAGGCAGTTCAGAGTTGGCCTAGACCGTCTTCAGCTACCAAGATTAGGACATTTCTTGGCTTGGGCAGATATTATCACCGCTTTGTGGAGGGTTTCTCGTCTATTGCAGTGCCTTTGAGCAGGTTGACCTAGAAGGGTTCCCCATTCAGGTGGTTTGATGAGTGTGAGGAGAGATTTCAGAAGCTCAAAACTGCCTTGACCACAACTCCAGTTCTAGTTCTGCCTTCAGTATCAGATTCTTATATAGTATATTATGATGCTTCTCGGATTAGTATCAGGTGTATCTTGATGCAGGAGGGTAGAGTGATTACTTATGCTTCACGTCAGTTGAAGCATCATGAGAAGCACTACCCCATTCATGATTTAGATTTGGCAGCTATCGTTCATGCATTGAAGATTTGGAGGCATTATCTCTACGACGTGTCTTGTGAGGTATTTACATATCATTGGATTCTACAACACTTGTTCAAACAAAAGATCTAAATTTGAGGAAGCGAAGATGGTTGGAGTTGTTACAAGACTATGATATTACCATTTTGTATCATCCCGGGAAGGCCAATGTGGTGGCCGCTGCCTTGAGTAGAAAGGCAGTGAGTATGGGTAGCCTTGCTTATATTCCTATTGGTGAGAGACCACTTGCATCAGATGTTCAGTCCTTTGCCAATTAGCTCGGGAGGTTATATGTTTCAGAGCCTATTCGGGTTCTAGCTTGCATGGTTTCTTGGTCTTTTTTATATGATCGCATCATAGAGCGTCAATATGACAACCCCCATTTGCTTGTCCTAAAGGACATAGTTCAGCACGGTGATGCCAGGGAGGTTTCTATTGGAGACGATGGGGTGTTGCGGATGCAGGGTCGGATTTGTATACCAGATGTGGATGGGATACGTGAGTTGATTCTTGAGGAGGCCCACAGTTCGTGATATTCCATTCATATGGGTGCCGCAAAGATGTATTAGGACTTGAGGCAACACTATTGGTGGAGGAGAATGAAGAAGGATATAGTGGAGTTTATAGCTCAGTGCTTGAACTATCAACAGGTAAAGTACGAGCATCAGAGGCCGAGCAGTTTGCTTCAGAGTCTTGAGATTCCTGAGTGGAAATGGGAGCGTATCACCATGAACTTCATAGGTGGGATCCAATAGACTTTGAAGAAATTTGAGTCTATTTGGGTGATTGTGGACCGTTTGACTAAGTCCGCGCACTTCATTCCAGTTGGGACTACCTATTTGTCTGAGCGGTTGGCTGAGATCTATATCCACGAGATTGTTCGCCTTCACGGTGTGCCGGTGTCCATTATTTCAGATCGGGGCACGCAATTCACATCATAGTTTTGGAGAGTAGTGGAATGAGAGTTAGGCACACATGTTGAGTTGAGTACAATATTCCACCCTTATACGGACGGACAGTCCGAGCGCACCATTCAAATAGTGTGTCTGGATATTGATATGGAGGTTCGTAGGCCATTTTGACTTGAATTGATAAAAGTTGGAAAGTTTGACCGAGCGTTAGATTTGTTATTTTCGGGCTCGAATTGTGGTTCCGAAAGTTGGAAAAGGTCCGTAGTGTCATTTATAACTTGTGTGCAAAATTGGAGTTCAATCAGAGTTGATTTGGTGTGTTTCGGCATTAGTTTTAGAAGTTGGAAGTTCAATAGTTCATTAGGCTTGAATTGGGTTCAATTTATATTTTTGATGTGATTTGAGGGTTCGACTAAGTTCGTACGATATTTTATGATGTGTTGGTATGTTTGGGTGTGTTCCCGAAGGCCCCGAATGAGATTCAGATTGATTGCGGATTAAGTTTGGCCTTGTTGAGCTACAGAATTTCTGGTGTCTGGTTTTCTTATATGCGTTCGCGAGAGAGGTCTCGTGTTCGCGATGTGTATCTGGGTGACCGGTGAAGATTGTGCTTCTTATTCGCGAAGAAGTCCACATGTTCTCAAAGGTCTAGGGAGTTAGTGCTTCGCGATCGTGGGGGGGGGGGGGGGGGGGCTCGCGGGGGGGGGGAAGGATGAGGCAGGTGGGACACCAGGCTTATAAGCCTTCGCGTTCGTGGGAGATGGTTCGCATTCGCATAGGCATGGGTTCAGTTGGTCATGGCGTTCGCGAGGGAGGTCTCGCATTCGTGTAAGAGGATTTTGGGAAGCTGAGAATTTTGTGCTTCGCGAACATGAGGCAGTTTTCACGTTCGCGAAGAAGGGCATCTGGGCAACATTATATTATTTCAAAATCAAGGGTTTTGTCCCATTTTTCATCTTTTGAGCTAGATACCTTGGTTTTGGGTGATTCTTGAAGGGATTTTCAAGGAGTTGATTGAGGAAAGTGATTCTAACTTGGATTTGATTAATATACATGAATCTATCATTGTTTTAACCATATTATTTTTGTTTTGGGTTGAAAAAATCGTGGAAATTTTTAGAAACTTTATAAACTATATTTTGAGGATTTGAAAGGTGATTTGGGTCGGAATTGGATGATTTTGGCATGGGTGCACTCGTTATTGAATGTGTGTTCGGATTTTGTGAATTTTGTCGGGTTCCAAGATGTGGGCTCGTTATGGTTGACTTTTTGATTGACTTTTTGACTTTAGTTAAAGAACTTAGCTTTATCATATGGAATCGATTCCTATAACTTGTATTGATTGTATTAAGTTGTTTGTGGCGTTCAGAGGCCTATTCACGAGGCAAGGTCTTGTTGGAATTGTGATTTGCGCGATTTGAGGTAAGTATCACTTCTAAACTTGGTACTGAGGGTATGAATCCCTGGATTTTTGTGTTATGTGGTCGGTGTTGAGGTTCTGCACATGCTAGGTGACAGTCATGTGAGCGTGCACCGTGGTAATTGTGAGTCAGTTGTTTTTGTGGTACTGTGTAGTTATCAAATCTTGTTGCTTTTCATGTAATCCCTACGTGTTAGAGTAATTGAGTTGTGATCCATATTATGAATCATGCTTAGGATATATGCTTATTGTGTTGGGATCCACTGATGTCATTTCTGGTGTTGAGTTATTTGCTTAAATTGCAATTGTGCACTCAGTCATATCCATCATTTACATATCATATCTAAGTCTCTGTTATCATTTATGGTTACATCATGTTATCATTGTTTGGGCTGATTGGCATGAGATTTGTGAGCCCGAGAGACTGGAGAGATTGCTGACTGAGTTGGGGCCTGAGGGCCGGCTTGTGAGTGATATTTATGGGATCGGGCTGCACGCTGGAATAGACTTTATTGACATATTTATGGGATTGGGCTGCACGCCGCAACATGCCATGTTGGCCTATATTAGCGCTTGGGCAAGATCCGCCTCTTCGAGGTTTGACATACCAGCAGTGAGCGCAAGTGCAGTTGAGTGCTGAGTGCAGGTGTCGAGTGATTTAGAGTGCTGAGAGACTGTGAGTGCTGAGTGATTGATCGGTCTGAGTGAGACTGAGAACTCTAAGAGTGTGAGTACATGAGTTTATTACTATATTGCATTACTGAAAACATGCATATTTGTCATGTAGTCATAGAGAAGTAACATTTCTTATGCTGGCTATAGTAGGCATATTTTATCTGTATTAAGCTTAAATTGTTGAACTTGAGACCATGTCTACATTTCAATACTGTGTACGAATTCATCATGGAATTTCTCTGAGTTATTACTATTAGTTCCCTGTTATATTTGTACTGTTATTATCTGGATTTGGACTGTGCCTTTCTAAGTTCGTCACAGCTTTCAGCCCAAGGATAGTCTCTGTTACTTATTGAGTACATTCGGTAAGTTGTACTCTTGCTACACACTGCACTTCATGTGCAGATCCAGGTACATCTGGACCATGTGGTTGCTAGACTCGGAGCAGTATCTGCTAGGAGACTATTGAGGTAGCTTCTTTGATGTCCGCAAACCTCGACTTTCCTTCTTTTCAGTCTTAGAGATTTAGACCGTGTTGACACTTAGTAGCTCATGTACTCGGTGACACCCGAATTTTGGGGATTTTGTACTTGAGTCGCAATTATTCTTATCAGTTATTTATGAGATTTTTCACTGTTAAACTTATTACATCATGTTTCCAATTTAAAATGCGTAGTTATTTTTTGATTGTCGGCTTTCCTAGTACTGTGATAGGCGCCATCATGACATGTTGATATTTGGGTTGTGACATCCATTTTTTGATTGCGGGCTCGTAGATGTGAGGTGTTGTCAGCAGATGCGATTAGTTAGGGTTTCAGTGGTTCTCGTAAAAGCTAAGTCGTGGTCGCAAAAGTGACGCCACCGCAAATGCAGAGTTGCCTGGGCAACACATAATATATTCGATGGATGGTTCATTTTATCTTATTTTGTGATTTAGAGCTCGGATTTGGGCAATTTTGGAGAGAATTTTCACCACATGGATTGGGGTAAGTGTTTTCTACTCAGTTTTGATTATATTCCATGATTTCATCTTCAATTTTTGGCATTTAATTGATGATTTCGAAAGAGAAACTGGGGTTTTTTGTCTAAACTTTTACAAATTGAATATTTGAGATTTGAACCTCGATTTGGGGTTGTATTTGACTAAAATTAGTATGGTTCATCTCGTATTCGAATGGGTTGTCCAAGTTTACGAGTTTTGTCGAGTTTCGAGGTGCGAGCTCGGGGTTGAGGTTTTGGTTGATTTTGAGTAATTGATTAAAGATTCGACCTTTATCGTTTGGTTTTATTTCCTTTGTCATTATTTGATGTATTTGAGTTGCTTTTGGCAATTTCGAGTCATTCAGAGGTTGATTCGCGAGGGATGACATTTCTAGATATTGTTCGGCTTGTTCGAGGTAAATAATATTTCTAAACTTAGAATTGAGGGTAATTATCCTTGGAAACCATTTTATTTGTGATGTGTTGAGGTGACACACATGCTAGGTGACAGGCGTGCACCATAGTAATCATGATCCTACTTGACTTTTGTATTGTATTGCAATCATGTCTTGTTTTATCCGCATTTTTACTGCTTGTTAGATTAATTGAAGCTATGATTCATGTTAGAAAGCATATTTAGGCTATGTGGTTATTTGGCTAAGACTTGATGAGGATATTTATGTTGTTTTGGGTTATCTAATTTAACTATAATTATACACTCAGCTATGATTATTCATTTGCATATCATATCTCACTCTCTATTCATCATTCATTATTACATTGCATGTTATCATTGTTTCCCATATGTTGTGCTGTTGGGCTGAGTGATTATTATTATTATTATTATTATTATTATTATTATTATTATTATTATTATTATTATTATTATTATTATTATTATTATTATTATTATTATTATTATTATTATTATTATTATTATTATTATTATTATTATTATTATTATTATTATTATTATTATTATTATTATTATTATTATTATTATTATTATTATTATTATTATTATTATTATTATTATTATTATTATTATTATTATTATTATTATTATTATTATTATTATTATTATTATTATTATTATTATTATTATTATTATTATTATTATTATTATTATTATTATTATTATTATTATTATTATTATTATTATTATTATTATTGTTATTGTTATTGTTATTGTTATTGTTATTGTTATTGTTATTATTATTATTATTATTATTATTATTATTATTATTATTATTATTATTATTATTATTATTATTATTATTATTATTATTATTGTTGTTGTTGTTGTTGTTGTTGTTGTTGTTGTTGTTGTTGTTGTTGTTGTTGTTGTTGTTGTTGTTGTTGTTGTTGTTGTTGTTGTTGTTGTTGTTGTTGTTGTTGTTGTTGTTGTTGTTGTTGTTGTTGTTGTTGTTGTTGTTGTTGTTGTTGTTGTTGTTGTTGTTGTTGTTGTTGTTGTTGTTGTTGTTGTTGTTGTTGTTGTTGTTGTTGTTGTTGTTGTTGTTGTTGTTGTTGTTGTTGTTGTTGTTGTTGTTGTTGTTGTTGTTGTTATTATTATTATTATTATTATTATTATTATTATTATTATTATTATTATTACTTTTCCGTAACTGTGAACGAGCTGAGCCTATATCTCTTGAGTTATTTTCCTTTACTGTTCTCATTATATTATTACGAGTTGTTATTGGCTATTAGTATTGGACTCTGACCGTCTTCCGAGTTCATCACTACTTTCAACCTAAGTTAGGTTTGTTACTTATTGAGTATATGGGGTCGGTTGTACTCATACTACACTTCTACACCTTGCGTGCAGATCTTGGAGCTCATGTCGCTGTGCATGGCAGGAGCTAGAATTGAAGATGTACATGTGTTCCGGTTATAGCTGCCACTTGTCCTTGGTAGCTCTAGATTTTCAAATCTGTTTATGTTTATTTCGAACATATGATGTATTTATTTCGTACCAACTTTGTAAATTCTAAGTCTTCGAAGCTCATAATTTGTATTACCAATCCTTGGAATTTTGTGTAGAAGTTCAATTATTTTATTCATTGACTCCTATATTTCTTATTTGATATGTGTTGACTGTTAATTGGCCTACCTAGCGATTTGGGTTAAGTGCCATCATGACTAGCCGGATTTTGGGTCGTGATAGTGTTTTGGTTCATTCATCCTTAAATCAATACATGCTTACCTGCTATATGTTCCTACATGTATTAATTGTATATCTTCATTGATTTATGTCTTTATTAGCCTTTATTTTCTGTACCTTACTTGTGCACTATGTTATATTGTGTACGATCGTGGGAGTCCTTTAGCTATTCTTGTATTGATGACTTGACGAGGTTTATGAATACTAGGTATTGGTTATTCTCTATTTGTACTGGCAGTTCCTCGATGTCTGTACTCTTTATTTCCTTTGTGTTGAGATTACAGAATTGGGTCGTGTTGAGTTGTTCATGATTAATAAATTTAGACTGGGGACGGGTTGCGCGCCACAACAGATATTGATATGATATTGGGACCGGGTTTCATGCTGTAACAGATATTTGTTATGTGGGATCGGGTTGCACGCCACAACAAATATTGTGTTAATGTGGGATCGAGTTGCGCGAAGCAACAGAGTATGATATATTTGTAGCTATAATATTCTATTCCAGTACAATGATATGAGCATTTTGAGACGATGTTATTCTGGGGCCCTTTGTTAGTTGACCCTCGGGTACCAATCTTATGAGTTTATCAGTTTTTTTAATATTTCACTGTATTATTTATTGCCCGTACAGGTTAATTGTGAGTGTCTTGTCATAGCCTCGTCACTACTTCGTCGAGGTTAGGCTCGACACTTACAAAGGATATGGGGTCAGTTGTACTCATACTACACATTTGTACTTCTTGTGCAGATCCTAGTGTTGGGCCCAACGATGCATAGAGGAGTTCGCTCGGATCTGACTTGCCCAGAAGACTTGAGGTAGAGCTTCTTGGCATTCACAGTCCCTGAAATCCCTTTCTATTTTGTCTTTACTATTTATTTTGCTTCAAATAGTTGTATTTCATTCAAACCATATTTGTAGTATTCTAGTTGTTTATGTACTTGTGACTCTGGATTTTTGAGATTAGTATAGACCGTGTTATTTATGGATTTATCATATGTATTATAGATTTTACCAATTGTTAATCATTATTATTCTGCTTTTAAACTGTGAAAATTGGTTAATTATTTAGCTAACATTCGCTTGCCTAGCAAGTGAATGTTAGGCGCTATCATGCCCTCGTTGTTGGAGTTTTGGTCGTGACAACACATGGTTTCACGAGGAATAGGTAACATTATTAGATTTCTATATGATGTTAAGTGTTCAATCTATGAATTCATTTTGACATTGAAATGATTTTTGAGTCTAGGATGGTTATGAGCATGTTATCTTTGTTGTGAATATTTTTGAAGAATGACATAAGTAAAGGGAAGTGTATGTGATTGCGTATGCTAAAGTTTAATTACTGCTATCAACCATTATCATTGGTGTAGTGTGTTTCAAATGTGTAAATATAAAGTGCTTAAGGATAGTGTAAATTGTCGGTTGACTCGAGGACGCGTAACATTTAAGTGTAGGATAATGAAAATTCTCTATAAATGTATATTTGTAGTGTATTACTTGCCTTACATTTTGTATGTTTTAATGATAACATCTGTGACATTTGGGCTTAATTGCGTCATTTTTATATGTAGGATCATTGAAGGATGAAAACGAGTGAAGGTTTCACACAAGGATATAAAAAAAATACAAAAAGAGCACGAAAAGGCAAAAATCGGACAAGTCTTGGAACCAGGCACCAGGCCAAGCGACGCTTGGCTCCAGGCATGGAAGCTTGCGTCACGAGCTCTGGGGGACGCTACAGGCCAGGCCTCGCGAACTCTGAGACCTGGTCCCTTTACTAGTCGATGCATTAAATATTTTCCACTTGGTTTGGGACTTGGAGACTCCCACCCTAGCCCATAAATACCCCCTAAACGTGATTAGTGAAGAGTTGGTCAATTTTGAAGGCGACAAAGGCATAGGAGCACAAATGGAGCACGAAATTCATCGATTCTTCCATCTTTCATCTAGTATTCATAGCTTCTATATTTAAAAATAATACTTTGATTGTGTTTGTAAAAATGAGTGTCTAAGAACCTCATTATTTTGAGGTTATGAGTTGTACTTGGCTATTGTTGTTTGACAGTTAATTATTTTACTTGAATTATCATATTAATTTTTTTTATTCGCTCTTGCACTTAATTATTCTTTTGCGTAGCTAACAACATAATACTATCTACGAATTTATTGTTTAACTCGAAAGTGGGAATTATAGATTGCATATAAGATTGAATAGAGTAAGTTCTTAAATCCGGGCATCAGAGATAGATTTGCAATTAGGATAGACATATTCTAGTTACCTTACTTGGTTATTTTCGCAGGAAATATACATGCTTTCTTGTTAATTCTAATTCTATAGACATATAGTAGTAGGTTGGCTTGAAAGGCGAGCGAAGCATTGAAAGAAATTCGCGAGCATAATAAACCCTGTTAACCAACAAATTAGATAAATCAAGTAATTAAATCAACCGGAAGAATGCAATAGGAGAGATATTAATCCCATAACCTTGGAATATTCCCATCTCATTGAACTCTTTCTAAGTATTTGCTTATTTGTCGTGCATCCTTGCATTCTTGATTGTTTAGTAATGTTGTAGTATTTTTGGTAGTAAAATTACAATCATCTTCGTCATAATTGCTTGCGAAATAAACTATAACTAGTTTAGATTGGACGATCGTTAATCATTAATCCTCTTGGGACGGTACTTTATCATAGCTTTATTACTTGCCGACCACGTATACTTGTGTGTATGTTTGGAACGAACAAACAAAACAATTGAGTTTTATGAGTTAATAAAAGTTTGATCCAAAGTTTTTGTTAGGATTTGCTGGGGTTGTGATTAAGTGGTTGAAATTTTAATAAATTTGATGAATAATTGAGGAAGCTAGATTGAAATTTGTTAGCAAAAACGTGATGAACACTAAAGAACATTTTTGCTCTGTTCGTTGAATATCGGTAGTCCACAAGTTATGCTGCAAAGGAAACACTTTACACTAATTTACAACATTTGACTTACGAGATACTCTACAACTCTTACCTCATAGGTAAAACATATTTCAAGGACTCAGAAGCTACAACTTATTTCCCGGAGGTAACACCCTATACTACCTTGTTGTGTTGTAACGACCCGAACGACCGTTTGCTTTCTAGATCCCCGTTTCCCCTATTTAAGACTTACCGTATGTGTTTTTACTATTTTATGACTTGCGGGGATAGTTAGCTTGGTTTTAGAAGGGTTCGGGTTGAAATCGAAACACTTAGTTCCATAGCAGTGGCCTAAGGTGGCGAAATTTGACTTGAGTCAACACTATGAGTAAATGACCTCCGAACTAGGATTTTAAGGTTCCAATAGGTTTGTATGATGATTTTGAACAAACACATATGTTCGGGTTGAGTTTCGGGTAGACCAGAAGCGTTTCAGTGCTTATTATTGAAAATTGGGGCCTTGAAGGCTTTAAATATTTCTAAGTTTAATTTAAAGTGAACTTTGGTGTTATAGATGTCCCTTTGGTATTCCGAGCCTAGGAATAGGTTTGCATAGTGATTTGTGACTTTTACGTAAAATTTGGCATCATTCCGTGTTGTCTTAGTATGATTCATTGCGTTCGGATCTAGTTGGAATAAGTTTGAAGTTCAAATGTTGATTAATTCTTTTTTGAGGTGTGATTCTTGGTTTTGATGTTGTTTTATGTGTTCCAAGACTTCGAGCAGGTCGGGATTATGTTTATAAAACTTGTTGGTTCATTTAGACGGGGTTCCGTGTGGCTCGGGTATGTTTCGGACCTCCCAGAACTATGTCAAATTGGTAGATTTTTCTGGTGCTCATTTCCTGCTTCGCGAACGCGAAGGTAGTCTCGCGTTCGCGATGAAGGATTTGAGATGGGGCACTTTTTTTATGCGTTCGTGGTATGGACGTCGTTATCATGGAGTATTGGGGTCAGTAGCCTTCGTGTTAGCGATTGATGAGTCGCATTCGCGTAAAGGAAGGCCACCTGGGTGGGGATGGTAGGCTTTGGCCTACACGTTCGCGAAGGACCACCCGCATTTGTGAAGGTTTAGCCCGGTTAGGCATCGCGATCGCGAAGCCCCTTGTCACGTTTGCGATGGGTTTTTTCTGGGCGACAACAGTTTTGCCTTCGTGATCGCGAGGAGTCTTCTGCGATCGCGAAGAAGGGTCATTGGGCAGAACACTTTTTGAAAATTGGTACTTAGGCTAATTTTTCGCATTTCTCACTTCTTTTATTGATTTTGGAACTTCTTAGAGGGGGATTTTCATCAAGCTCTATAAGGTGAGTAATTTATACCTAATGTAAGTTAATTACATGGATTATGGGTAGAATTTAATGTAGAAATTAGTAGTATTATGGGATTATGTTGAAAAACCTAAGGTTTAGTTAAAATGGGATTTGACCATGAAATTGATTGTAGAATTGGGTATAAATTGTATATTTGAGTTCGTAAGGTCATGGTAACAATTATCTACGAAAGGTTTTGGAATCCTGGCATATGGGTTTGGGGGTGACTTTTACGTACTTTTCGAGTTGGGTTCGAAAATTACTCTAATAATATAAATTATGAATCTTTGCATATATATTGATCGATTTATGCGTCATTTGATTAGTTTCGGGTTGTTCGGCTTTATTTGGAGGCGACTAGTGTGGTTTGTGAGCCTATTAGAGGGCTTGGAAGCAAGGCAAGTCTTCTGCCTAGTCTTGTATGAGGGAAGTACTCCTGTAGGCACTTTAATTGTCATATGCTACTTATTGTGGGTGCTATGTATGCACAAGGTGACGAGAGTCTGGGCGTAGCTAAAATTATGTTTATGTTCGGTTAGACATAAGACTTTACCATGCAATATTGTATTACTTGAACTCAACTTGTTAGTTTAATTACTTGAATTCATATTTAATGTTGGATTAGAGATTATGTTAGGCCGAGCCGCTATACCTTGAGCTTTTAGTGGGTTACTTGATTGTCGGTGAAAACCTTTCTATCATTATGTTCCTATTCTTGAGTTGTAAATATGTGACCCGTAATTCAGAAAGTATCCTCTATTCCTATAGATCGGGCCGTACGCCTTGGTAGTGCTATGAAATAGTATTATGGATTAGGTCGTACGACCCTCGACAGTATATTTGAGATGAGTCTGGATCGGGCCGTATGACCTCGGCAGTGTACACTATTATTAGGGATCGGGCCGTACGACCTCGGCATAATCCGTGCATAATATGACTAGGAGTCAGACTATATATGAAATTTCCTTCTTGACTTTAGACTTGACATTTACTTGATGTTCCTTATCTGTTCGAGAAAGCACATGGTATTTGAGGATTTCTTACTGTCATTATGTTGAAGGATCATGTTAGTTACAGTTTCTTATTTTGTTATTACGATTGTGTTTTATGCCTGTTTATAATTCATGTACCTTATGTATGGGAACACTAGAGGGTGATGGCGTCATATAGTTACTTCAATAGTACCTCAAGTGGATTGGGTGGAGGATTCTTTTATTGAGTTGCAGGATAAGGTTCCTGCAGCTGAGACGGCCTTGACAGACTTTATGACCGCACCAAGATTTCAAGAGGTCATGGGCCATATGCTCCGATTCTATGACTCCGGTTTGGCTATTTACAATAGATCCGACCACATCTTAGGAGAGAGGGGGAGCACAGACCACATCTTGGGGCAAGGCAGTACAGTAGGGCCACCGGTCCATGATAACCGCATCAATTGTGACATCGTTCGTCGGGTAAGTCTGAGGCAGAGGGTAGGTGGGTAGGGCTCGCCCCCAAAGGTAGAGGCCAACTAGGTGGCGCTCCGGCTAAATTCTAGCAAGACAAGACACAATAGTCGCAAACGTAGTGATTACATGTATTATTTTTGTCTGTAGTAGGGATGCTTCAATATAATTCTATCCAGGGTCTACTTATACATATGTATATTCTCTATTTGATCCTTATCTGGATGTATCTTGTGAGTCCTTGGGTAGTCCTATATATGTGTCCATGGCAGTGGGTGACTTTGTTGTTGTAGATCGGGTTTACCAGTCCTATGTAGTGACTTTATGTGGTTATGAGACTAGAGCGGATCTTCTGTTGCTTGATATGACTGACTTTGAGGTCATCCTATGCACAGATTGGTTGTCTCCATACCTTTTCATTCTTGATTGCCATGCCAAGACTGTTACCTTGGCGATGCCAGAGTTTCCCAGATTAGAGTGGAGGGGCTCATCTATCAGTACATATTGTCGGGTTATCTCTTTCTTGAAGGCTTGACATATGGTCGAGAAGGGTTGTTTGGCCTATCTGGCTTATGTATGGGATACTGTCATGGAGACTCCCACGATTGATTCAGTGCCCGTGGTGCCAGATTTTTCCAATGTATTTCGTTCTAATCTACCAGGCATGCCACCAGATCATGATATCAATTTCAGTATTGATTTGGCGCCAGACACCCAACCTATCTCTATTTCGCCTTATCGCATGGCACCAAAGGAGTTGAAGGAGCAACTTTATGAGTTGCTTGAGAAGGGTTCATCAGACCGAATGTGTCGCCTTGGGATGCACTGGTATTATTTTTGAAGAAGAAGACTAGGAGTACGCAGTTGTGCATTTATTACCGCTAGCTGAACAAAGTCACCATCAAGAATAAGTACCCATTATCGCGCATTGATGATTTATTTGATAAGTTAAAGAATGCTAGAGTGTTCTCGAAGATCGACTTGAGATCTGGGTCTCATCAGCTGAGGATTCGTGCTTTGAATATTCCGAAGACATCTTTAGGACTAGATATGGGCATTATGAGTTTCTAGTGATGTCCTTCGGCTTGACTAACGACCTGGCGGTGTTTATGTATTTGTTGAATCAGGTGTTCAGGCCATATCTTGACTCATTTGTCATTGCTTTCATTGATGACATATTGATCTACTCGCATAGTATGGAGCAGTACGAGTTCTGGTTAGATTCTATGGCTTTCTAGGGGCATGTTCAGGCGTGGGTATGAGGGTGGATTCCAAGAAGATCGATTCAATTTAGAGTTTGACTCGTCCCACCACAACGACCGAAATTAGGAGTTTCTTGTGGCTAACAGATTATTACCATCTATTTCTGAAGGGCTTCTCATCAATTGCAATTCCTTTGTCTAGATTTACCCAGAGGATGCTTGATAAGTGTGGATTTTAACTACTTATTAGTACCTTCATGCTTTAGTTTTTAGCCCGAAAGTAGTGATTTTTGTCTCCGAATCTAATGAAAATATGTGAATTGCAGATGTGCTGGAGAATGTGAGATCAACCAAGAGATCTAACTCAAAGAGGAAATGTCTCGGCTCAAATTAGTCAGGAGGAGAAGTGTAAAGAAAAGTGCGGTCCGCAGAAATATATTTGCAGCCGCAAAAGCAAACGCAGCCCCCCTAAGATAATGAAATGTGGCCGTAGAAGGAGCTCTGAAGTTTTAGAGTATTTTGGTAGAAGTGCGTTCCACAAACCAAAAGTTGTGGTCACACATGAGTTTCGCACTGTCAAGACTGAAAGACCATAGAAGATGCAATAGAACAAGTCCGAAGCTTCCTCAAAGTGTGATCCGCAACAATTTAGTGCAGCCGCAGAAGCTTATGCGCGGCCGCAGAGTTCCTTCAACTGAAAGCACTTGTAAGAGAAACCTACCAAATTGCAGATCGCAGATGTAATTGTGCCGCCGCAGAACCCCCTGAAGGGTATTTTTGTTAGAAATTTCAGAGCACTATAAATTGATGAGAAACACTTTTTAGGGCAACTTTTGTATTGCAGCAGTAACTAGCGGTTATCTTTAGCTATTTTGTGCAATTTGGTACTACAATTAGAGAAACTCAATTAATTTTCCACTTTAATTCGAGTTTATGTTTATAATTACTTCTTCTTTTTATTTTTGTATGTCAATTACTATGAGTAGCTAGATTTTATCTAGGGTTGTGATCCAACCCTAGTGTGTAAAACTTAAAGGTGTTTAATATTAGTGCTTCCTATTGATTGGGTTGATGTTATTTAGCTTTGTTTATGCTTTATAGTTAGAACTAATGGTTGCAAATATTGATTCATGCCTATTTGTCTTTGTTCTTATTTGAGAAAGAGGAATTTAGTCTAGGAAAACCTAGCTATGAAGAAATTGAAGTAGTTGATGTTTTGATTAGCTTGATTAAAGTATTTGAACTAGAGATAGGGATAATCCAACTTGATCTCACATTCATTTGTTTTGGTTTCTACCCATTTGATCTTAAGAAAGTCAATTTGGGCATAATCACTCTTTAACCGAGAGGTATTGAATGGATACTTAAACATTGAGAGTCATAACAATCCCCGATCTACCACGCAAGCAAAGATTTGCTCCACCCATTAGGTTTACATCCAGGTTAAGGCTACAACCCAAGGCCTTTCTCCATTTGATAAAAACCTCAAAAAAACATTTCAATTATTATTTGCTTATTACTTAGTTAAATCTCTTAGTAGTTAATTTAGATATCAGTTACCCACATTGGTTTGGAAGCAAAATTTAATTTTTTGAGTTTATTTCTTGAGTGTTTACCTCAACACCTATTTCAAGCTCCCTGTGAATTTGACCCCAACTCACATTGGTTTTTTTTTTATTGTAACAACTGTTTCATATTCCTTAATTGGGTGTGAATTGGACGTGACCAATTTTTGGCGCCGCTGCTGGGGAGTTTACGGTGTTAGCTATATACTTGAGTTTGTTTCTTGAAGTATCTTCTTTTACTTTTGTGATTCTAGTTTGTTGAAGTGATTGTAGGTTCCAAATGGAGAACAACGAACTTGAAAACTTGCTACTGGGAAAGGTGGATGGCGAAGATGAGCAACTTGATGAAATACCTCAAGCTCCACAGCAAAACTTCCAAGGCCGTGGGCAACAAGACAATATGCCTCCATCTCCCCCACCTCCACCACAACCACAAGCGGTGCAACATCGGATTTTGCCAAATAAAGGATGTGCAAGTGCCATAGTCCCCCCTTGCATAAAGGCGCAAAACTTTCAAATTACCAATGTGATGCTCACTTTGCTCGAGCAACAGGGTTATTTCACCGGGGGCTGACTCAAAATGCTTACAACCATTTGAAAGGTTTTATGGATACATATTGGGGGAGCAAACAAACAAATGGTTCGGAAGATGCTTTGCGGTTAAGGCTTTTTCCTTTCTCACTAAGGGGCAAGGCTTGGGATGGTTGTAACGCTTGCCGAATCATTCTATTCATACATCGTATGAATTGGAGACGATGTTTATTTCAAAGTTATTCTCTCCCGAGTACATGGCTACTCTACGGGATGAAATATTAGCTTTCATGCAAGAGCCCAATGGCGCTTTACATGAAATCTGGGAGCCGTATTGGACAATGGTGAAGGAGTTCCCGAACAATGATGTACCGACAACATGATCCAACAAAATTTCTACCATGGTATTAATACTACAATCAAGGAAATTGGGGAAACAATAATAATCATGCAAATCGAAGTTCGTATTTTCAAAGACCCCCAATGTTCCAACAACGAATCAACTCACCTTTTTATCGTTCCCACGATTCAAAGTTCTTCAAACAATAAAATGGTCATATTGAGAACATGTTCAAGAAAGTGATGGAAAAGAATGCGGATTTGGATTCCCAACTTGCCTCCCATACCACATCAATCCGTAATCTTGAATTTGAAATAGGGCAAATATATCTAGCTCTTAGTACTCGTCTTAAGGGTGCATTTCCAAGTGACACGGTAGTGAACCGAAATGGTGGTAACAATACGGGACATGCTATAACGGTTATCATAAGAAGTGGAAGAGGCAGGAATGCACCCACCTCAAATGAAAATCAACTTGTGGATGATGACCAAGTGATCCAAGAGGAGGAAATCCCACGAAATGATGTTCAAGTACATGATGATGTTCGGATTGGTATTAATGATAGTGTGGAGGAGACTCAAAAAGAGGTGAACCCATATAGGGAACACACTATTGACATACCAGACTGGTAGTTCAAAAAGCTAAGGCACCTTTGACAAAGCCTCCTCCTCCTTATCCTCAAAGGCTTGGTAAAAGAAAATGGTGAGAATCAATTCAAGAAGTTCATACAAATGATGAAAGATATCTTTATCAACGTGCCATTGATAGAAGCTTGGGAGAAAATTCCCGGTTATGCTAAGTTTATGAAAGCTCTTGTGACCAAGAAGAGGTCGATGAATTTTGAAACTGTCAAGGTCACTCATCAAGTGAGTGCAATTGTTCATTCTATGGCTCCTAAGTTGGAGGATCCCAATGCTTTTACAACTCCCTATACTATTGGAAGTGCCGATTTTGCTAAAGCTCTTTGTGATCTTGGGGCAAGTATCAATTTGATTCCCTATTTGGTGTTCAAAACTTTGGGGATTGGGAAATCAAGACCCACATCTATGAGGATTCAAAATGGCCGACAACACTATGAAGAGGCCATTTGGAATGATTAAGGATGTTTTGGTTCGAGTTGATAAATTTATTCTTCCGGCGGACTTTATGATTCTAGTATGTGATGTTGACTATGTAGTGCCTGTCATTACTGGGAGGCCTTTCCTTCCTACGGGTAAGGCCCTTTGAGATGTGGAAGACGGAGAACTCACTTTTCGGGTTGGTGATGAACATGTGGTATTTCATGTGTGCAAATCCATGCGACAACTGAATAGTAATGGGGTGTGCTCTTTTGTGGACTTGGTGACTGATGTCACTATTGATAACACAAGTGCTACAATCAATGTTGGTGATATGTTGAAAGCCATTTTTCTCAACTTTGATGATGATGAGATGGATAGTTTCATAAAATGTGTGAATTCTTTGCAAGGAATGGGTCTTACAACTATGCACCTCGAAAGTTGTCATTGGATCTTGAGATTAGGAAGACTCCTCCTACAAAGCCTTCAATTGAAGAGCCACCAACCTTGGAGTTGAAACTATTTCCACCTCACCTTCGGTATGAATTTATTGACCCTTCTTCATCTTTATCGGTTATTCTTTCCTCTTGTTTTACTAACGTGCATGTTGATTCTACATTGGAGGTGTTGCAAAAAAGGAAGAAATATATTGGGTGGACTTTTGAGGATATTCACGGTATAATCCCCACATTTTGCATGAATAAGATCAAAATGGGCGATGATGCTTAGCTGTCCATTGAACATCAAAGAAGACTGAAAGAATCTATGCAGGAGGTGGTAAAAAAGGATGTTATCAAGAGGTTGGATGCCGGAGTTGTGTACCCCATTTCCGATCGTTCTTGGACTTCTCCGGCCTAATGTATCCCAAAGAAGGGGGAATGATGGCTGTTACCAATGATAAGATGTCACAACAAAAAATTCAACTAGTCGTGGTAGCACCTCACTCAACCCGTTAGGTAAGCCTAATTATCTATAGACACAATCCAAATGAGATTAACCGAAAGTAAATGATGAAATAATTGAATTCTTATACAATAACCCAAGGACTGATAGTACAAGTCATGAGCTTCTAAGATTAGAATTTACAAAGCTGGTACGAAATAAATACATCATCGGTTCGAAGTATAATAAACAAATTTATAAATCTAAAGCTACCAAGAACAAGAGGCAGCTATAACCGGAACGCAAGTACATCTTCAATGCCAGCTCCCATCATACACCGCAACATCGACTTCAAAATCTGCACGCAAGGTGCATAAGTGTAGTACGAGTACAACCGACCCCCATGTACATGATAAGTAACAAACCTAAACTTAGGTTGAAATTAGTGATAAGCTCGGGAGAAGGTCAGTGTCCAACACCAATAACCAAAATTAACTAGTAATGATATAATGAAGCAGTACAAGTAATAATTCAAAAGATATTATGCTCAGCTTGTTCATCATTACGGAAAAGTAGACATGCTTTCCAGGTATAACAATCAAGTCCAGATATTACAATTGAAAATCAACAAATCATGAGTTTATCAAAGAAATGTATTTCCAATTCACAACACTAGATAAGAATTTCCATTTACTAATTAGCATGATGAAAGTCCATCTCTATGCTTACATATCAATATACATGTCAAGTTATCAGTTATCATATACCGTTTAGCATGAAGAATATACATCTCTATGCCTACATGTCAAATGTACATGTCAGATCATGAATGTCACAGTACCGTCTAGCAAGAGAAAAAATGCATCTAAATGCCTACATTCCAAGTATGCATGTCAAATGAATGTTTACACGGTGAGATTTCCAGGTACTCTTACCCTCAACATACTCAAGTTGTCTGTCTCAAATGTCCCCCTGATCACACACACAAAATCACTCAGCACTGTACGGGTGCTGGCTCATATTCCCATCACCAAAGCACGTGTATATATCATAGTGCATGTGCTCACTACTATGTAAGACTCCAGAGGGGTGGATCCTACCCAAGCGCTAATATAAAGCCTATAAGGCTTGCTACGATGTCCAGTCTGATCCACAATAAAAAAAATAAGCCAATAAGGCTTGCTTTAGAGTGCAGCCCGATCCACAATAATTAGTAACAATCACAAAGACAATATGGCCTATTGTGGCATGCATCCCGTTCCACCATAACACTCACAACAAGTCTCTTAGTCCCACATCAGTCATCAATCTCTCATGTCTTAAGGGATCACAATCTCATACCACTTATCCCAAACAATGATAACATGTGATGAAATAACGAATGATGAACAAAGACAGAGATATGCTATGCAAATGAAGGATCATGACTGGGTATATAATTAAAGTTAGAGCAGATAACTCAAGACAACAGAAATAACCTCATTAAGTCTCAACTGAATAAGTACATAGCATAACCATGATTTCTAATATAAATCACACCTCAATTGCTCTAACAGGTAGGAATTTTACGAATAGAACAAGATATAACAACAAAACAAGTTCGGTCATAGTCTAACAATGAACTTGAATCATGATTGCCCCGGTGTACACCCACACACTCGTCACCCCAGTACATCTCTTATAACATAGTTCCCATGGTTAAATACCCTCAAATCCAAGTTTAGATATGTTACTTACCTCGAACAAGCCTAATCCAATACTGAGCAAGCCAAAAATACTCTTGAAATTCCATCCCGCGTGTATCAACCTACGAAAGGCACGGAATTAGCCAATATCAACTCAAAAAAATCAAATAAAGACTAGGAAACCATTTCATCTAATAAAGGTCAAATCTTTACACATTTACTCAAAGTCAACCAAAAAGTCAAACCTGGACTTGCACCTCGGAATCCAATAAAACTCACAAAATCTGACAACTCATTCAATTACGAGTCCAACCATACTAATTTTACTCAAATTCGACTCTGAATCGGTGTTCAAAACTCAATAATACACTTTAGAAAAGTTAGACAAAACCCCCCAAATTTCTCTTTAAATTCATAATCCAAATGCCAAAATAGAAGATAAATTCATGAAATATAATCAAAACCGAGCAGAAAACACTTACCCAAATCCATGTGGTGAAATTGCCTTCAAAATCATCCAAATCCGAGCTCCGCAACTCAAAATGTGTTAAAATGAACAAAAACCTCGATATTTATGCTTATTCCCAGTACATCCGCATTTGTGGATAAAATACCGCACCTACGACCTCGCATTTGCGAGCACAAATGTCGCTTCTGTGGCTATAGCTTAAAGTACCCAGAATGTACCTGCAACTCCACAGAAGCGCATGCACAACCGCAGAATCGGACACCCAGCTCAGGCCCACTCTCGGAGAAGCGATTTAAACCTTGCAGAAGCGCTTACTTATCTACGTTTAACCCTTATCAGAAGCATAACTCACCAAGGCACCTCCTCTTCATAGAAGCGACCAATCCATCGCATAAGCGCGTCCGCACATGCGGCCAAATATGCGCAGGTGCGAAGAACGAGCACCAGAACTGCCAACATGACCAAATTAATCTGAAACTCGTCCGAAACACACCTGAGTCCATTCGGGACCCCGTCCAAATAAGCCAACAATTCCCAAAACATAACATGGACCTACTCAAGGCCTCAAATCATGCATAACAACATTAAAACCATGAATCGCTCTACAAATCAAACTTAATGAACTTTTGCACTTTGAACTTCCAAAACTCGTGCCGAACCATATCAAATCAACTTGGAATGAACTCAAATTTTGCACACAAGTCCCAAATGAAATAACGAAGCTATTCAAATTCTTGGAACCACAATCTAAACAAGATATCATCAAAGTCAATTCCCGATCAAACTCGTGAATATTCCAAACCTTCCAATTTCCAACTTTCGCCAAATAGTGTCGAAACCTTCTACAAATATCCAAATGCAAATTAGGGCATACGCCCAAGTCCGAAATCACTATACGGATTTAAATGAACCTTAAAAACTCTGATCCGAGGTCAAATACTTAAAAGTCAAACTTAGTCAACTCTTCCAACTTAAAGCTTCCTAGTTAAGAATCATTCTTCCGAATCACCTGAAAAACCAAAACCGGTGATTCCCACAAGTTATAATATATTATATGAAGTTCCTGAATACTTCAAACAGCTGAACGGAATGCAAATGCTCAAAATGACCAGTTGGGTCGTTACATTCTCCCCCGCTTAAATATACGCATGCCCTCGAACGTGCCAAGAGTAGTTCCAAAGCTGCCAATTCACTATGTAAACTCACCATGCACTTACCCGTGGGTGATCTCGCGTCAACCCAATCCATAGAATCCTAAAAACACAACCCAACTAAAGATCCTTTCTATTACAAGACCCGACTTTCACCTTAGACCATAAACCTTGGAATCAACTCTCCAACATCTGGAATCTATTACAAGACCCGACTTTCACCTCTATACGCTGTATAATTCTGAACAAGCTTTACGAAGCCATAACCATAACCCAACATGTAATCACATTACCACATAACTCGCACAAAATGCACATTAATTCCCCAATCATAATAGCTACTAAAAAACAAATCAAGTACTGATAATAACTCTCATATAAAATAAAACCTAGTTCAAAACCTTCGTATGCTACCCATGATGAAAGAAACACGCAAAAATTCATAACCACTCATCAGACCAACAAGTCATGGAGCTCTCTCTCATCCGACAAGAACCAAATCCAAATTCTAAGCCGACTTCCAATATCATTCTTCCAAACATACCGTAGTCAAATCCGATAGCACCCATTCTAGGTCCAATGACCTGATCTAATCAAACATAACTATTCTGCTGACATGCCACACCAATACAACCTAAATCCACAAACCGTGCAATCCGTGCACAAATAAGCAACCATTCAAATATATTCAAACATGGAAAAAAATGACTCAAATGAGAGAACTGTCCCGCAAACTCAACAAGTACAACACAAACGCAATGCTATAAACCCATTACACAAAGTAGAACCAAGACATACGAATCTATCACATAGGATCATATCCTAACATAACCCCGCTGCAATACGTGAACCCATCCAAACACTAGACCCCATGAAATGCCTCGAACCATGATGCTCAAAATCAACAACCACACGCAAATCAACAACAAACACACGGAGTGCATGACTATAACCATGGAGGAACGAATAACACAATATACCACAAACTGAAAAGACCATAACCAAGGGGCAATCAACCATTCAACACCTAAAGAGTCATCTTGCTCGAATTGTGCTACCAGGCCAAAACAAAACCGCATCGTGTGTGCATATGACCAACAGATCACAACCCATTGTAGCATAGAGAGTAACACATAGAATATACCTAAACACGAACAAGCTCAACACTAACCAAATGATATATCCCTCAACAATAGCAGTGTTGAGTCAACAAATCCGACCCGGTGTAGAATATATGTCTTCATTAGGTCTTCCAATGGGCCCCCAAATGAACTTTGAAAATCCCCAAATAGATAAACAACCTTCCAAAAGTTCACAACGACCTGACCATAACACATACTACTATCTAGATAAGTTTGGCCACATCTTCACAGTCTGCAACCACGAAACAACTTTCTTCAAAGAACTCCGAGTTGCCAAACCCCAAGAATACAATTGAATCGCTAGATCCGATCCAATCTCCACTACATAAATACGTGACACATCCTTTATACATATTCCTTCCACGAGAAATACATCCATAATTCTTTCGTGCCACACAACAAAATATGAACATCGATAGTCGATCAACCAAGAGAATACCGCATTACCAATGAAGCATCTATAAGTTAAAATATAGTGCGCCTTCTGAAATGCGCTCCCTTATCAGGTAATACCAATTAGTATTAGCATACATATAAACATTTGGAACAGTCCATATTGTCTAAGAATTGATGACCTTCCCTTCAAAATTGAACCACGGCCTTGTACATACAAATCTCAATCACACACGATGCACCACATCTATCATGCCATCATATGAAAACACGAGAACCACATTATCAATCTTGAGTCACAAGAAAAATACATACTCGACCAATAAGAAACCTTCCAGTTGATCCTATCTAAGAGAAAATAACAATACCCAACATACTCTTCATGCTGGTAGAAACCATCCATCTTAAACCGTGGTACAAATCATCAAGAACACTTTGAAACTCATTTTCACATAACCAAGTCATGTGCCGTTGAAATGCGGTACTTTTGACCCTAATTACATAGACTTTAGCTCATTTTTATAGCATTATAAGTCATTTCTTATGTAGGTTTGGTGTTTTGCCGGAAACCAATCTTGAAGAACCAAGATCATAAAAAAGGATGACAAAAATCAATGAAAGGCAGAAATGCGGCACGTCTGCAGCCGCAAAAGTGATGTGCGGGCCACAGACTTATCACATAGTGAAGAAGAAAATCCCAATTGTGGAGAGTCAAGTATGCGGTCCATTATGCGGTCGGATAACTCTTGTGTGCATTGCATAGTGATTGCATAATTGCAAATGAAGTCAAGTGAAGATGACTATGTGGTACGTTATGCGGCCGCAAATTGATATGCTGATCACATAACATAAATGCGATGGAAAAATTGGAAATTTATGTGATCAATTCTGCAGTGGAACTGAAGATATGCGAACCGCGAAAGCTTTCTGCGACCCATGATGTGGTCGCAAACTTGATCAGCAAGGTCATTTTTGTCAGTTTTTGACCATGACTTTTAGACCATTATAAATAGAATGATTAGGGTTTTTGTGCACAATCCGGTCTGACAGAAATATGCTACATTTAGAGCATTGAATGCACCATTATTTTTGAAGTTTTTCAGAGAGAATCCAAGATTTTGTCTATATTTGTAAGCTTTATGACTTTATTTATTACTTTGTTCTTGTATTTTAGTATGAGTAGCTAATTTTAAATACTAAGGTTGTGAATCCTACGTGGGTGTAATGTTAATGGGTGTTTATCATTGAATATATATATAATGTGTCACGCCCCAACCTCGGGGAGCGCGACCGGCGCTCAACCGAGTGGACCCGGTCGAGCAAGCCTGTTAGACACTATCTACCCGACTCACCTATGATCCAGAGAAGGCATGCTCTTATTAATTAGGCAGTAGAATGTTCATATAAAGTTCATACATATATATATTACTAAGTCGTTTCATTTTGTTACATCATTGTTAAGTTTCAAAATACATACATCCTTCGAACTGAGCAGAACAAGAGTCCAAAACACAACATGATCTGTTGACCTTTCTAACACCCATATACAACCCACATAGTGTCTACGGAGCCTCTAAAGATACAAAATAGAGTAAATATGGTGCCGGCAACAAGGCCCCGACTATACCTCAAAAAGTGACCACAATATAAACAAAAGGTACAATACATGACCCCGAATGAAATGGGGCTCACCTAGTCTGCTGAGAAGAGGATGCAATACTATCTGTGATCAACACTATCTGCTATGGAACCACCGGCATCTATTTAAAGATACAACGCCCCCAGCAAAAGGGACGTTAGTACTGTCGAATAGTACTAGTATGTAAAATTAAAACACTGTCTCAATAGAATGAACAATAATACAAGGGAAACAGTCAAGTATGCAATATGAGCTTTAAATACCACTAAAACATCAAGCTAAGGATCACATATATTTTTAAGTCAATCCACGCAATATTAGGTTGGATGTTTTTTAGTGCCAATATGCCACAATCCACAATACCACCGTGTTCTTACACGGAGTCCGATCTCGGCCCGATCGACTAGGACATCTCATTTGAGACATCAACCATATTCACAATTACATCCACAATACCACCGTATTCTTACACGGAGTCCGATCTCGGCCCGATCGGCTAAGCCATCTCATTTGAGACATCACCCTTTTTCAATCAGTGATCTCACTTCGTATTTATTTCCCATCTTTTCAATACAATGGCACGAGTGGCCCCAATTATAAAGTTATTCTTGGCGCTTGGCCGTATTTCATGATTCAAGTTCTTTTCCATATTCCAACATTATTATTATCATCAACAACAATAAGGCTTCCCATTCAAGACATTAAATTCACATATGAGCAATTTGGAATCCAAGGCACATAGAGGCTTTTCACACAATTTGGCATAACAGTCTTTAATCGAATTTGACTTGAAGTCTAGGCATTTTTAGCACATATTCTAAGTTTTGAACTTTTCCTCAGACGATGAGATAACATGGTGAAAGCACGGGAATACATATTACACATATATTTTCAAAACAAGCACATTCGGGATATGAATTTCTAGGATGTTCATTTTGGAACTTGCATCGATTTCATGAATATCATGGGATTAAATTCTAAGAAGATGGGGTTTGTCCAAAAGAACTCAATTGAGCTTCTTAAAACTCTAAGATGTTCCAGAATATTAGCAACTTCAATTTATTTTAGCACTATAGCAAAAATGAGCCAAAACTTAGGAAAACGATCACGATTCTAGCTCACTTGAGCATATTATCAAACACTAGGTGAGCATCAATGTTTTAAGGCCCTTTGTGGAATATTCCATCATTTCCCAACCCATTCTATACCATTTTTAGCTCACAACCTTCCCACATACTTCAAGAATATATGCATGAAAAAAACAACCCTCACACCCAATAATTGTCTCCCTAATTACGCTATTTTTGTAAGTTTTCGAAATTAAGAGCTGGGGCATAGATTCTTACCTCTTGGGATGAACATCTAGGGTTCTTCTCTTGCTAATCTTCAATGGTTTAAGAAGGAATTGAAGAGAAATATTTGATGAAGATCACTTTCTCCCTCTAGGACTATTTCTCTTACTCTAAAGGTATTAAAAATAAGCTCAAAATAATCTATGGGATGTGTTTTAACGGAATAGGGTCGGGTTTAAAAATCCCAAAAATGAAGCTCCAAAACTGGTTCTGCGGTCGCATATGTGACCGTATAATGATTATGCGGTCCGCGAATTGACCGCGAAATTTGGGTGCCAAAACTGGAAAGGAACTGACCAGGTCTGCAGTCACTATGCGGCCCGCAGACTTGTTCTGTTGTCGTATAATGCACCGTAGAATGGTTCTGCGGTCGCATAGTGCACCACAGAACCTCCTTCCAAAATATCCCAAAGCGGGATATGCGACAAGAGTGCGGCCTGCGAATTGGTTATGCGGTCGCATAATGGGCCGCAAAAATGACATTAAAAATGGCCCAAAAGACTGCTCCACTCTGCGGCCATTTTGCGGTCCGCAGAGTGGTTCTGCGGTTGCAGAACTTACTGCAGAAATGCCTACTTCTGCCCAACATTTTCCTTTAACTCCCTAGCATACTGTTCAATCCAAAAAGTTAAAACCGCGGTGAGCAAGCTCGTTGCAAAGACTTTCTACTTTTATTAACCTCTACGCCTACTTCGGCATCACAGAATCCGGGTTTTTAGGAAAACTTTGACGGGGCCTTACATAATGGTTGGTCGATTTCTATTCATTTCTCATACTTCATTTATGGTTGATGGTTGCTAACCTTGACTAGTGCCAATTCACTCTATCTTTACTTGGAAAAGTGGGTTAGATTTTGGTAGAATTAAATAGCAAGAACTCAAGGCTTTAAACTTTGTTTAATAGAATCTCTTAGGGATAAGTGGATTCTACTTGGCATAAATTGATTGTTCTTAATTGTAACTCTTTTATATTTGGAAAAATCATAAAGAGAAAATACTACTTAACTTATTAAAAAATATTGGGTGGTCATTTAGGAATCATTTGCATATCAAAGGATCTTCCATTAGAAATATATAATATTAACACCGATAGCATTACATTCCATTGATGGAGACACAACCTTGGTTTCTAAATCAAATTAATCAAATCATCTAAACAAAAAAGCTTTTCTCACCAATTCACAATTACAAAACACTGTTTAAACTAACAAAATAGAATTACTGCTTAAGTCAAGTTTCACACTATTTAAGTAACCTTTTCTCACCTATTCCCTATGGGATTCGACCCCAATGTAGTTGGGTTATTATATTTGACATCGACCACCTTACACCATTTATATAGGTGCAATTTGAGCGTATCAAATTTTGGCGCCATTGCCGGGGAATACGATTTTGAAATTACCAACTATTGTGTGCTTTACTTGACGTCTTCTTCTATTCCATCACACTTTGTTTGTTTTGCTTGGTGTCATTAGGTAAACATGGGTGGGCCAGAAGAAGAGAATGTGTTTGCGGATATAGATGAATATATTGAAGATACAAATGCCATTATCCCTCCAAGAGTTGATTCTGTCACCTTCAAAGTGGAACACAGTCTAATCCTAATACTAAAAGCAGAGGAGTTCTTCCGAAATTCCACCGACGATGATCCGACAGAACATCTTAGACATTTTATGGGTGTGTGCAATGCACAAGAAGAATCATATCTCGGATGATGCCCTAATGTTGAGGGTGTTCAAGTACTCTCTAACTGGAGAGGCAAGACAGTGGATCCAAAATCTACCTCCTAATTAAATCCACACTTGGCCCAAACTTATCCGAGCTTTCCTAGCAAAATGGTTTCCACAAAGCAAGAAGTCCGAGCCCAAGGATAAAATTTTATTCTTCAAGCAATTACCGTGAGAGAATCTACATGAGACATGGGATAGATTCAAGATATATATGGGGAGGTCGCCGAATCATGGCTTTCCGGATAATATTCTATTGGAGAAGTTTTACATGGGCTTGGATCCTATGAGTCAATTGATAGCTAAACATGCAGCGGATGGATCCTTTATGGACAAAACATTTGCAAGGGTCACACAAATCCTCTACAAGATGGCCGAACATAATCAAGCTTGGTACTCGGAAGATACCACGGGTGGAATTGCATATGGTACTCCCTCCTTGACCAACATGATTAAGGAGAACCAAGAAAGAGATCAAATAATTGCCGGGCTTGCCACAAACTTCAACGTGTTGGTAAAAATGTTCACTCAAAGCCAAACAAAAAGTGTGAATGTTGTGGAAGATGTGCAACCCTTATCGAATGAGGAATACGAAGAAGCAAATTATGTCAACAATTCTCAAGGAGGATATCAAAGACAATCCTACTAAGGTTCAGGACAATAACACCAATGAAGGTCTAACCCTCAAGGGAAAGGCAACCAACAGTGGCGAAACGACCAAGGTGGTTAAAATAAAGGAAATTGGAGCAACAACAACAACAATTTTTCAAAGCAAAGTTCGAACCCCTATATTCCATCTAAGGGGCAATATTCTAACTCTCCACACTGGAAAGAAAGCTCTTCAAGTGATTCCAAGTTGGAAAACATGCTTGAAAGAATATTGCAAAATTAGGAGAGATCCGACGCTTCAGTGAAGAATATGACCAAACTTGTGGGTTCTCACATCGCATCTATTCAAAAGTTGGAGATGCAAATAAGGGATCTCTCAAGAGAAAAAAAACCCGAAACAAAAAGGCACACTCCCAAGTGATACAATTGCAAATCCAAAAGGTAATGTAAGTGGTCCAACCTCTCATTGTATGGAAATCACAACTCAAAGTGGGAAACTACTTCGAGGAGAGAATGAACAAGTGGTCGAAGTAGAAGAGTCTGAACAAACATTCGAGGCACAAGTTGAGGTGCCAAATGTTGTTGAAGTTGAAAGACTCCCGAAGAAGGTGAGAACCTAAGAAGTGAACCGGGAAGAGGTTAAGGAAATAGTAATAGAGTTACCAAGAACTTTAGCACCAATTCCTAGACCTCCTCCTCCTTTCCCTCAAAGACTACCTAGAAATGTTGATAATAGCAAAATCAATAATTTCTATAATATCCTAAAGCAATTATCGGTGAACATTCCATTTGTTGAAGCATTTCAAGAAATGCTAGGTTTCGCTAAGTACTTGAAGGACTCGATCACTAAAAAAACCACCAAGAATGAAGTGGTGAATGACTCACCGGGTTAGTTCCATCATTGCAACAACCGCTGTCTAAAAGGAAGAGGACACGGGAGCCTTCACAAATTCCATGCACGATTGGATTGCGTGATTTGCACAAGCCCTTTGTGATAATGGGGCTAGCATCAACTTAATTACCCTTGCTATTTACAAGCAAGCAGGATTAGGAATGCCTAGGCCTACAAGTATGAGGTTGCAAATGGATGACCGTTCAATAAAGCGACCGATGGGAATAGTTGATGATGTGCTTGTGAAAGTGGGAAACTTTCTCCTCCCTACAGACTTTATTTTTCTCGATTGTGCCATTGATAAATAGATCCATATCATCTCGTGGAGACCATTCCTTGCTGCCGGGAGGGCACTCATTGATTCAGAATGAAATGAGATCAAGTTCCGAGTTAATGACGAAGACGTTACCTTTCAAGCAAGTAAGGGTATGAAATTTCCAGATGCATGTAGGAGTATTTCAGCCATTGATGTTGTTGATGAGGTAGAAGATGCAGTCGAGGTAAATATGGAAGAGGGATGCCTTGGTGAGGCATTGGCAGCTATTTTGGTGAATTGTTATGGTAAGGACATGGAAGGATATGTGGAATTGGTGAATGCGTTGGAAGGGCTTGTGTCCAACACTTATACACCAAAGAATATTTCTCTTGACTTAGAGAATAGAGTCACTCCTCGCGCTAGGCCTTCAATTATCGAGCCACCTCAACTTGAGCTAAAACCACTCCCGCCGCACTTAAGGCAGAAATTTCTTGGCTGTAATGAAACTCTACCCATAATTGTTTTATCTTTGTTGAATGATGTGCAGGTTGAACACTTATTGGATACCTTGAGGAAGCACAAACAGGCCATTGGTTGGGCTATAACAGATATCCGTGGGATTCCCGTTTGAATTTGTGAGCACAAGACATAATTGGAGCAAGAGAGTAAACCTAGTGTGGAACATCAAAGAAGGTTAAATCCTTCTATGCAAGAGGTGGTAAAGATAGAAATCATAAAATGGTTGGATGTCGGGGTTGTCTACCCCATTGGCGATAGTCCTTGGGTAAGTCAGGTGCAATGTGTGCCAAATAAAGGAGGCATGACCATGATGCATAATGACAAAAATGAACTCATCCCAACGAGGACGGTGACCGGGTAGAGAGTTTGCATGGACTACCAGAAGCTCAATAATGCTAAATACAAAGATAATTTCTCTATGCCTTTTATTGATCAAATGCTTGATCGGTTAGCTGGAAGGTCGTTTTATTGATTTTTGAATTGTTATTCCAGCTACAACCAAATTAAAATCGCCTTAGAGGAACAAGAGAAAACGATATTCACATGTCCGTATGGAACCTTTGCTTTTAGCCGGATTCCATTTGGACTATGCAATCCCCCGACTACATTTCAAAGATGCATGACGTAAATTTTCTCAGACATGGTGGAGGATTTATTAGAAGTATTCATGGATGATTCCTCTGTAGTTGGTAATTCCTTTGAGCATTGCCTTGAAAACCTTAGGCAAGTGGTCAAAAGATGCGAGGAAATAAACCTTGTGCTCAATTGGAAAAACATGCCATTTCATGGTGGATAAGGGTGTTCTTCTTGGCCACAAAATCTCCAAGCAAGGCATAGAGGTTGATTGGGCAAAGATCGATATCATTTCCAAGCTAACTTCTCCCTATTCGGTAAAAGGCGTTCGGAGTTTTTTGGGGCATGCCGAGTTTTATAGGCGATTTATCAAGGATTGCTAAAAAAAATTAAGTCCAATGTGCAAGCTCCTTGAAAAAGATGCTAAGTTTGAGTTCGATGAGAAGTGCTTAAAAGCTTTTGAGGAGTTTAAAGCAAGGCTCACAACAACACTAATTATTTTCACACCCGATTGGTCTTTTCCATTTGAACTTATGTGTGATGCCAGTGGTATGGCTATTGGAGCAGTGCTTGGTCAACGACATAACAAGATTCTTCATCCTGTCTACTACGTAAGCAAGACACTAAATGGCGCACAACTGAATTACACTGTAACTGAGCAAGAGCTGCTTGATATTGTTTATGCTTTTGAAAAGTTTCGGGCCTACTTGCTGGGATCCAATGTGATAGTCTTCACCGATCATGTTGATTTCTACTACCTTATGTCGAAGAAGGATGATAAACTAAGATTGATTAGGTGGGTTCTTTTATTACAAGAGTTTGACTTTGAAGTCAAAGATAGAAAAGGAACAAAGAATCAAGTTGTGGATCACTTAACTAGGCTTGAAGAGGCAGGAAGACCAATAGAAGATCTTCAAATTAATGATACCTTCCCAGATGAAAACTTATTGGCAATATCTAGAACCTCCACTCCTTGGTATGCCGACATCGCTAACTTCTTGGTTAGTGACCTTATCCCTAACGGATTGGAAACTTATTAAAAGAAAATGTTCTTGCTGGAATGTAGGCAATACTATTGGGAGGAACCCTTTTTGTTTCAGATTTGCATCGATAACATAATTCGGCATTGTGTTCCAGAAGATGAGATACTTCAAATTCTCAAAGTGTATCATGACTCCCTAGTTGGAGGTCACCACGTTGGAAATCGTAAAAAGATGGAAACCATATGGTCAAGGCATGTGACCAATGTCAAAGACAAGGGTCAATAGATAGAAGGCATGAGATGACTATGAACTTTGTGATGGAGGTCGAGATCTTTGATGTGTGGGGGATAGATTTCATGGGTCTCTTCATAAGCTGACACGACATGGCATATATCTTTGTGGAAGTAGATTATGTCTCCAAATGGGTCAAGAAAATTGCTTTGCCAAACAATGATGCAAGAAGTGTAACCGTCTTCTTGAAGAAGAACATATTTACTCGGTTTGGCACCCCAAGAGCCATCATTAGTGATGGTGTCTCTCACTTTTGCAACAAAGCTTTTGTCGGGCTACTAAAAAGATATGAAGTTAAGCACAAGGTGGACAGCCCTTATCATACCTTAGTCAAGCGGTCAAGTTGAAGTCTCCAACTAGGAGATCAAAGCCATTCTAGCAAAAACTGTTATTGTAAACAGGACCGACTGGTCAAAGAAGCTAGATGATGCACTGTGGGCCTATCTAATGGCATTTAAGACACCCATTGGCACCTCACCTTACCGATTAGTTTTTGGTAAGGCTTGTCACCTGCCAGTGGAACTTGAAAACAAAGCCATGTGGGCATTGAAAACGTTAAATCTTCACTGGACCAAAACTACTGATCTAAGGATGATACAACTCAACGAGATGGAAGAGTTCTGTTTCCTTGCCTATGAGAATGCAACCATGTATAAAGAAAGAATGAAGTTTGTTCATGAAAAGAAGATTTTGAAGCGGGAATTCAAATCTGGTGACTTGGTCTTACTCTTTAACTCAAGATTGAAGTTCTTTCCAGGCAAATTCAAATCCAAATGGTCGGTGCAGTTCAAAGTTGTGAGTGTGTCTTCCTATGGTTCTATTGAATTAGAATCCGAGGACGGGACTCGAACTTTCAAAGTAAATGTCCAAAAGGTCAAACACTACCTCGGAACCAATAGAGAAAGGCAACTAGTAGAATAATTTGCACTCAAGGATAGTCCTGTACTAATCCCCACCACTGATTAGCCAAAATAAGGGCAACATCTTTGTGCCGCAATGTTAAATCAAGCGCTTCTTGGGAGGCAACCCAAAATTTGGTAACATTATTTTTTTAGAATTTAATTTTGGTAGGTTTATTTGTAAGTGTTGGACAGTTTGACGTGTGTATTAGAATGTAGGCTACCCAAAATACAAAGAGATAGGATGCAAAGGCAGAGGAAAAATAAAGGATAGAAAGCTGAGCTTCAGCTGTTGTTCTGCGGCAACATATGCGACCGCATAGAAAGTTTGCGGACAGCATAATGCTCGCAAACACAAACAGAACACCAATCAAATTGTGTCTTAAATATGCAGAGGAAATTCAACTTTCACGGCTCGCATAATCATTCTGCCTCCACATAATGGGTCGCACATGTGTTGCATACCACCCAGGTATTAATCCATCGCAAAACAGATATGCGGCAGCATATTATGTTATGCGATGGCCATTTAGCCGCAAACCCACAGGTAATGAAACCTAATTCTTTCTCTCTCTCCCTTCTATCTATCTTCTCTAACCTCACGCATATAGACACAAAATAAAACACAAAAGAAAACACATTGAGCAATATAACAAGAAATTGAAAAGAAAGGTTCACCTTGCTCGCGATTTACACCAACTTAGCTTTCTCAATCGTCTGACATCTGGTACGTAAATTTCCAACATTTCTCCTACTCAGTTTAAGTAAAGATTATTGTGTGATTTCACTCACTTCATTCTCCCACATCATCTATGATACCCGTATCTATTTCCACATCTTTTTATCTCTTGAATAGGGAATCAACTTTGGGGGAACGTATATGCTGTGGGTAAATAAAATTTTTAACGGTTAGTGTTAGGGGTACTAATTTGAGGGTTGGGGATTGGTAACTTGTAAAAATGAATTGGCATTACAAATTGTTAGGCTAAGCATGAATCGACCCCAGGTTGAGTGTGTAATGGTCTATCACGAGTTGTGCTTTAGCTAATTAGTGTTGCATATAATATTGCATGTGAGTGAAATTTCATGGAGAAGATGATCTCTGCAGTCTGCATAACTGATTTGCAGTCCGCAAAATTATCGCATATTTGGGTATTATGGAAACAACTATATTGATGAGTCTGCAGCCGCAGAACTGGTTTGCGGACCGCATAATGGTCGTAGAATTAGGCATACCAATCCGTGGTCGCATATTTATTCTGCGACCACTTTTGCGGCCTGCATAAGTGTTTTTGCTACGGATAAGTCATGTTATGCCTTATGGTTTGCGGTCTACAAAATTAATATTCTATCGCATACATACATACATACATACATATATATATATATATATATATATATATATATATATATATATATATATATATATATATATATATATATATATATATTCTTTTTTTTTAGACAATCATTTCTTTACTATATGGTACACATGCCTTACCATGTACTAACATCACATTCATGAAAAGTTAAGGGAACCAAAGGAATCCCTAGCAACACGAGCACCCACCACTCGAGGAAAGCAATAGGCTGCATCTATAAGCCTACAATCACAGCAAACCCAACGAACACGACCTGGCACACCTACAACTTCATCATAGCATACCTCCCAGTCTGAAGATGAGGAGGCACAGCTTGACCTTGTGCCACCAGTTGACCTCTAGGCCGAAGCACACAGTAAGAGTGGTGAGGATCTCAGTTTCAGGATCACTAGCTCGTGGACTTTGTATAGATATGGCTTGGCAAAAAGAAATATCATCGAAGAAAATGAACTGAGTTTAAACGGTGTTAAAAACTAATACCCCCATGTGTTAGAAAACATTCAAAAGAAGGGATGGGAGTTCTTTACTAAGGTTCAGGGGAATACAACGAAACCCTTGTTAAGGAATTTTATGTTGCATATGCTGTATCCAGGAACTTTGAACAAAAGATAAATCATAGATACTTGACCTATGTTTTAGTCTGAGAAGTTGAAATATTCTGCGATGCCGAATCCATCAATAATGTATATTTCGAAGAGTGAGAGCCAGGTATGGCAGAATTTAATGCAACATTTTCAAATAAGGAATCAGAGCATGCTTGGGTAGCCTCTGTTATAGCCAAGTAAACTCCACCCTGGATTGCACCGCGCCAAAAGATTCACTAGAGAGATTTAACCCAAGAAGTGTCACGACCCAAAATCTAACCATGGTCGTGATGGCTCTTATCGTGTTACAAGGCAAGCCTATTTTCCAAAATATTACTACTAAATCGATTATAAGAATTTAATAAAAAAATACCAATTTTTGAATTTCTCATAAACTAAATCAACTCTAAATATAATATAGAAAATACGAAAACGAGCCCCAAACATCGGGGTGTCACTAAGTCATGAGCGTCTAAAACTATGAACTAGGATATATAACTGTCTAACTGTCAATACAGTCTCACAAGAAGAAATGATAAAAGGAGTAACAAGGTCCTGCGGATGCTAACAGCTACCTTGCAGTCTCCAAAATTAGCCGGCCTGAACTCAACGATCGCTGCCCTCTAACTCACCTCGATCTACACATAAAGTGCAGGGTATAGTATGAGTACAACCGACTCAGTAGTAATAGAAATAATTAAAGAATTGAGCAGTAGTGACGAGCTAAGAAGAATAATCCAATTATTATTTCCATAATTAAGTACAAACAGGAGTAGACAGGTAATTTGATAAATCAGTAAGAATACAAGGAAAATTAATAGGTAAATACAGAAATAACAAAAGTAAATGCAACCTCACAGCAATGTCACTCCATCACTTGCACTCAATACTCAACGCTCAACACTCTGCGCTCGCTGGGGGTGTGTACGGATTTCGGAAGGGCTCCCAAAGCCCAAGCGCTAAGTACGGATAACTCACGTGCCATCATATCAATATCTGGATCCGCACGGTCAACTCCCGTGCTACGCGGACAACTCACACGCTATGGTATCAATACCTGGACCCGCACGGTCAACTCATATGCTACGCGGACAACTCACGTGCTACGGTATTAATATCCTCACAACCAGGACCTCGGCCTCACTCAATCATGTACCTCACTAGCCTCACCATCATCAACAAATAAGGGAACACATCCCACATCAAGTATCACAGCATATTAGCAAATAATAGAGACTGAGGTAAACATGTACAATAATTTCTATGACTGAGTACAAATAATGTGAGCATGAATAAAGCCTAAACATGATCTCTAACATGAAGGCAGACAAGTTCAACAACAAGTAACTACGTAAACACAGATGATGGCCATGAGGCCTTACGGGATGGACCAAGTCTGAATCCCTCGAGGTATACACCCACACGCCTATCACTTAGCATGTGTATCACCTCCAAACAGTCACACGATATCAAATTCTCCGGGTTTATACCCTCAAAGCCAGAGTTAACTGTTACATACCTTAACAGCGTAAAATCCTATTCCGGGATGCCCTCGTCTCTGGAATCGGTCTCCAAAAGCTCTGAATCTAATAAAAAATCAGAATACTACTATCAACATAGTCTAAAGAATCAAATTCGACAATAAAAACTACATAAATATGCCAAAAATCCGAAATCGGCCAAAACCCGGTCCCTGGGCCCATGTCTCGAAATCAGTCAAAAATGGTAGAATACTAAACCTCGTCCTCTCCCGAGTCTAACCATATAAAATTTATTAAAATTGGACTTCGTTTGGTCCCTCAAATCCACACTTAAACTCTCCAAAACTCAAACCCTAACTCCCTCAATTTTACTTTGAAATCATCAATCAAATCCCAAAAACGAAGATGGATTCATGAAATATAACCAAAACTGAGTAGAGAACACTTACCCCAATCCTTATGGTGAAAATCGCCCAAATCCGAGCTCCCCAACTCAAAATATGACCGAATGAACAAACCCTCATTTTATATATTTTTCTGCCATCTATTCTACCTCGTTTCTCATGCTAAATGATCTCGAAACTCGCTTTTTATGCCTCTAATGGATTCCTTGTGAAAGTTTAGTCAAGTTAGGCTTTTGAATCACTTCATATGACCTTATAATGAAGGAGATATGTAGGTTTTAATTTGCAAATAGTTCAGATTTTTAAATACGAATTCAGTGGCAATTTTTTAATTAATCTGAAAAATCTGGCAACCCAAATTTTTAGTAAAATAACCATAAATTCCTCATACGATTCCCAAATTTGACGATTCTTTTTTTTTTTCTATGGCTCCGTAATTACGATACGGATCCAATGCTTCAATTAAAACAGAAATCGGAGCTTATTTGCTTAATGTGGTACCATTTATGCTTGAAGAAATGACGTCGAAACATAAGAAAAATGAGCACAACGCAGCCCAAACCTATCCGAAACTCACCTGAGCACCTCGCAACCTCAACCAATAATTCCCACAAGTCATATATCACTACCCGAACTTAGTCGATCCTTCAGAACACCCAAAACAACACCAAAATACCGAATCAACCTCGGATTCAAGCCTAAGAACTTCTAAACTTCCAAAATTTCCCAACGACGCCGAAACCTATCAAACCACGTCCGAATAACCTCAAATTTTGCACACACGTCCCAAATTACACTATGAACCTATTCCAACTTCCGGAATTTCATCCCGACCATGATACCTAATTTTTCACTGCTGACCAAAATCGCCAAATTTCTAACTTTCGCCAATTCAAGCCTACTTATACCACGGACCTCCAAATTACATTTCGGACACACTCCTAAGCCAAAAATCACCCAACAAAGCTAGCCGAAATATAAAAATCTAAATCCAAATTCGTTTACTTATAAGTCAACTTTCGGTTGACTTTTTCTAATTTGGCTTTCTAAATAAGAGACTAAGTGTTCATTTCACTCCAAAAACTACTCCGAACCCAAACTTACCAACTCGATATAACTCAACACAGCTGAATAACACTATAAGAAGTAGAAATAGGGGAAAGGGGCTATAACTCTGAGAATGAACCACCGGGTCGTTACAAGAAGGCCGGTATTGGCTAAGTTTTATCTGTTCTCGTATAATGCCTATGAGAAATAAGACCGACATAAATATTGAGAAGGCGATCCACATTGCGTTCATCATGTCAGGTATCAAGATTGATGCGGGAGAGCTTATATTCCCTGAAATTGGGGTCCTGGCAAACCAGAAAGAAACATTGTTCCCCAATGCATTGTGTGAAAACACAGCGGTTCCTCCGTTACCCAAACATGAACGCATAGTAAAAGCAATTCAGGACATTGACATCACTTAACACAATGATGCCTCGGAGAAAATGGTCGAAGATCTACCAGAGAAATCACTCACTTTCCCTCCGACCTCGTCAAGTTCTGTAGCACCTGCTGCCTCATTAGTGCCAGACACTTCTTCAACACCTGCCACCTCTACATCCACTCCCAGACCAGCCATTTCGACACCACCTGCCTCACTGCCTGCACTCTCCAAGAATGGTCTACTGGCATAACATGCAAATGCCAAAGTAGACAAATTGACAAAAGAACTTTCATCGGTGAGCCAGCATGCATTGGTCCCACTTCAAACCTCACTAAGTAATCTTCAAAAGCAACATTTATCATATGCAGATCAACTCAATCACTTTGAAGCTCGCCTCAAAAAGGTTGAGAGAGGAGGAGTTGGGGACATGAGTCAACTTAAAAATGATATAGCTGAGCTTAAGACAGAGCTGCATAAGATGCAGACACTGGAGTTTGACTTAACCACCCTTCTTCCGGTGGAAGGGGAGCAGGGCACTGGCACCTCCCATGTACCAAGTCTTGATATGGATTTCACAAACTTCCCAATAGCTGAGGTGGCACAAGGTACTGGCATCTCACAATCTCCGGGTTCTGTTGCACACAACAATGATCATTCAGACGAGGAATCGGGAGAGTCTCGTGAGGAAACTGATGAGGAGCGGATATTTGAAGAGGGTGATGATCAGAGGGACAACAGAGGCAAACATGTTGCTACTATTACAGAGGAACTGGCTGAAGAAGAAGCTGATGTGCAGACAGCTATTACACATTCCCTTGTAGATATGGCTACCAGAGCTGCTACCACGACCACACAACCATCATCGGGTGAGGCCAGCAGCTCCCAGGTCCAGGACCCGGCTCCACAACCGGCGGAGCTTCCTACTTTGGTCTCAGACACCACTTCACAGTCAGATGATCCACCCACTGCCTCCATAGTTTTAGCTCCACGACCGCCTTAGATATTCCAAGCACCTATTGCGATCCAGGAAGCTCCTAAACTTTGTTCTTATTTTGTTCTCGGTGCATTGGGGACACTGCATGTTCTTAGGTTGGGGGTGGTCTAATCGACGGACTTCTGCAACTTGTATATAAACTCTTAGTCCCAATAGTGTAGATTTGTATATAATAATAAATTCCCCTTGGTTTTTCTTTGGCGGGTTCTTATACAAGGGTATAATAGTAGAAACATGGTAGTAGCATAAAATGTTTTGACTTGTTTGGTGCTTTTGTTCTAGATTTAGCATGTGATAAGTTTTTGTGGAATAAATTGCACCCTTCAAATTTTGTAAATAAACAGTTAGTCATTCTTGTGAAATCGAGGCTCGCATATGGAGTGTCGAGAAAATTAGAGAGGTACTTCAAGGTGGTTCTATGTTAGTACTAGAGGTCAATAAGGGCCATGTGGTTAAAAACTGTGCGTAGCATTTAAGGAGGTTACAATCACTATATTCCCAAATATTCATCCAACTTGTCCCGAAGCCTACACTACAACCCTTAAAAAGTCCTTTTTGATCTACAACCAATTATTCCCAAGGTAGCAATGAGTTAAAATAAGGGCAAGCATATGGACTGATACTTGTAGCACTTAGCCTTCTTTCTGAGTGCAAGAGTATTTGATTGTATCCCGTGTACATATGTGATGAGTTGGGGATTTTCTTTGATGTGAGCGTGCATGAATTGCAAGATTTAGCAGAAGTTAGGCTTCTTGAAGTAGGATACAAGTGCATATCTAGCTATGGGTAGCACTCTGCCATTGTTCTAGAGGCTCGAAGCTCACAAACTGATTATTCGAACTGTTAAATGATCTTTATCCTTAAAGAAGGGTGAATGAATAAATAAAAACTAATAAGTTATATGCTTGTTAGCTAACAGTCAGCATCATCCATAGTCACTGCTTCTTTGTGATCAGTCGAAAGTACATTAGCATTTGGTCGGTTGATTTTTTAGTTGCTTGAGGGAAAACAAGAGTCTAAGTTGGGGGCGTTGATGTGCCGTAGAAATGTGGCACTTTTGACACTAATTACATTGACTTTAGCTCATCTTTTATAGCATTATAAGTCATTTCTTATGCATTTTTTGTATTTTACAGGAAATCAGACTTGAAGAACCAAGATCATAAAAAAGGATGACAAAAACCTATGAAAGGCATAAATGCGGTAGGTATGCGGCCGCAAAAGTGATGTGCGGGCCGCAGACTCATCGCAGAGTGAAGCAGAGAATCTCAGTTGCTGAGAGTCAAGTCTATGGTCCACTATGTGCGGACCGCATTGTGATCACATAATTGCAAAAGAATTCCAGTGAAGATGACTATGTGGTACGTTATGCGGCCGCAAAAGTGATATGCTGACGGCAAAACCAAAATGCGATGGAAAAACTGGAAATTTATGTGATCAATTCTGTTGTGGAACTGCAGATATGCGAACCGCGAAAGCTTTCTGCGATCCATTCTATGATCGCAGACTTGATCTGCAGGGTCATTTTTGTCAGTTATTGACCATGACTTTTAGACCTTATAAATAGAATGATTAGGGGTTTTGTGCATAACCCCCGGTCTGATAGAAATAGGCTACACTTAGAGCATTGAGTGTTCCATTATTTTGGAAGCTTTTGAGAGAGAATCTAAGATTTTGTTTAATTTGTAAGCTTCATGACTTTATCTAATACATTGTTCTTGTATTTTAGTATGAGTAGATAATGTTAAATACTAAGGTTGTGAATCCTACGTGGGTGTAATGTTAATGGGTGTTTATCATTAAATATATATATAATGGTTGGTCGATTTCTATTTATTTCTCATACTTCATTAATGGTTGATGGTTGCAAATATTGACTAGTGCCCATTCACTCTATCTTTACTTGGAAAAGTGGGTTATAGTTTGGTATAATTAAATAGCATGAACGCAAGGCTTTAAACTTTGTTTAATAGAATCTCTTAGGGATAAGTGAATTCTACTTAGCATAAATTGGTTGTTCTTAATTGTAACTCTTTTATATTTGGGAAAATCATAAAGAGGAATACTATCTAATTATTGGAAAATATTGGGTAGTCATTTAGGAATCATTTGCATATCAAAGGATCTTCCATTAGAAATATAGAATATAAACACCGATAGCATTACATTTCATTGATGGAGACACAACCTTGGTTTCTAAATCAAATTAATCAAATCATCTCAACAAAAAAGCTTTTCTCGACAATTCACAATTACAAAACACTGTTTAAACTAATGGATTAGAATTACAACTTAAGTCAAGTTTCACACTATTTAAGTAATCTTTTAACACCTATTCCTGTGGGATTCGACCCCAACCTTGTTGGGTTATTGTATTTAACATCGACCGCCTTACACCATTTATATAGGTGTAATTTGAGCGTATTACCAAGCCATCAGAATAGAATTCCTCTAACTCAACCAAGTCTTGTAGCTCCCCAAACCCAAGAGTGTTGCAACAAAACACCTGTAGAGATTCACGAGATCATAAGAACCCAAAGTACCGATTATACCCATTACCATGTTGATCCAATCTACACCCAAGCTGTCCTGCTTCCTCTGAGTTTATTCTGAATTGCCTTCAAGTTAACACTTCTCCTTGCCCGAACACTATGACCCTTAACCTAACGTTCACCATGAGAGATCCTAGCAATTAACTACGTCACCCTAAAGTCCTAAAGCCATTGTATTCCCTTTAAATACTCAAAACATCGCATCTGAGATACCCACCCCAAGGAGACATTTTTGTAAATCTGAAGTTGTTTTCTTAACCAAAATGTAAAATTCATATTGATATAGAAATACCGCGAGTCTCGACACCATCCAATGCAAATCTCAGATTCTAGCCATAATCCCGCACTGAACTTCAACTAAATCATTCATGAGTTTATGCAACACAAACAATAAAATACCTCAAATCATTCACTAAGATAGCTTTCATCCTCATAACAGCCAGGTCAACTTTCTCAACCAATCCAAACTCAAATTGCAACACATATAACCCGCCGGTAAGAGAAAAACTATCCACTAAATCATCATAGGGATCATACAACCTCAGAACATCCCGTAGGAGATAACCCACTTGCTTGACCTCAAACTGGCACCGCCTTACGGCCTACCATAGTCACAACCACTATGTATTCACTAAATCTCCCCAAGTCTAAGCTCGTCAACAAAACATAAGAATTACTTTACCCTGCTCATGAACAACATGAAAGATCCCTCAACATGCGCATAACTCGAGACTGTACAACACATCAAGACAGACCCAATAGTCTGTTTCACATCCCATGTAATACTTCTCGATATGTCCCAGCCATCTGAACACATCGCGTAGTCATCTCACATTCATCATATAGTTATCCACCCACCCATCGAGTCTCCAGTCCCACTCCTAGGGACACCATCAGATATAGAAGTGCAAAAGAACATACTCCTACAACTAAAATCACCGTGCCCAAGCTGCGGTTAAAACTCGACCTCAAGTCCTCCAGATTGTCCCATCACCAAAACATAGAAAACACATCTAATACCACATTTGATACTGAGCATCACATAGCAAAAGAGTGAGTGGAATGAGTTCAAAGAGATATGCTTCGAGCTGAATCAATGTTGTACGATGAGGAAAGAAAGATGGAAGTTTATCCTAGATTCACCGTAGCCTCTCGAAGATAGGTATGAACGTCATCATGCCGATCCGCAAGACTCTACTAGACACTTGCTCGTGACTCGTAGAACCTATAAACCTAGAGCTTTTATACCAACTTGTCACGACCCAAAATTCAACTAGTCGTGATGGAACCTAACTCAAACCCGCAAGGTAATCCAAATTATCCATAAACACAATCAAAATTAGATGAACAAGAATTAAATGATAAAATGACTGAATTCTTATACAATAGCCCAAAGATTGGTAGTAAAAGTCATGAGCTTCTAAGACGTAGAATTTACAAAGTTGAGACGAAATAAATACATCATTTGTTCGAAATATACATAACAAATTTATAAATCTAAAGCTACCAAGAACATACCAGCTCCCGCCATACACCACAACATCAGCTTCAAAACATGCACGCAACGTGCAGACATGTAGTACGAGTACAACTGACCCAGGGGGGGGGAGGGGGGTTCCCATTAGAATTTGGTCTAATTTGCAATATTTGTGCTATGTGAAAGGATGTGTACATATGGTGACGAGTGTGTACATGGGCGTATGTGTTGGTGATGATTGGATTAGAACATAGGCTATTAATATGCCTTGATTTGGAGTTGTTTGTTATTTTAAACATGCTTTTATTTTGTTTTTCACTCCCCGCACCCTTATATTATTGTGATGATTCTTGTACACATTGTTGTTGAGATGTGGACTATATCTTGTTATACCATTTGTCTTGTTGTTGTGGTAATTTTATGTCACACATGTATGTAGTTGCAAGTGATTTTTATTGATGTGTTGTAATTGAGATGCATATGCGGCGGAATAAGGGTGGTGTCTATATTGATGCACATGCGGCGAGATATGGGGGATTATGTGCGTGTTGCTAGTAAGGGGAAAAACTTCATTGCGAAGCACACGTAACGAGATAAGGGGACTTTGCGCGTGAAGCTATTTCTGGAAAATGTTTTTAAAATATGAAGCTCACCCATCATCATAAGAGTGACTTGTGATTTGTGATTATGAGGCGTGGTACCTCATGGTGATTCTTATTCTAAATATTGTGTTGGAACGGATTGAGTATTTGAGCTGTCATTATTTTACTTAATTGATTCACTTGCATTTTAACTGTGTTAGTGTTAATTCGTTGTCTTATCACATGTTACTCTTTGTTGCCATTTATTGATTTTGCTTTCCGTTGTTTGCATTATATTGATATTCTACAAAGGTTTTTATGTATAGTGATTGTCTTGACGTAAACCTCGTCACTACTCCACCGAGGTTAATCTTGATACTTATTGGGTACCATTTGTGGTGTACCATACTACGATTCTACACATTTTCGTGCACATCTAGGTACCTCGGATCGTGTCGGTCAGTAGATAAAGTTAAGATCTTTACACTTTCCGGATATACGGAGTCATAAGATCTACTGAGAAAATTCACAACTCGAAAATAACCTTTCTCTTAAAGTCCTCCTCCACACAACTCCAATCTAAAAAATATCGACTCAATAGTATCAAACAATGCTAGGGAATTCAATTTCAATAGATGAAGTTAAGATCTTTACACTTTTTCAAAAGTCAACAAAAATCAATTTGGGGCTCGCTCGATCAATACTCGAGTACAATGGTAGATTATGTATACCCATGACCCCACGAGTTTATATATGTGATTAGTTTCAAAATCCGAGTCCAAATGGACTCTCAAAACTCATTTTCTTATTTTTCAAAAAATTTGACAAAGTTTTACAAATTTCTACTTTGATTCAAATGATTTTGATGTTAAAATCTAAGATATGTTGATGGAATATGATTAGAAATAGATTAGAATCACTTTCCTAAGGTTTGTTGGTGAAAATTCCCTCTCCAAATCGTCTCCTACCGAGTATAGGGATCAAAATGAGAGAATGAACTCAAAAATCCCGTCCCTCAGCTATTTGTCCATTCGGAAATGTTGTATTTGTGACCTGGGGTTCGCAATTGCGCACCCATAAATGCGAAGAATCACTCGTAAAAGCGAAGACCCTTCCATCTCTGCTGCCATCGCAATTGCAAAACTTGGCCGTAGGCAAATACGATCGTGTAGATCGCAAATGCAAACAAGCTCTCCCAAGGTTCATTTCGCAAATACGAACACTAGGTTCGCAAATGTGAGCCCAGAAGACTTGGCCTACCTTTGCAAATGCGAATTCAAATCTCGCAAATTCAAGATTTGTGGCCTGTGCAGAAAAACCAGCATCTTTGGTTCCAACAACACTCCGCTAAGTGTCCGAAACTCACCCGAGCCCTCGGAGCTCCAAACCAAATATCTACACGAGTCTAAAAATATCATACGAACTCGCCCGCGCGACCAAAACACATAAATAACATCTAAAACTACAAATGGACCTCTAAACTGATTGAATTTCAAAGAAATTTTAAAGAACTTCTAGAATTACAACTAGGCTTCCGAAACCTATCGAATTAACTCCAAACGACACCAAATTTTGCAGACAAGTTCTAAATGACATAAATGACCTATTACATGTCCCAAATTTGAATTCCGAGTTCGATAGCTAAAAGTCAACCTATAATTAAATTTTTTCAACTTTAATTGCCAAATTTCAGCAAATCAACCTACGGACTTCCAAAATCAATTACGGGCATACGCCCATCTCCTAAATCATGATACGAAGCTATCAGAGTCATAAAAATACAGTTCCGACAAGGTAAAAGGAGTATGAGTACAACTAACCAAATGTATTCAATAAGTATCGTAAATAAATACGGCAAGGTAAAAGGAGCACAAATTATTAATTATACTAGCTATCACCTATGTAGTTTCATATTTAGTTCCGGTACAAAACAATATTGAAATCAAATTGTCAAGTTTGGTAAGAAAACATCCGTGTGTGTATGTGTAAAATTTCTCTAATACTCTACTCAGACGATATCTTGGCATATAGAGGTGATATGCAGTTAAATCAGATAAATGATCAGGGAAATTGCAAGTAAAGATGAAATGCAAAATCCAACAACACGCTGGCCAGATTCCCTCACTTTCACATATCTGTTCCAAACAACTGATCAGTATTTCCAATATTTGCGTGTACACCATCAAGAGAGAAACATGAGACGGTGACTCTAGGGGAATGGATCCATATCCACACGCTGCATGGACAACTCACGTACTGCACAGACAACTCACGTGCAAATAATAGAACCCGCACGGACAACTCACATGCCAATATTAGCAATATATGGATCTGCACGGACAACTCATGCGCTGCACAGACAACTCACTTGCTAATAACACAATCCACCCGGTATGGTCACAGACACAACAACACAATACGATTTGCGTGGTCACAGACCCCCAATCCAAACATATCATACAGGAGCAATTAAGCAAGTATACATGTAACAAACGAGTGAATATCAAATCTTATACACCTGGATCAAGCCCCTACGTAGCCTCAATTATGTCTCAAATAGTTCACAACAATGTCACAAATGTGCGAAGCATCATAGCTTAAGGTTTAATAGTCAAATTCTAGGCTTATAAGATCTTGAGCACAACCCGAACATGAATAAATAATCCCAGTACCTGCACATGGGTTCATCCCCACGCATGTGCGCACCCATTAGAACGTAGCTATCACAACAATTCAGCCAACTAGTGCCTCAACTGAGTTTAAATAAGATACTTACCCCAAGAAAATCAAATCACTCCGCTAGCAAGCCCTTCCCACACGTATCAACCTCCGGAAGGCTCGAATCACTACAACAAATTTGGCATAAGGACATATTAATTCTAGATTACACTAGAAAAGTGTTGCTAAAAGAATATACAGGAACACTTTTTGAGAGATGACTTTGTAATAACATTTATGCCACGCAGTTCAGGCAACTCTTACAAAACGTTCTCTTTGAATATAAAAACACGGTTAACAAGCGTAGCCAAATTATAATATATTTGGGTACGCTTATTTAGCTTTACTACAACACTTTTTAAGCGTTGTATTTGTTAATCTTAAAGCAATGACATAAAAGGGTGCTCTAAAGTTTTCCCTTAAATCTTTTCCCAAATATTTCCCTCGCCTAAAGTTTCCCTCTAAAAATTAGCCCTTCAGAAATATCATTTTTGAAATGAAATTTGCACGCACAAGTCTTCAGAAATATTCCAATTTGGAAGGAGAGTGGCCTGGAACAGAGATGGAAGAAGAGCCGTCTGAAACAAAGATAAAGATCGAGAGGAAGTCGGAAGGAAAAGAAATCAATATTTGCAAAAGGAGATCCAAAAGGGCGAGAGCCGAGAAGGAGAGTGAAAGGAATTACCGTCCACTTTGCTCGATTTGTACAGTGATCTAGACCGAAGAGCCAAAAGGTCTAGAATCACATTTATGAGAACTTGCAAGAAGGGGCATGAGGTCATTTTCTCTGGGTGAAAGACATTGGTGTACTATCATGTTTGTTACTAATCAGAGTATATTTAGACACTATGACTGCAAAGTAGGTAAGGAGTTATTATGTACCCAAAACCACAATTTGGAGATGGTTACAAATACTAGCATTCATCTTCTTATTAGTTTTGTTGTTTTATTCTTAGTTCTTTCTTTTGGTTGAAATTGCCTTTTTCTAGATGAAATTATAAAGTCCCTCTTTTGTATTAGGTCTGATGAAAATGTGAATCTTTTCGGTTAGCACTTGGAACTTATAAAATTATAAAGTAGGAAAAGAAAATTGATAGTTAAATTAGTCAAATCAAAGCTAACTAAAAGATATGATGTATAATCTGTCATCGTACCTGAAGTTTTCATCTGGATCTATACCTTATCTTGTACAAGCAAACTTCTATAGTAAAATTTTCTTTACTTCTATACTTAAGATAAATAAAGTGATTCAATTGATATATAAGCATTTCTCCAATAGCCATCTTTCTATTTATTTTCAAGAGTCTGATTGTTAAGTACTTAAGCACCTTTTATCCACCAAGAGTACTAATTGATTTATGATTTCTAGGTGAAGAAGTTGTTGTTCTGAAGTAAGGCTAATATTTTAAAGTAGATTGACCAGACCCCAGTCACTATCGCATTGTCGGAGTGCAAGATTTAGTTAACTTATATTTTTTATTTTTAGATTTGAATCTGAGTGAGCATACTCTCATAAACTGTAACAAAAGTGACTTATTTGTGTTTTTCTTATCACATTTTGTTCAAGTTGCAATGTCTGGAGGGTGTCATGTTTTTGTGTGTTGTAAAGGATTTAACAAACAACTTGTTGAAACACATCACAATTACTGACAGATAAAGGTTAGATGTTCTTGTTGGAAAGTTAATACTTTATACAGAATTTTTGAAGTTATTAACGCAAAACCTTACTTAAAAATTTCCTGATCAGTCAGACTCATGGTTTCTTTTTTCTTTTTTTGGTGTTTTCTTGGCATGTAGTGCTTTAAAGCATTAGAGGATTGAAACATACGATCCGACGGATTACTAAAACCAGAATTGTAACTTTGATGTATGTCATAATATGACATCACCTGTATCTGTATAAATTATATGCCGTATAGAAAGAATTTGAATTCTACTTGAATTAGAAAAGGCAACTAGAGACTTGTAGTTAAGGAGTCTGTTTTTTAGCATGTCATTCAACATGCCACTATACAAAGAGAAAAACAAAGGAGTACAACAAATTCACACTGGGAATTATAAAAGCCCATTCGAGCAGTAGGTGAGTGCCTATATGGGATTAAGCATGTATTAGTTGATATCTTAAGATCAATGTTATTATTGTATATTGTGCACATGGGACTTCTTGATTTCTGCATCACCCTGTATTTTATAACGTAGTATTCTGAGATGTTTTCATAGTGTTTCTTTAAGATCAATTTGTTTTGTGTAACAATAAACTAACATTTATCAGATGTTTGTTCTTTTCTTTCTATGTAGAACAGTAAGATGGCTTGGACACTGGTAGTAGTCAGGAATTATCACGCATTGAGATGTGTAGTAATAAATAGTCCGGTAAAAATGCAAGTTCATTATTAAGAAGATTCCCCCCCTTAAATATATGCCCCTACAATTAATGCTTTCATGTATTTGAACTTCTTAAACATTGTTGTACTCATCTGAAATAGAGAAATAGATTTTTCGCATTATTAGCACGTTATAACAAACCGTGCATCTTTGTTTGTTTCAGTTGCAGGAAGGCAAATCTACTGAAGAGAACGAAGAAAATATAAATGGAGAACTTAAGGCCTTGAAACCATCGGAATTTTCTATAGGTCAAAGGATGAAAAATGAATGAAAATCCTTCAAACTTCTATTTCTACCCAAAGATTTTCAATTTTATAGAGCAACAGTCGCTTCTGAGGCTCTGCACCTACGAAAAATTCATCGCAGGTGCGGCTTTAACTCAAGCCAACAGTATCCCCTTCTACGGTCCAAATAGCGTACATGTGCTTTCGCTTCTGCGGGCCTCAAGCTCTTCTGCGCACACGCACCTCCGGACCAAGTTCGCTTCTACGCTCCTAGGCCATCTTGGTCAATTCTACATCTACGACCTAACCTCCATATCTGCTACCTCGTATGTGTGGAATATTCCTCGCACATGCGCTCCTAGGACATCTCCACAAATCTTGCACCTGCGACGACCCCACCACACCTGTGTGACCGCACTCCGGCCACTCACTCCGCAGGTGTGATGACACTAGAAGTTTATCAATCTAATCAATGCTCCAACTCCAAAATTGATCCGTTAACCATCTAAAATCCACTTGAGGCCCCTGGGGCCCCATCCAAGCATACCAATTCAAGCCTAATGAAACTAATAAATTTCCAACTTCTCCAATAAATGCCAAAACCTATCAAACTAACTCCGATTGACCTCAAATTTTGCACATAAGTTATAAATGACAAAACAGAACTATTACAACTTCTGGAACCAAAATACAAGCCCGCTAACCACAACGTCAACTCTCGGTCAAACTTCTCAACCCTCCAAACTTCATCTTTTCCACCCTTCGCTAATTCAAACCAAAATCACTTACAGGCCTCCAAATCAATATCCGGTCGTACTCTTGAGTGCAAAATCACAATACGGAGCTATCAGAACCATCAAAACTCAATTCCGGAGTCATTTACATATAAGTCAACATCCGATTAATTCTTTCAATTTAGACTTCCTACCTTGGGACTAAATGTCCCACTTTATTCTGAAACATCCCCGAAACCCAACCAACTACCCCGGCATGTCACATAACTACAAATGAGTATAAAATAAGTAATAAATAGGGGAACGAGGCTATAATACTCAAAAATACCGATCGAGTTTGGGTGGAGGACAAGTGGGTAGAGGTCGTCCCAGTGGGGGAGGCCTGGCCCATTGTTATGCTTTCCCTAGTAGGACTGAGATTATTGCATCATATGTTGTCATCATAGGTATTTTTCTATTTTTTCATATTGATGCATCCATTTTGTTTGATCCATGTTCCACTTATTTGTATGTGTCATCCTATTTTGCTTCATATTTGGATATATCTCGTAATTATTTCAGTACCATTGTTTATGTTTCTATGCTTGTTAGGGATTCTATTGTGGTAGACCATGTCTATCATTCGTATTTGGTCACTATCGGGCGTTATAAGACTAGGGTTCATCTTCTACTACTCACCATATCAAGCTATTATTGATTGTCACACTATGACCTTACGTTGGTGATGCCGGGGTTGCCGAGGTTAGAGTGGAGAAGTTCATTGTGTCATGTTTCTAGTAGAGTGGTGTCTTTCATTGGTTGAGAAGGGCTGCTTGGCATATTTAGACTTTGAGTCAGATACTCCTATCATTGAGTCAATTGCGATTGTGGGAGAGTTTCCAAATATGTTTACAGTAGACCTACCAGGCATGCCACCCGATAGGGATTTTGTTATTGGTATTGACTTGGTGTCGGGCACTCAACCCATCTCTATTCCACCATATCGCGTGACACCAGTGGAATTGAAGGAATTAAAGGAACAACTTCAGGAGTTTCTTGATAAGGGTTTCATCAAATTGAGTGTCTCACCTTGAGGTGCTCCAATTCTATTTGTGAAGATGAAAGATGGCTCTATGAGGATGTGTATTAACTACGGGCCGCTGAGCAAGGTTACAGTTAAGAACAAGTACCCACTACCGCGTATCGATGATTTAGTCGATCAGTTTTAGGGTGTAGGGTCTTCTCGAAGATTGATTTGAGATTGGTGTACCATCAGTTGAAGATCCGTGCTTCAGATATTCTGAAGATGGCTTTGAGAACCCACTATGGTCACTATGAGTTTCTAGTGATGTCTTTTGGACTGACCAATGCCCTAACAACTTTTATGCACTTGATGAACATCATATTTTAGCAATATCTTGATTCTTTCATCATCGTGTTCATTGATGACATATGTGTGTATTCTCGCAGCCAGGAGAATCATGTGTAGCTCCTAATGATCGTGTGTCACACATTGAGGGAGAATAAGCTATATGCTAAATTCTCCAAGTACGAGTTTTGGCTTGATTCATTGGGATTCTTGGGCCACGTTGTGTCCTGTGAAGGGATTAAGGTGGATCCAAAAAATATTGAGGTTGTTTAGAGTTTCCCCAACCTTCTAGTGCTACTGAGATCCATAGTTTTCTTACGTTGACTGGGTACTATCACCATTTCGTGGAGGGTTTTTCATCCATCATAGGTACTTGAATAAATTTACTCAAAAGGATGCCCCATTCAGGTTGTCTCACGAGTGTGAGAAGAGCTTTTAGAAGCTCAAGACTGCCTTAACTACAACTCTAATTATGGTTTTGCCTTCAGCATCATGTTTTTATATAGTCTATTGTGATACTTCACGGATTGACATCGGGTGTCTGTTGATGCAAGAGGGTAGAGTGATTGCTTATGATCCATGTCAGTTGATGCCGAATGAGAAGAACTACCCAGTGCATGATTATTGGAGTTGGTAGCCATTGTTCACGCGTTGAATGTTTGGAGGCATTATCTTTACGACGTGTCATGTGAGTTGTTCATGGATCACAAGAGTCTACAACACCTATTCAGTCAAAAGGATCTAAACTTTAGGCAACATAGGTGGTTAGAGCTACTAAAGGACTATGATATCACCATTCTTTATCATCCTGGGAAGGACAATGTGGTGACCAATACTTTGAGTAGGAAGGATGAGAACATGGGTAGTCTTGCTTTTATTCCAATTAGGGTGAGCTCGTTAGCTTTGGATCTTCAAACTTTGGCCAACACATTCATGAGGTTGGATGTTTCAGAGACTAGAAAGGTTATTGCTTGCACTTTTCTATAGTCTTCTTTGTTTGATCACATTAGGGCATGTCAGTATGATGATCTCCACTCTCTTGTCCTTAAGGACACAGTTCAACGTGGTAATTCCAAGGAGGTGACTATTAGGGATGATAGGGTGTTGAGGTTGTAGGGTCAGATCTGTGTTCCTAATGAGGATGGGTTGCATGAGTTGATTCTTGAGGAGGCCCATAGTTTGTGGTATTCAATTCATTCGGGTGCCATAAAGATGTACTAAGATATGAGGAAACACTATTGGTGGCAGAGTATGAAGAAGGTTATTGTTATATATGCTGCTCAGTGTTTGAACTATCAGCAGGTGACGTACGAGCATCAGAGACTGGGTGGTTTACTTCAGAGGCCTGATATTCCGGAGTGGAAGTGGGAGTGTATCACTATGGATTTTATAGTTGGACTTCCATGGACCTTGGGGAGATTTAATGCAGTGTGGGTCATTGTGGAAAAACTAATCAAGTCCCACACTTCATTCTAGTCATGGCTACCTACTCTTCAGAGTAGCTGGCTCTGATTTATATTTGAGAGATTATTCAGCTTCATGGTGTGCTGGTGTCTATTACCTTGGATCAGGCACGCTGTTCACATCGCATTTTTATAGAGTCATGCAGTGTGAGTTTGTCACACAAGTCGAGCTGAGTATAACATTTCATCCAAAGATAGACGGATAGTCCGAGCGCACTAATCAAATCTTGGAGGACATGCTACATACATGTGTGATTAATTTTGGAGGTTCGGGGGACCAGTTTTTACCCCTAGCAAAGTTTTCCTACAACAACAACTATCAATCGAGCATCCAGATAGCTCCATACAAGGCTTTATATAGGAGGGAATTTCGTTCTTCGGTTGGTTGGTTCGAGCCTGGTGAGGCTAGGTTGTTGGCACTGATTTAGTTCAAGATGATTTGGAGAAGGTGAAGTTTATACAGGAGTGGCTTCATGCAATGTAGTCCAGGTAGAAGAGTTATGATGATAGGAGCGCTCCACAACACAGAGTTTCTCCCATGAAAGATGTGATGAGGTTTAGGAAGAAGGGAAAATTGAGCCCTCGATGTATTGGTCCTTATGAGATTCTTGAGAAAGTGGGTGAGGTGGCCTATAGACTTCCATTTTCATTCAGTTTATCGAGAGTTCACATGTTTTTCATGTTTTCTTGCTCCAGAAGTATTCTGGTGATTCGGCACATGTGTTAGATTTTAACTTAGTGCAATTGGATGAGAATTTGACCTATGTTGGATATTTTGGACAGGCAGGTCTGGAAATTGAAGTCGAAGAACACTGTATTGGTAAAGGTTCAGTGGAGAGGTCGGTCAAGGAGGTGACTTGGGAGACCGAGCATGATATGCGGAGCTGATATCCTTATCTTGTTGGCACTTCAGGTATGTCTCTATACTCGTACGAGGACGAATGCTTGTTTAATAGAGTGAGAATGTAATGACCCGGACGGCCGTTTTGATTAGTTTAGACCCATTTCCCCTATTTGATGATTTGCATACGTATATTTGTGGCTACGTGACTTGCGAGGTTTATTGGTGTAGT